>NC_080431.1:67688162-67990974 GCF_028018845.1 Melospiza georgiana
CGGCGGAGCTCGGGGCAGCCGCTAGGGGGCGCCAAAGCGCCGGGCGCGCCGCGCTCTCGGGCCCTTCCCTTCCCTTCCCTTCCCTTCCCTTCCCTTCCCTTCCCTTCCCTTCCCTTCCCTTCCCTTCCCTTCCCTTCCCTTCCCTTCCCTTCCCTTCCCTTCCCTTCCCTTCCCTTCCCTTCCCTTCCCTTCCCTTCCCTTCCCTTCCCTTCCCTTCCCTTCCCTTCCCTTCCCTTCCCTTCCCTTCCCTTCCCTTCCCTTCCCCTTCCCTTTTTCTGAGTGTATTTTGCCTACAGTCTCCTCCAGCAGTGATGTCGCATGTGACTTCCCTGAAGTGCATCTGCCCAGGATGCATGGGGTGTCAGGAGGCACAGCCTGTTGTGTGTTCTCTTTGCAGCCCCTAACTGCAGTCACTGGTGTTTGCTCTCCATGAGAAAACCCTCAGAGCAATGCCCATCAGGGTTTCCATGTGCTCTGGTTTTCATTATTCACTCTGTACAGTGCTGTGCAGTGGTTTAGGGGGGATTTTATATTTAGCTCTAGAGAAGACGGGCTCATGGCAATGAATCTTTACACAGAAAAGCTTGGTAAAGATAGTGAAAGTTTGCATGATTTTTAAAAGGACTTTAATGGATTCATGGAAGATGAACCTCTAAGATCTAGTCCCCTCAATTAACCTGACATTGTCAGGCCCACCACTAAACCATTCCCTAAGCACCACATCTACAAATTTTTTTACCTCCTTCAGGGATGGTGATTCCACCATCTGTCCCAATGCTTGACCACCCTTTCAGTGAAGAAAATTTTCCAAATATCCAATCTAAACTTCACCTGGTGCTATTATGTTCACAGACATTGTCACTAGGTCAGGGAGCCCCTACAGCAGAGGCTTCTGGAGACAGTTCTGTTTTACCTTGATAGCTTCCACAGGCATCTGCTCCCGGCTCCCACCAGGTATGAGGTTTGCTTAGATGGACCTCTGGATGAAGAATGTGTAACGGGAATATGTGGGCTGGGTAATCTGTAAGTGCTCAGAACTGCATTTATAGAGATGGATGTGGGAAGCACTTCCTAGTTAAGGTGGGTTGGATAAGCTTTGGCCGTGGTTTAATGTTTGCTTATCTTCTCTTGCGCCTGGGTGCCTGTCAGACCCTCATTTCTCTGATGCACCTGACTTTTCACGAAGAAGTAATGCATGGCATTTCCCAGGCAGGCATTAGAGGACACTTTGACCAGGTGCTGGTCAGAACGCTCATCAGATCAGGACTTCTGAGTTCACCATGTACCCACACTAAGAGCAGAGGGAGAAGATGTCACTCTGTTCCTCCTTGTGCCTCTTTTCCCAGACTGTGTACAAAAACATAGGTTTGTGTCTCTCAGCTGAAGCAGGGTTGGGGAAACTATGAGATATACAGGAAAATGAAGTCAATTCTTCCAGTTTCAGCTATTTTGTGGTATTTAGCTGCAGACAAAAAAATGTCAAAATCCAATTAATTTTCTACAATGAACAGATGTAAAATAGAAATTATTTTTTCTTCTTTTTTTTTTTGATGGCAAAATGAAATACACAAGTTATGAAACAGAACTCAACACAGGCATACAAGTACAAAACTGAGTATTCAAAAAATAAGGTTTCATATTTTATGTCTCCTGCCTATGACAACAGATTCGTTTTTGTATTTGCAGCTATTTCTGCCTCATAATACCCAATAAGGTCTTGTATTGTTGCAAGATTAAATATTTTTCAAACTTTTCTAGCATTCTGGTTTAATTCTGATCACATCACATTGACAATCCTCTAAAATGCCAAGTAATAAACAGAATTCAGCAGGCCAGAGTACAAAAGTTGAGAAGGTCCTCACAATATAAAAGAATATTTAGTATAAAACCTTTTAGCTATTACAATTTTAATAGCTTCTTTCTTATCCAGAAATTGCCATGAGGAAAAAAAGTACACTCTATTTTCTAGTGAAATATTTGATGGAATTCAGCTATGTAACTTCTCAGATTTTGCTTTATATTCTTTTCCTAATACCTTTTGAGATGCTCCAACTATTTTTCTGCACTTTCTTTCTGTCCTTTTACATTAATAATTACAAAGCATAAGCAGAAGTAACTGCTGCTTTCTAATGGAAGTGTATGACAGATTAGTGCTTATCATTCTAAAACACTGCATTCCGTTTGTGTGTCCAGGTGTCAGTAGTGAGAGGTCTGCACTATGGGAGTGGCTTCTGTGAGAAGCTGCTGGAAGCTTCCCCCATGTCCAATGGAGGCAATGGCAGCTGGCTCCAGGATGGACCCACTGCTGGCCACAGCCCAGCCCATCAAACCCAGTGGTAACACCTCTGGGATAATGTATTTGAGATGGCCAATAAACCCTGCTGTTCTTGTTGAGTATTAGTCAGATCCCATGTAGAACTTGCACTTTCGTTTTTTTTTTTTTTTTTCGCTTGGGATTAACATCAGGCAAATTGTCATCAACTCTGTCAGACAACCTGCAGCCAGAGAGAGAAGTGAGGAAGTGTGAGAGGAGCAGCCCTGCAGACCCCAGGTCGGTGCAGAAGGAGGGCAGGAGTTGCTCCAGGTGCCGGAGCAGAGATTCCCCTGCAGCCTCTGGTGCAGCCCATGGGGAGGGAGCTGTGCCCCTGCAGGGCTTGGAGGTGCATGAGAGCTGTAGCTGTGGGAGACCCCACACTGGAGTAGGTGGATACCCAAAGGAGGTATTTTCTGGAAGCCTCAGCCTCAGTTTAGGACCCACAATTAGTAAATCAAAGCAAAAGATTTTTAGCTGAAATATTTATTTCAATTGGATATATTGGGGCAAGGTGTTCCTTTGACTTGTATTTATACAGTGTGCTCCAGCTATGTTATAAAGTTCTCTATTGAATTGAATCAACTGTGATTAATCTGCCTCACAGAAGTAGCTGTAGCATAATTTTTTAACTTAAAAGGCTGTATGCTTCTGTTCCCTTTGAAAAATGTACGTGACTAACTTTTATTTGGTGAGTTTGTCGATAATTTTATGAAGGATTACTTGGAGAAAGCCTTGGCTTGGTTTATTTTCTGGGCTGTAATGAAACAAGATTTAAAATTATAGGAAAATTCCACAGTCAGTTTGGACACAATCAAACATAATTTTATTGAATAGTTGATGCTGTTACCTCTGTCTTTTTCTACATCACTACTTACAGAGTTACTGAAGACAGTAATTGTAGGTATGGATTCACTAGCAGATGCAGTTAATGTCATCAACAGCAGGTATAGTCCAATTATTTAAAAACTTGCTTTCTCAAATTACATCAGAAAGGAAGTGCTCAAGCTCCAGATTCAATATTTTTAGAAGCCACCCAGAAGCATGGGGTGTATGCATCATGTAGCCAAATGTGTATGCACGTGTATGCATCATTGAGCCAAATGTGCCTTTCCTGATTATAGTTAAGGGAAAAGACTCTTTGGAATAGGGATTCTGCCTGCATGGAATTTTCTAAGTCAGGGGTATGAAGGAGGGATACATGAGTCTGCTTTAGGCCTGCTTCATGGTAGAGAGCTTTGCAATGCACTGAAGCATGTAATCTTAGATTAAGAAATACCTTAAAAAGAGAGCCAAAGTCTCTTGAGAGAAAACTTTCAAAACCCATTTTAAATGGGAGTAAAGTATGTGCTTCTGTAGTTTATGTTTATTATGGAATCAGATCTGCTGGTCACATAAATATGTGATTATTCTTGTTGTTGGATAGGCAAATCTCATCTGATCCATTTGGTCCATTTGTAAATTGTATAAGACTTTTTTGAAGAGGCTAATCTTTAGAAAATGTGAAGTTCCTTAGCTATAAAGTAAACACCAAAAATATTACAGTAGTTTTTGATGGCATCTCTATGAAATAGTGATCATTTGAGTCCTTTACAGGTGTGAGTATAATGAGTTGATTAAATTCTTGAGGTAGAGGGATGTTTCCTTGTTTCTGAATTTGCATACCTATGCAAGGATTTTTTTCAGGAATACTGAAAGCATTTTAAGGTGTTTGCTTGTTAAATGGCCCTCTGTACATGGTTCTTATAATATTAAAAAATTATTTTATTGCTGATGAAGCATAAATAAATAACTTTAGTGGAGATGATGAAGATTTAGAAATTTTTCTGGCCAACTGTTTTCTATTAAAAAATACTGGGCTTAGAAGCTTCTGGAAGCTTATTTGCTTTATTGTTTTCTTTTAACTTGCTGATTTTTCCTCTGTGTTTTTCAGTTGCTTTTCAGAAGCTCAGGGTAATCAGAGGTCTGTGACCCCAGATAGGATCTAAAAATCCCCTTTTAGATGCAGAGTGAAACCCCACAGGTGTTTGAAAGGTGGCAAAAGCACAGCAGCAGTGACCAAGTCCTGCAGCAGCTGTTGTACTCCAAGGAATCAGCTGTGGTCCAGCAGCAGACAGCTGAGAGCTGAGACCAAATAAAAGCCCTGCTGCTCATAGATTCTCTCTGCTTGGTGCCAAGCAGCATCTCTGCATGTTCCTGTCCCCTGGCAGCCCTGGGCAGGGGCTCAGGGAGCCAGCACTCCTCCCTGCCCTCCCAGCCCCTGCTGCAGTCATAGCTGCCCCCAACAGGATGGTCTCAAGTGACCTTGCACTTGCTTTCCAAATTAATTTGATTCCACGTGCCTCCCACACCCACCATTTCCTGTGCACTGGGACTTGGGGAGGAAAGGATGACTGGGCAGAATTAGATTTGCTAGAGCTTGGCATGGAGATATCTGTAGGGGAGAGAGGAAGGAAAGCTGATGGCCATTTGTTGATTTAGACAGGGTCAGGGAACCCTGCTTTCTCACCTACATCATACACCCTTAAAATGTTTACATTGGCATGAAACTAAATGTGTTCACTAGACACCTGGCACATGCCTGTCCCTGGCTCAGCTCTCTTCATCTCTCTGCCTCCTCAGTGCTCTGACACATGCTGAAACCCTCTGATCCACACCATGAAAATCATCTGCTGCTTTTATTGAGCTCTGCTTCTTGCCTCTGCTAATTTTTTTAAGTCTTTCTAGTTTGTTTCTAGTCTCAGCCTGTCTATCAGAGCTGGTTCCTGTGAAAGAGAGGGGATGGAAATGCTGTCTGGAGAAACAAGTCACAGGTGGAACAGGTACTTTTATGCCAGTGAGATTTTCCTTACAAGGTTGTTGTCCTGCTCAGTACTCAGGTACTCTGCTGTATCCTCTCAGAGTAACTAATACAGAAATTAGCTAATTCTGTATAATGTCCACTTTAGGATTGGCATCATGATGGTGAAATCCCTGCTCTGAGCTGATGATGAGGTCATTTGAGCAAATAGAAGCTATAACAGCATAAGGGGCTTATCATTAACCTGAGAGTCCAAGGTGAGTCATGAAGGCAGGACAGTGAAATTTTAAGGTGCTGGTATGGAGATGCAGAAAATTACCTAATGGAGAGGGGCTAGGAATCTGTTCCATGGGTTGGCTGAAGACAGGTAAAAAGGACAAAATAAAGTGCAGAGGTATCAAGGAGAGAACTGAGCCAAAGGTAGGGGTGGAGAGAGGTGGAGGATGAAGCAGAACTGAAAACTAGACTACAGGCAGCACTGTCTTTGAAGAATTATGAAGGTGAGGTAAAGTTTGAATTCATTGCACAAATGGAAAATTATGCCAGTGGATGCATAGAAAAAGACAAGAGACGTAATTTTTTTTTTCTAGCTTTGGTTAGAGAGATGCAGGGTGTTTTGATTTCTAAACCAAAATTTTCACAGAACTTCAGAAAAGAGAGAATCCATTTGGCTAAGCCATATGGTAGTTTCACTTACATACATACATACATGACACTCTGAGTTAAGTGATACCCTGTTATGCTTTTCTTACACAAACAGCTTACCACTTTGAAATTATTGAGTCTGGGAAAATATTCCTCATGAGCTCTCACTTGTCTTTGCATAAATGGGAGAGTTTCCCACTGCTGTAATTTTCTCCTGAGGGATTATCCTCCTCTTCCACCAGTGTTATACCTACTGTGAATAACATTTCTGTGTGTTCATTCATTTAGTTGAACAATATCTGTCATCAAATCCCAGAACCCCCAGACAAAAGGGCCATGTGAACAGAGAATCTTGTTAATATTGGGAAAACTTCCCACCTAACACTGATTTGTCAAAATACAAGTGATAGTTTGAAGATACTTGTTCCTTATGTGAGTCATTCCTAATTAAAACAAATAAAGCACAATCAATGGAAGAATTAATGAAACTTAAGACAGCAGTTCCCTGAAGAAAAGAAGTTAAAAAATGAAATTCAATTTTTATTGCATTTAAATAAAATTAATATACAAATACATGTAATTCATTTTTGTTTATAAAAGCACATTTAATAAAATATCATCTCAATACAGTGTGTGTCATTAAACAAGAAAATTGTGAGGTTTATTTTTCACCTCACCTCACAATAGTTTGAGTATTATAATGTTACAGGAAAAAGAAATGCTTGTAGAATTGCCCTGAAAAGGAGCAGGTTTGATGGGGGAAAAAAAAGAAAAGAAAAAAGACAAAAAAAGAAGTGCCACTTCAGGTTTAGGAGCCTTTGATATACTAGTGACAATGTTATAGGACGGGAAAAGCAGTGGTAACTTTTAATGCTACAAGTAAAAATGCAAAGATTTTGTGAAGTGTTCCTATCTATGTATATGTGACTATATATGTATACAGTTACATGAGTCTCTATTTGGTTCTGCATGAGTATCTACATAGATATTTTTATTAAATGATCAGAGTGGGAAAGATGTAGAGCAAGTCACTTGAAAATACATGTGCATGACTAAATATTTCATGGCAGCAAATTCTCTTTGCAGATGTAGACTCATGCAGTGGACCAGATGTGCTGACCCTGTTGCACTCATCACTGTTTTGTCTTATATTAATTGATCAAGCTAGGGCTTTGTAATTTATTCACTATACATCTCTCTGAAAATAAAGTTAATAATTCCCTTGTGCTTTCCATTGCAATCATCATGTGAAATATAAGGCTTTCTAACATACTAATTTAATTTCACCAAAATACTGTTAAAAACACTGTTTTTATCCTTATTTAACATCTTGGAGACTGAGACACAGAGATGTCTACTAAAGACTAAGCCTTTTCAAAATAGTTTTTTTCAATATAAAACAGATGGAAATGCTTAGCGCTTCAGAAAAAAAAGAGCCTGGGCCAGCTTATCCCAAAAATGGGAAACTATGCCCAGTATCCCAAAAATAAAAAACCATGCAGTTTAGTTACAACTCATTAAAATCTTAATGTTAGTTGTGCATAATCCGATTGTCATTCAGAGGCAAGTACAGGAATAAATCAAGGGCAATGACTGAGCTGAGCTGACCTGTGATCTTTACTTTTCCTCACTCAGAATCTGCACTGCCTGAGTCAAGCTCTGAGAGATGTGCATTCCTGGCCCAGCCTTGGCACCTGCTCCCTCCTGTGCTTTTAGAGAGGGCGTCTCCTCCCTGGAGTGTATCTGGACCAGCCAGAAGGAAGGGTTGTTGAACCTCGAGGGGAAAAGAATGAGGACTTGAGTGTTTCACATTCTCTCGTGTGAGACCGACTGACAGTCACAGCTTGGAAACAAATCCCTGATTTGGGTACTTTAATTGTGCTTTGAACTGTAAATGCTCAGCTCGTACTTTGTGTTCTGAATGGAACTGCTTTTTAGGGGATGAAACAAGTGTTTGGAGAGCTCTATAAAAGCTGCTCCAGCCTGAGACAGACCAAGTGCAATTTCAACTAAGTGCACGATTAAATTTGATGTTGTATCCAAAGGCAACATTTCATATTTCATTAGAGCTTCTGTTTCAGCTTGAACTTGGTCACCCAAGAGATTGCCCTGTTTTGAGTATCTGTTATACCTACCATACTCTGTATGGTAGGTATAATGGTAACAATTGTGATTCTCCACATGAGGCTGCTGTGGGTTTCTGTGCCTGGAAAAGCAGGTGATCAATATGTCTACCCAGAAAATTCAGAAGTATGGTGCATCAGAATACAGAGACTGGACTAGACAAGTAGGAAGAGATTAATAGTGTGAAATAAACAAAGTTCAATGTTCTGGAAGAAATGAACAAAGCAAAATGAGGAAGAATAAGAAAGATTATAGTAAATATAAAAAAAAATTCTGTCAGATTATTTATTTATTCATACTGCACCCTGCTTCATTGAAGACAATATTTGCCACAAAAATGTTGAAGCCAAGGGTTTTTCTGCGGAAGATGAGAGGAGCACAAAGTCATCCAAGGCAAGTTTTGCAACAAGGCTAGGGCAATGTTACAGCTCCCAAGCAAACACCAGTGATGAGTACAGTCATAAAATGGGCTGGTAGCTCATGGTAGCTGTAGAGGCTTCTTTTAAAATTTCACCAATATAAGCTGTTCTTTGTAAGAAGAGACTGAGTCTCAGGAAAACATACAGCTGTTGACGGGGATGTAGGTAAGGAATGCAGAAGGTGGATTGAGTTAAAGCTCAATCTGAGTAGATTATATAATCTGCTCCAGCCTCATGATGACAATGTGTAACACAGATGGACTGCAAATCCACATGGATTCAGTCAAGGAATGATGCTACTGACTGGTTGCTTTAATAATATTCAAGAAAGTCCAGCTCATTGTGTCTGGAACCTGCAAAAGAATCTACCTCTGTAGGTCCTTAATCCTGCTCCTAGGTGTAAATTGTTGCAGGGATGAAAATGTTTACCCCTTCCAATCTCAGTGTAGGACCAAGCTCTTTATTCTATCATCAGATCAATGCAAGTTTCTGTAGCTACTAATAAGCATTACTAAACATCTGTGAGACCACTCAAAACACTGTGGGACACATCTCTGGATGTGTCCCATGTGACCATGGATCTCCAGGTTCTTATGACTGCAAGTTACTTAGGGCCTCACACCATTACTACCTTCAACAGGAGCACAGATAGTTACCAGATCCATGATGATTAACTCTGTGGGGGCCTTGACATTCCAATAGTTTTGTGAACAAGTTGCTAGGTGATATGATTGCTTTTCTATTGTAGCAGAATAGGGCAATCTAGGTGATACTCAGTGAGGACAAACAATAATATTTAACTCCTGTTGGCATCCCTTGTGATTTATTTCACTCAGCCTTGCAACTTTTCTTATAGGAAGAGTAGTGTTAAACATATATGTAGACCTGCATTTGCTGCTTTGTCAGCTGAATTGGCCCAACTGAAAATTAAAAGAATTCCTGATGTGAGAATCTAAGCTGGTGTTTGAACAAACAGAGTACAAGCTTCCCAGTAAATATATCAGTAGCATGTTTATACCAATAAGATGTTTAATGAGACAGCTTTAAGTAAAGTTAATGTTACATATCCAGCTTTTGCCCTGCCTGAAATTGTACTGTGCACCATGTGGAGGTAACCTCTGAGGATATACTACACTGGATAGATCTCCTACTGTAATGGTTTTGTAACATACAATGGTTTTGGTAACATGGAAATCCACAGGGCATGATTCTGAACTTTATTGCATTTACAGCCATTTAAATCCATAGTTATTAGTTTTATTGTCACAGTTTTCCTATACTGTGGATAATAAAAGAGAAACAATAGTATTTATGGGATCCTGGCCTTTGCTTACTTAATCTTACTGTGAAAGGAGGTCAAAAAAAATAGCACTTTTAAATATTAAGAAAATGGAGAGGAACGATTAAGTCCTGGTGTTCCTTTAATGCTACTGGCTAAGTTGCCAAAGATTTACAAAAGATTTACTGGACCTCCTGAAGTTGTAGGATTTGACTAGTAATGTCTTCAGAACTTTTTTGTGCTCTAATAAAATTGGATTTTCTCTCCATCAATATCTATTGTGCTTGCTCAAATGTTTTCTTGCTTTTTGCTTTTACAAGCTCATCTTCATCAGATTCATGTGCTAAATACTTCTCTTTGAGTAATTCTGGTGATCTCACACTTCTATAAATTTTGCTTAACCTATCAACAATATTGGATTGACCACCATCCTATTTCATCATAATGATGAAAAAGCTGCACTTACAAACTTGGTCAGTGCCTTAATGAGGCCCTATTTCTTGCTGAGTAGTTCCTGAATATACTGAATTAGTATTACAGAGCATTATTATTTGCTTTCCCTTCCTTACAAGAGCAGCACTAGTGCAATTTTATGAAGACTGATTATCAGTAAACTGGGTAATTTCTAACTCTGTGTAATAATGCCTACTCTTATGTGCAATTAATTACTTTATGGTTTATTTATGCTTTCTCCTGTTTTCACTCAGAACACTAGCATACATAAGGCTGGAAGCAACAAAAAATAGTTGTTCTTAACAGATGTCTCTGATTTCTTCTGAGTAATTGTTGGATGGTTGTTCATTTTCTAGGAAAAAAATGCTAAAGGAAGTCTTAATTTTATTTACATCCACATATTTTATTCCCTGAGACTGTATTACCAGTGAGTTCAAACTGAGTAAACTGTTCTGTAATACTTTTCAGCTCTTGAAAATAGAAGTATTTTTAAATATGTGTATATATATATATATGTGTCCAAATACAGAGAGCTATGCTATACAGATATGGTATAACAAAGGGAAATGACTTCAAGTTTTCTAGGGGAGGTTCAGGTTGGATATTATGAAAAATTTATTAACTGAAAGAGTGGTTAAGCATTGTTACCAGCTGCCAAGGGAAGTGGTGGAGTCACCATGCCAGGTAATTTTAAGAAACTGATAGACAGAATTTCACAATATGGTATAGTGGACAGAGTGGTATTCAGTTGCAGGTTAGACTTAATGATCTTGGAGGTCCCTTTCAACCTTAGTGATACTAGGAATTCTGTAACGTGATAGCAAGGTTTCCATCAAAACCAGAAAAATACTGGTGTTACTACAACAAACATATTAACAGTTGGGTCCTAACATTATTTTTTTAAGAACTGGGTTTTTTCCTTTCATGGAAAAGGGTAGGAGATTTTAATGCAGAAGAACAGAACAGTGAATTAAAGTTAGTGTTGACACTGGGAATATGAATTTTGTTTTATAGGTGTTTATATATCCCCTGTCACTAAGTAACATCTGAATGCCTTGCAGGTTTTTGGATATTTTCTCTACACACAGCACATTTTTCCTTTATTTTTTCTGGTGACAGCATCTGTCCCTTGCTGGCACATCAGTGTACCTTAACTGCAGCTGAATTCAGGACAATCATTTAATAATTTCGTATCTGCCTGAAGGACTCACTTTCTGCTCCCTCTTGCTCTTGCAGGGACAATGGGGCTCTTCAGGCCCACTGCAGCATTGCTGAACACGTGCCTGTCACATTGTCCCATCGCTCCTCAGCTCTACTCAAACTTTTGCCCAGTGTCTGATACCAATGGGTGCATGAGGGGGCTGGTTTGCCTGGCCACTGCTATCTTTATTAAAACAATCTCTATTTTTGTGATTCCAACATAGTCTGAGCACTGGCGGATCAGGGCAGAGATCACAGGGCTGAATTCACTACTGAGAGGACAATTTCATAGAAGTTAATAACTTCTGAAAGGTGCTGGTGGCACCATTGCAAGGTCTAGAGATAGAAATGTGGTTGATCACTTCCGTGATTTTCTCTTTTTGTCATCACTTTCAGCATATAAACTGAGAGAAGCTGATCCTGCTTTTACAGTGGTGTCACATAATTGATTTCAAAGAAGATATTGATGTAAGGTTGGTGTTTACCTGGCACGTTGGGATCCTGCTTTTCATTTGTTTGGTAATGCTGTAAGGCAGACACTAGCACAGAAGAAATTATTAATTTTATGCATAAAGGAAGGAAATCTAAAAAAATATAAATCAATTTTCAACTGGAGTCAAAAAGTAAAAGAAAGAAAAACTTGCTGTATACTACCCACAGAACTTGAGCTCCAGCTAACAGAGAGTGGATATATAAATCTGATCTTAGATTTTGACATATTGGAATAACAGTATGAAACGACACATTTTTCATCCCAACAAAAATATTTTTTTAATTGCAATTTGATAACATGACTCACTTTGTTTTGTATTAATGTTAAATTGGAGCTTTTTGCCCCAGGATTTCATATTGCATGAGTAGATGGTCCTCACTAAATATACATCTTTTCTCATTGAAATAAAATGAGCTTGTGTCACCCACTACAAGCTATTTAAGGAGTTTCTCAGCATTTAAGACCACTGGAATTCAAACAGGAAATGTTGCATGTTGTGGGAAAAGATTCTTGTGTAAATGTTTGAACAATACTGACATAATGTAAAAGTCCACTGCAGGCAATTAGAACTAGAATAAACCCTCAGTGTACATGTGCAGCAATGATACAAATCTAGTTCAGTTTAGATAACCAAGATGACACTGAAGCTCATGAGGATGTGTGCTAACTCCTGCTGTGATTTATTCACATTCCTCATTAGGTCGTTGTGTAGGACAATGTTCTGATGAAGTCCTGAGTCACTCCAAGGAACATCTGGCCTTGCTGCTGCTCACCCTTCAATCCTTTGACAAAATGCCAAGCCTGAAATGGCTGGAATGCTGTTCAGAGAGGAAGGAAAGAATCACGGGATCGGAGCCTGCTATAACAAAGGAGAGGAAGCTTAGCTCCCAGGTCTGGCAGATAGGAACTCCCTAGAGAAAGGTGGAATCCTGGTTTTCATCTTTTCTCTTAGTGCTGACTCTCCAGGGAAAATGTCTCAATGGATTTAGGAGAAAGGATGGGAGTTTTCATCCCCACAGAGTTCTGCATTTGGTCCCTACTCTGTTTTCAGTGTCCAGGATTTTTGCATGGCTCTCAGTAGCACAGTGAGCCAGCTTGTTTCAGTGATCCCTTTTGCAGAACTGCTCTGCCAAACAGCTCTCTCAGCTCAGCTAATGGGGCTGCAAGCTATGCTGGGGGAGGGAAGATCTGGGAGCCAAATATCTTCAGATGAGTCATGGTCAGCAGACCCTCTGACCAAGTGATCAGAGCCCAACAGATTCTGTTCCTTATCACTCTTCCTTGGGTAGATTCACTTCTCATTACTCTTCCTTTTGGTGCAGAAAGATTACTTTACCTGTGTTGGAGCTGTTGCCAGGCTCCCGCTCAAGCTGAGGATGCTGCCCTTGCTGACAGGATTCACCTAAGTGCAGAGAGCCTCTGTGCTGCTGACACAGCTGCTTAAGAGCGAGGGAGAAAGACTTCAGCATCAACTTCAAGATCAAAGGTCCAGGGCTTTATACACCCTGTTGGCATGAGCCAAACTACAGCAAGTCCCAGTACAAAGGCCCTCATGGGTGTTAGATCATGTTTTGTGGCCAGTGCTGCTCCTCTGCAACCCTTTTCCACAGCACTCAGCCCAGTGGTGCAGGATCCACATCTCTGATGAGGCCTGTGGTGGCCCCATTGCTTGGACATCCTCCTGCCACTTTTCTTGAGGACAAGAAGTAAATTTGTCACCACCTCTGCTCAGTTCTAGCTGTCAGACTTGGAGTTTCATGCTCCTTCAGCATGCTGGGATAAAGATGACCCTGTTTATACAGTTAAAAATCTGTCAAGCAAATGCTGAAATTTGTTCAACTGCAGGTGCAGAAATTTTGATTTTTTTCTAATTCCCCCTTAGTAACCTGGCTTTGTCTCCAAGCTCAACTTTGCAATTCTACGTGCACGTAAAGCAGTTATTGTTGGAACAAGCTGAAATTATTTATTGTCATTCTTCAGGAAACCCTTTTCCCCTTTTGTCTCTTTCTTTACCCCTGTACTCCCTGGCTTCTTCAACCGTAAGTTCCTTTCAAAAACAACCATTAAAAAAATTATACACTTTCTATTTCCACTGACTATATTTTTGATTCTGAAGTCTTCAATATTATTTTTCTTCCTGTACCTAACATACAAATTCAAGTTAGAGTTTGACTGTTTGGCTTGTTTATTAGCTGTCTGCCATGTTATCACTCTGACATCAATGTATCCAGACTTGAGAACATACTTTGAGGGAAAGAATGACCAAAGATATGGAAGTGAACAAAAAAGAGGTTAAATTGCTACATTGTACCTCATTAGTCCAGTATCTTTATTTTAAAAGAGTAACTCTTAACTGCATAAGTGATGCTTTACACGCTTCACATCACTGGTGGAACTGCTTGCCTAAGTAGTGATTCAGTAACTTAATTTAGTGTTGCTTTTTGTCAGTTTAATTAGTTCTGTACATTTTCAGCATTACACAGAAAGCCTTAAATACACTTTCAGATCCACAGAGGCAGTCCAAGAGTGCAAACACAGTGTTTAATTTAGTGTGCATCTTCCTACAAGCGAAGTTTATGGAAAAACTTTATCCTCCATCCCTGCCTGCTCTCCCCAATATATTACAACAAAAAAATCCCACCACAATGGCTCTTATAACTTGCCTGGCTCACTGGGGTGAGAAAGGGTGAGAATGATTTTTCACTCCATCTTTAGTCAGTGAGAAATGTATCAGTTCCACTTCCCTGGAACAGGGATTAAATCCTAGTGGAAAAATTTTCAACTCATGGTTGCACAGTCCTTAAGCTAGCAAACAAATGATCAAGCACAGTAGCATCCACTGTCATCACCAATCAGGGATTTAATGACCTGGGTAGACCATAAAATTGCTTTAATTGTTTCTTCTCCGGGAAATCCTAGTGCTTCAAAGCAAATTGTTGTTATTTGATGAAAACAAGAGGTAAGTACGTTTAAAAACAATTTGGATTTGTGCAAAAAAAAAAAAAAAAAAAAAAATTGCATCAGCACAAACAGCAACTGCTTCACACTGTATCTAACATGGCCTCCCCTCCCTGGACCATGGGTCTGCTGGAGTCATCTGCTGACCAAAGCCCATTTTCTTATTACTTGGGACACTGTCAGCAAGGCTGCTGAGAGATTGTACTTCACAAACATCTCCCTTTCTTCTCCAGCTAATGGGCACAAGTGTGTAATTTTGAACTTACAATGAGGTGTTTCTCTGCAGAAACACCCACTGAGACCACAGAAATCTGCAGGATAGAACCTGCTGGTTATCCATGTTTCCACCTTGACAGTGAAGAAGCCCAAGCACAGACCTTTGGTACCTGTAAGATAGCAACAGGCTAAGAAGGATTTAATTAGTATTAGCTTACTTTGAACTCAGAAGTAAACACACTAATACAGCATAACTGGAACAAATCTATGAAGACTTTTGTACACAGTGTTCCAGTACAAATAATATTGTTGTTGCCACTAGCAGGACATGTGCCTCATGATGTACCTTATGCTAAAAGTGCCTTATGCAAACAACACAAGCTCCAGCCAGGGCTTGTACCAACTTACTCTGTGAGCTTCCTGTGTGAACTGGAGCTTGGTACCAGTGATTCCCTGTGAGGATGTGAAGCTGAAGCATGAGATAGTAGTGAAGACCTTGAATGTATGGGTGCAGGTTGAAAACTGAGATCCAAGAACTGTGACCAGCTAGCTGATGGTCACGTATTCACCAGGAGCTGGTGCTGCTCTGAAACAAGAAGGTGCAGCCAGGCAAGGAAGGAAAACAGCCATGTGATGTGGTAAGATACCTGCTACAGCCTGGAAAATAACCCCAGCAAAGCATCACCCACCTGTAATTCAGGAACGCAGGTAAAGGGCTCAGAACCATCCAGAGACTGAAAACACATATGAGAGGAGATCTCAGATTTACAGGTGATGGCAGGGGATAAAGAAAAGGCCTGAGTTAGGTCCAGCTTCTCTTGTCAAAGAGCTGTCATTGATTTCCCACACTGGGTAAAAAAAGACCATTTGGGGCCATAGCCACCAGTACAGGCTAAGTGGCTTGAATTTCAATGTATATTTTGTTTCAAAGTTTGATTTATCAGTCTCCCCCATCCCAGCAATCTCTAATTTGCAGGTATATACATTTATTCAGTGTAAACAATAGGCAAAGAATGAAGATGCATTCCTTATGATATCTTTAACCATTCAAAGTTAGACAAGTCTGATGAGCTGTCATGTCCTCTGAAAACATCAACCAAGCTACTTCTGCCATTATTGCTCAGTGTCAGGTATTCATTGAAAAGGGTCTGTAGCAAAAGTGACCTTCACCTTACCTCTGCTATATAGTAAATGCTCCCTGAGAGCACCAAGCCTGTAGCTGGATCTTGACTGATCAGTCCTCCAGTCATTCTTCTTCACCCTCTGTGTTTTGACTTTGTAGTTGGGGTGTTCTGCTCTCTGTGTTTCTTTCTAGAGAAGAGTTACTGTACAATATTTAAAAATATTTTTATTTTAAGGTTCCTAAGAAGCCAAAATTATCTGATGAACAGAGCACTTGCTTCTAGTTGACAGCCAACAGCCGAAAAATGCAGAAGAGTGAGTCCTGTATCCTTTCTGGAAGTTAATTTAGTTCATTTGATGGTACAGTAGGAAAGTAAAAGCTGATTTTCCAGTGGACTGAGTCATCAGAGAAGGATTTAATTTCCAAATGCTAATAACAGGTGATGTACTTTACGGGTGATTACTGCTTGGAAACTGGCTTTCAAAGTAAAGGTGATACGGGGAAGAGGAAAAAATAGGACACAGCATATTGTTTCAAGTGCTCATTAACTGCATGGTGATGTTCAACACTAAAAGATTTTGAGAACAACTGAGCTGATTTTTTTTGTTGATATCATCATGCTTCTGCCAAATGGACTGTGCCTGGCCTATAAGGACTTCATCCTTTTTTCTCAGCATATGAGGTCAAGTAATTGCTGTGGCTCACTGGTGTGGCAAACTGATAAAATACACTTGGTCACTTTGACAAGTGCAAATCTAAACGACAAAACCAACTTGGCTTTGGTAAACTTCTATGAGCTGATTGTTACCTGCCTGCTGATCCCCACATGCAGCTAATTCTGTGCTGCTGGACTCTGAATTAATTTTACACTCAGTACCAAGGCTCTCTGCAGTGCAGGAGAATGGCACACCTTCGAGTGCATCCATGCTAGCACCTTAATTTAGGTTGGGAGTACTTCAGAAGAGAACCCCAGTCTCAGCACACTTAACTGTCTGTTGGGTCAAATTGTCCCACAGCACAGTTTTCAATACTTTCTGGAGAATCTGAATCTGGTAGATGTGCCTCAAGATCCCCTCCAATGCCCTCTGCCTTCCAGGGGGTGTTGAATTCCCAGGGAACCAGCTCCAGTCTAAAGTTAAACCTCGCACTGTGCATCCACTGTGCACACTGAGTCCTTGGATCCAGCCCACTTCCATTGCACTGCTTGTCAGGATCCAGTGCCTGCAGCAACCCCAGTCCCATGCCCTGCAGGGCTGTTTCCAAGCAGAAACAGCAGGGAGGGCAGGAGCAGCATTCAGCTGTGCTCAGCCCGAGAGCTGCTGATGCTTGAGAACGGCAGGACAAGACCTCCTCTGGAAATAAGTGCCCACATATTTTTCTTTAAAAACTAGAGAAAGGGTCAGTCTTCATAAAAGAAAGCAAAACAAAACCTGGGTGAACTTTGCTGATGGTGTTTTTCTTCAGCAGCTAGAAGGTTAGAAAATCTGCTGGTCTTTCAGAAGGTTTTTAAGGTGGGAAGTGGAAGTTTTCCGTTTTGTATTTCAAAGTCAGGTGTCTTGTGTGTACTTCTGTTCAAAGTCCGTGGACAGACCACTCATTTTCCAGTGTGCCTGCCTAACATGTTCTTTTTTGCCTCTGCTGAATCATGCAGTAGAAATATCAGACAATATTAAACATATTATAATTAGTAAAGCCACATGTTCAATTATTACACAAAAACATTCTATACACTTACTACTAAGGACTTTGCAATGCCCTTGCTTGAATATGTACTTATGGACACATTTATTTTGGTAAAAGCCAAAAATATAGTTTGAATAGAAATGTGATCATTATAACCATATAAATTGTTTCTGAGAGTTAATTATTCTACAGTAACCAATTTACAGGGTTTTTTGAAATTTCTGAAGGATTTGACTTGATGGGCTGTTTACAGTTCCAAGGCAAGAAGAAATCATGGTGCAAGCTATAAAATCTTAAAAACAACAACAAGCCTGTGTGCTACAACCTCCTCAATATTTTTCTGATCCACTTTTCTTCTCAGACACTGAACATGTAAATCAGACAATTGAAGACAACAGATTTACAAATATTTTACATTTCTATAGCCGGAAAATGGATAGAACATTATTATCTCCTCTTTTTTTTTTCCTGAAAAATAGCAAAACTCCCTCCCCAAATAGGTTCTATAGCAGAATTCAAAAGCCAGAGCTGAGTCTCTCATATAAATTTTATCAGCAATTTCATTAACTGAAAAAAAAAACCCAAAACAGTATCATGACAACTGAATCCAATGCCTTTTACAGTTCATTTGTAGAAGCAGGAGTAAAGGTTGTCCAAACCAAAAAATGTGATTTATTCCAATGTGATTTATACAAAGTTGAAATAGACTCATCTTAAGGTTTTGGACCAAATGTGTTTTTAACTAGTTTCAACTCATTCCCTACCAGTCAGTCTAACACTGGTAAAGCCTTAAGTTAACTTGAAACTAAATTCAAATGTGAAACTTCAGATTCGGTAAACTAAAACAAGATGCTTGATAATAAGAACATTAACAGGCCTAAAATACAGAGTTTTTCATTAAGCTGGTGTTGACTACAGCCATCTGCTCTAATTTCAAATGCCATAATGTTGTTAAAGCACCTTTAAACTATTTACTGTGATTTAGAAAATGTTTGATGAAACCATTTGGCGTAACTTGTTACAACATGACTTGGAAGAAGGTCAGAGTTTGACCTTGCTTGTAGTCGTGAATTAAATATCTCCCCAGAAATTGATGGTCACATTTACAAAAATGGAAATGAAAGCAAATCAGATCCATTAAGTGCACACTTGCAAATTATCTGTTACACAAAACAGTATGAAAAGAAAATCAAGGTCCTGCTGTTAGTAGAGTAATTGCAGAAATGCAGCATGAATAATGTAATTCAGATTACATACTAAAAATGGGGAAAAAATAACTTTTCTTACAGCAGATTTTAAAAAATATGTACTCTGTCTGAAATGATCCTTAGAATTCTTAATGTTTTCATAACTGAGGTTTAAAAACTCTGTTTTGGACAGTAGAAAATTTTGCTTTGAATATAACACTTCTTCTGAAACATTAACTTTTTTAGCTTAGAATATATTAGATTTTGTAATGAAAATTATGTGACAATCAGAATTCATGATATGGAAAACAAGTCACTGTAAAAATTTTTAAAATATTAGGTGACAGAAGCAAAACATAATTCTATTTTCTTTATTTCATTTTTATTTTATTCATGGCTAAAAGGAAGAAGGGGTTTTTTTTTTTGTTTGTTTGTTTGTTTGTTTTTTGTCTTAAGACAGTATTTGAAAAATTCATTATTAATTCTGGGACATACATTCCACTTTTAGGATACCATTCATCTGGTGAGCCAGATTGAAGTACAAATACAGTTATTTTCCAGAATCTAGTTTCACATTCTGTGTTTTTATTTTGCTGATTCTACCCTTCTGAAATATGAACATGTATGACTTTATTGCTTGAAGTCTTGTTTGACCTCTATCTTCTTCATGCAGAGGCAATGCTGAGAGGGGAGAAAAAGAATAACCTGTTGGAATCATTTTTTCTTCTATTAAAGCAGTTCAGGAGCAATGGACAAGGATGCTGTATGTGTTTTTTGAAACAATCATACAATCCTAGAATATCCTGAGTTGAAAGTAGCCACAAAAATCATCAAAGTCCAACTCCTGGCCCTTCACAGGACAGAAGAGCCTGTACCTGAGAGCATCATCTAAACACTCCTTGAACTCAGTCAGGCTTGGTGGAAGTTCTAATTTTTTATATTTTGAGATGGTTTTCCAGTCAGTTTTTGCCTCTTTAATTTAGTACAATTTTACCAACCTTGAGTCCAGGTGTCACTTCAGAATCACCCAGCATAATTGTGGAGCAATCACTCTACATATCTGTTGAGTAAGACTTGTGCACTAGCATTGAAACCACTCTTTGTGCATGTGGAAATGTTTAACTGTTGCTCAGGGAAACAAGAAAAAGGCCTACAGAAGTCTTGTAGCTCTTAGAACCTGTGTGTTATATGTATATATATATGTATACATGTGTGTGTGTTGTATATATGTACAGAGACCATAGTGTTTTCAACATATGAAACATTTGTGAGGAAGAGTATAGAGACTGAAGTTAGCCACATTGATATTTTCAGGTTATCTCTGCAGAGCCCTGCTGTCAACAGTAATTCTGTGACAAGGATGTAGTCCAGCAAAAATTAATGCTATGCCCATGCCTCTAAACAAAATGTCCTTGGTACTGGGGGGCAAGTTGCCTGGCAACATGAAATGTCTACTTTGTGATAATGTAAGGGCCATAAGAACATCTGGTATATAAGCATTTCCTCTGACCTATTCCTCTCTGACTCATTTTGAATGCCAGTTCTGACTGAATCAGCAGATCTCTCACTGCTCACAATCTGCAGCCAAATGTGACTCTGAAGGGAGATGTGGTATTCCTACCACTCCATACATGTTCATTTTTATCAAAGGCAGGATTTTACTCTGTCAAGTCCCCTTTAAGTGGATGATATTTCTGCTCCTCTGATTTCAGTCCATATTCAATTAGGAAGGATAGTATATATAGTAAGATATAATTGATTCCCATGTGACAGAAAATAGCTGCTAGTGCCTCTCTGTGAAAAAACATCACTGCTTTGGGAAAAGGCCAGAGAAAGGCTTCTGTTCAGTGCAACTCTTGTCTTTATAAACTGTAACAAGAGCCAGTGAAATATAGACCAGATATTTTTCTGGAGACTCTTCAGTGTCACCTCTTTAATTGTAATGATTTTTATTTAGTTTGTTAAGTGGTTATTTCCAATTAGGCAGTGTACTGTGCTGGCTATTCATCTTGGATGCTCCATAAAGAGCAAATAGAGAGACACGACTCAAAAGGTAAAATCTTGGCCTCATGGAATTCCTAAATTTTTTTGGGGGAAGTATTTCAGTGTGACTGGGATTTAGGCTTTGATATTTAGGCACTATTGTAATTAAAATCAGTTCTGCTGCTTTGTAACATTTTAGCTGAAGAGCTACTTCTCTTTTGATCACAGAATGACCACTTAATGTTTCATACATAAAATAACTGGAGTAAAAACAGAAACAAAAAGTCACATGGAAAAACTAAATTTTGGCAGAAAATTGGTCCACTGATTCTTATCATGTGGATGATTAGAGATTTCCCCTTTCAGAAAGCTCTTAGTAATTTTTTGACAGTTAATATTCATAAGTTATCTGAAAGTAGACAAAAGGCAAACGAGTAACCTTTATTAATCACCTTTATGGCTTTAATAGCAGAGAGTTCAGATACTTGCCAAAGTGCTTGAGTTGTGGAGCCACTGGGATCATTGGGAATAATGTGTGTGTATTGTGGCTGCATTGAAATTTCCCATGTGGCTGTAGAAAACAGGGAGAGAGGACAGCCTTAGCTGTGCTGCATGGGTTTTGTGATTTGACATGTCACTCTGCATCATGCAGTAGCAATGTCTGACTGCATGCACGCTCTTAAACCTCCTTGCAAATGTGAGATGAGGTGCAATAACTACAACCTCCTCCATCGCTATGTACCATTTCATTTTCCAAAACCTGAGAATACAAACATGATCCATGACTGTGGCTCAATGGATGAACATCAGTTTATGAAACTGAAATCTTGCCTGTGCCCTAGATTTTAGATAAGAGGTAGCTGATGGTGAGAGTCCTTCGAGATGAGGTATTTTGCCAGTGCTCCTTGCCCTTCCTCACAGATTTAGGGTAAAAGGGTAGAAATCTGTGTGCAGCCTGGGTAGGCGATTTGCTTTATTTGAGTTCTGACTTTTATTTAACACGCTGAAATGATATGTAGATGGCTTTAGAGCAGAGTGCTCTTCAGTGAAGTGGCTTCTTAAGTGCATGAGTTAAAATATCCAAGGGAGGTGAAGAGACTGCAAAATGTACAAGTACTCCCCTGGAGGGAATTCTGGGTTTTAAACTCAACAAATATCAGGCCTGTTTGGCACAATTCTTCCAAATTAAAGTTTGGCCTCTGTTAAGAAAATGTTGGATTCTGGTCAATAGTTTTCCTATATTTTGTTCCCTGAAAAATACAGAGTACTGTTGACAGGAGCCATTTTTCAAACTCCTTGTAGGGGCAAAAAAGTCAGGAGAACTTGTTCAAATTAAACTGGCCTTCTTTAGGAGCAGGTGGAGGGCATGTTCTTTGAAAGATATTTGTTCAAATACCTCCATTCCAGGATCACTAACCTTATGCCATAGGGCACAGAAAATTCCAAGAGAAGCTGACTAAGCCTGTGAATTTTAGAACGTGCTTTGATAGTGACCTTTTAAATCATTCTATAAACTGGAAATAGTGGTGTTTCACACAGAAAGGAAATGTACAGTGCACTTGAACAAGCAGATCACAGGAGGTCGTGGAAACAAAGACCACACAACCCAAGGGAGCAATTCCACTCTGGCCCACAGTCTCTATTTGTAAACGCCATGTGGTCTGGATGTCAAAGCACTTGACATCTCTGCTTTAAATAAATTGTCATGGCTGCTTTTAAAGTTCAGAGCACTTGTTCATGGCCTCTCTCGAAAACCCACAATAAATATTATCATTGCAGATGAACTTGATGGTCTTTGAAGTTGTTTTGATTCTAAAAATGGTAATAGAGCCTAAGAGCTATATTTTATTTTACAAAATTAAGACTCTTGTACACTTACAGCAGAAAAAATATGTACAAATCCTTATTTTTTTTTCCCACCTAAGATTCACTGCTCCAGAAGTACTGCAGTAGGATGCACTTTCCTAGCACTTTCAGTATGACTTTTCACAGGGAACTAAATTCCGAAAGGCAAACAAGATCAGGAGCTTGATTCTGCCTCATTAAACCCCCCAAACATTACAGCCAGGCTTAGCAGAAGCAATTTCATAGCTGAACATTAGGTGGTCCTTTGGTGGCAGGACCACTGATGGACCCAGAGAATCAGTAGAGGCAGGATAGTAATGGGTTGCAGAAGATGAAAGTCGGGAAACAAATCGCAAGATTTTTCTTCCTTCTGAAGTGAAAAGTAACCTCAAGAGTCATTGAAAAGTAAAGTAGTTTGACACCAGAAGGGATGATTGTGGGATGAGAACAGCTGGAAGAAAAAAAATAAAGTTATTGCTTTGGCAAATAGCAAAGCATTTAAAACGTGTAGAAGTGTTTTTTCCCCTAAGCCCAGCAGGAAGAAAGGTCTAGGCCTGGAAAGTTGAAGAGTGGGAAGAGTGATTGGAAAAGACCCAGATAAAAGATGAAAACTTCATCTGCAGCCTTTTCATGACTTGTGACTACCAATATTTCCAGCCTCTCATACTGAACATTGAAAAGACAGGACCTCACTTCTGAGAAAGGCTTTTAAGTTACATATTTTTCTACATGTTCTCATTCAGAAGTTTATGCTCATGATGCTTAAATAGCAACATTATGTGTCACAGGAGGTTGACAGCACTACATTTTTTTGAGATAACTTAGTTGTGTTTTATTCTTAGTAGTTTATTCTTATCCAATCTATTTTGCCATAATACCACTCAAATTTCAAATATTAACTGAGAAAAAAGTTCTGGAGGCTATGGTCCCATTTTCTTAAGTAAATTCAAATGAAACATCGGTGCTAGAAGTGTCTGGATGAATCTTTTGCTTTTTGCCTGTTTTGAACTAATCAACAAAGTTGTCTTGTTTCTTCTTATTCTTAATTTGAGTATCAGAATTATTTTCTTTTTGTCTTTGTTTAGATTTGCTTTTTATATTTGTTTTGTTGAGATTCACTAAGAGAAATATTTCTATTCTTTTCTCTTGCTTTTGAAGATATTACTGCTTTGTTTTGTATGAAAGATGCTGTACAGAATGAAGCTGCTCTTTTGTATGATTTCCTTGCTGGAAGAAACAGCCTGTCTCAGTCTGACCCAATGCTTCTGTCACATGTCTAAATAATAAAAAATTGTAAGTTCAATGTATAAGGATTTTTACTTTAAATAGTTAAAGCAACTGCAACTCATGCTCCATTTTAGACACTTAACTGCCTTTCTGAATGCCTCAGAAGGAAAAACAGCACTTACAGACAATATTTGCATCTTCCCTTAAGGGGGATAACGGTTCTCCTTTATCTGAGGGCAGGAAAGCAAAGTTATGATATCCTCTTGGAAAAACAGCTGATAGAGTTACAAACAGGACAGACTGGCATTCTGGAAGAAATTGTGGCAATGTTCCTCAAATGTGCACTTCTCCAGCTGAGATGTACTGATGTGACCAAAGTCACAACCCTTCTTTCCTGCTGATGTTGCACTTGGCACTCAGTGCCTGGCTCCTGCTCAGCTCACTATCTGGTACTGAAACCCCCTTGTTTTGCCTGCTATCCTATGGCTGCTCCTTTTACTGCTTCTGAACACTGTTTCTGTTTTTGTTTCTTGTCACTGTTTTGCTGTTGCTAATCCCAGTTTTTCAAACACATCTCAGCACTGCAAGATTTCTTCTCCCTTGAGGTACAGCTGCATCAGCTGTGGGTCACAGCACAAGTCTGTGAGCTCTACCCCAAACCTTGTGATTTTAAAACCCCAAATCCAAGTTTGACTAAAGGAAATTAGTTTCATTTTGTATGAAACTAATCCCTGTCTCTGTTTACAAAGCCACTTATATCTGAATTAAATTTGCTTGATTCCCTCTACAGTTAAAGTAGAAGTTAACTACTGTAAGAGCAAAATTCATCTCATTCTGATAATGATGCCTAAAGTAGGTCAGGCAAATTTCACCAAATGCATGTTCCATATGATGGGGCTCCCAAAGTGATTTTTTCAGATGTTGACATCTTTGCTGTACATCTCTAAATCTGGATAAGAACTAGGAGGTATTATAGCAGAAGAAGAAGAATCAGGAGGGTACTATAGTGAAGTATCCTGTTATTTTTCTCACATTGAAAGATTACTAGCAAACAGAATGAGGGTCCTTGCCTAGATGGGCATTTTGTTGACTCAGTACAGCCATTCCCGTGTTCTGATGTAAGCCCATCTTTTATGCCTAAAATGACTTTTAAGGTATATATTTGCAAAAGTGGTGGCGGAGGTCTAAATTGAAAAATCAAAGTATGAGCTGCAATTTGCAGTCAGAGGACACTGCTGAGGAAGAATAAAGTCACACAAGCCCTCTACTTCATAAGGCTTCGTCCCTCTTCCTTGACTGAAGATTCTTTTGCTCTTCTGTCATTTCCTACCTTGTTTTAAAGACTTCCTTTCTGCTGTGTCACAGCTTGGTGTTACTTCCTCATTTCCAGCATAGAACAGGAGGTCCAATACTCTCTTGAATAAAAATACAGATACCATACGTAAAATGTAGAATTTTTTTACATAAGTTACCATAATGTTTATAATGTACAAGAAAAGAAAAAGGAGGAAAATCCTATAAAAATCAAGCAAATATTAATTATTTCTTCTTTTCTTAAAATCATGCACATTCCAACTGAATAAAAATCAGGCCAGAGAGGCTGATATCAGATGAATTTCATGAAAGGAAGGAAATGTGTAGTTATCCTAAATTCAAAAAACCACTTTAAATTTTCTTGTGAAGCCATGATCTATTTTATTCAAATTGGATCCTATTTTCAGCTCATTTAAAATTCAACAATTCAGAAAAATCAAACATATTTTGTCTGTCAGTGAATAGGGTGGAGATAACAAAGAAAGAGACAGCACTTACATGGAGATGAGGGATAAAAAACTAAGTAAACCAAGTTTTCTGAGAAAGGATTTGACACTATATATGTGTTTTCTTGCTTATAAAGCAATAACATTGCTGTGACAAAGCCATGATTATAACCTGAAAGTAGTTTTGTCAGTCAAGCAGAAAGGCTGAGAGGCACCTCAGGAGATTGCCTAATTTAATCATCTCTCTGAGAGCAAGGTCTGTTAGAGAAGGTTGCTCAGGGCCATGTGCAACTGGGCTTTGAATACCTCCAAGAAGGGAGTCTTTAGAGACTCTCCAGGCAATGCATTTCAGTATCTGACCACCCTCAGAGGTGACTTTCTTTTTTCCATCATGATTGTTATTCTGTGTTTAATTTCATTTTGCGTCCATTCCCTCTTGTCCTGTCACTGATCACCACGGGAAGACTCTGGCTCTGCTTTCTTTACTCCCAGCATGAGGGATTTATACCCTTTGCTGAGATCCCCCAGAGTCTTTACCTGTCCAGGCTGAGCAGACCCATCCGTGTCTCTCCTTGTATGATGGGTGCTTCAAGCCCTTAATGGCCTTCACTGCACTCACTGCAGTATGTTCACATCTCTCTTGTACTGGGGAGCTCAGGTCCAGACATGTGAAACCCCCCCCATGGATCCTCTGATGGGGGGACCCCTAAAAACTTCTGTGCCAGGATTGAGAGACAAATGGGAATTTTGGGTTTTTTTCGGTTTTCTCGTTGTTGTTTATTTTTTCTCTTATCAACTGTTTAGTATGTTGTCTACAAACCCCACATAGCATACAAAGAGAAGGCACCAAAAAGTCACAAGATACATAGGTTCAAGGTCTTTTAAAATTATTATTCCAATTAATTCTTAGAACATACTTTATTTCTACATTTTTACCAATAACTAATTATTTGTCTGTTCACCCAATGTCTGCATTGCAGCCCTTTCTAACCAATCACTCTGTGCTACCAACACTGCAGAAAATGGAATAAATGAAGAACAAGAAGGAGATTAGACAACGCCCAAAATCCTCCATCTTGTCTCCTATCTACCTCCATACTAAAACTCCAAAATGCTGAGTTTTTCACCCTGTGATAAACTATCTATTTCACACACTTGTAGATTCCAATTCATCCCAAAGTCTTGGAAGCTTTCTCCATGGATGAAGGTTAAAAGCAGTGTTCTCCTGGGGATCAGGACTTCTCAGGACAGGCAGAGGAACATTTCCAACACAGACACGGCATTCCAGGTGTGTCTCCCCAGTGCTGAATGGAGGGCAAGGATCAGCTCTCTCCAGCTGCTGGTGATGCTGTGCCTGATGCAGCCCAGGAGCTGGTGCCCTTCTTTACTTCAAGGACTTTTCTGGCTCATGGGCAACTTGTTCCCTGCCAGGACCCACCGGCCTGCAGTGCAAAGCTGCTTTCCAGCCAGCTGGGCCCTGGTTAGAGCTCCTGCTATGCGAGTCTCCCTCTCTTGACCCGATGAGCAGAAATGCTGCTGATCCCTCCCTCAGGGAGCTGAGGCTGAAGGTCATGAGGCTGCAGGTCTCAGAGAGGACCCAGCCACCCTCCTCCTCTTCACCCCGAGGCTCTGCAGGCTCCTGGCCTCCTCCTGCTGCGAGAGTTCCCTGTGGATGCTGTGGTTGCATCCTCTTTCCCAGCAGCAGCAGCAGGCACCCTGGTGTTCCTCAAAGGGCTCCCAGGAGTCCCCCAACAGTGTCAGGAGAAGTTCCCAGCAGACAGACAGGATCTCAGAGCACAGCCAGAAACCACTGCCTGGGCTGTGGTGTCTGCCAGCTGTGCTGTGGGGCTCTGTGGGACTGGAGGGAAGCAGCTGCTCTTGTGCGATGTTTTTCAGGAAAAAAAAAGAAAAATAAAAAAAAAGTGCATCAAGGAAAGTTAAGCACAAACAGAGGAAGACAAATTATTCTTCTGTGGATAATAATATACACTTCTAAAAATACTTTCAGAGGTCTTATCAGTCCTTGAAATTTCTGAGAATGTTTGGGAATATTGATATATGAGTGTATTATTATGTTAAAGGCCTCTGAACACTTTTCTACTTGGAAAGGAGAGATCAGATTAAGTACTGTGGTTCCAGGGACTGTCAGTTCTCATAGTTGCTGCAAGTAAATTCTTAATGGAGTGCTGTGATAAAGCTGAAGCGCTTTATTCTCCTTTATCATGTTGTTTTAATAGTAAAATTTATCAAGGAAAGCTTTAGTGAGAAGAGTCTTTTTGATTTGTTGAAATGAAAATCCAGATAGTACCCAATAATTCTGAAGTGAATTTTTCTAGAAGTTTCACCTCATGGGAAGTTTGGACATTTTATTTCAGTTTCTCTCAAAAGGAAATGTTGAAGAACTAAATAGGCATGTAGAACAGAAATTCCAGAATTTGGGCACTGTAACATTCTTTGAGATAAAGGTTATGGTGTTTCTTTCCTCTTCTGCCTTTCCTACTAATTTCATGTCTCTTATCAAATTACATTTTGGTAATAAAGTCTGTACTGGGCAAGTAGATTTCAGTGTGTGCCCTAATGAGCTTCATGTGGGAACAAGACCTCTGTGTTTGCAGAGTTGCTTGAATAAATCTAACATTTCTGGTTGCATCTTTCATGCTTGCTGAGTTTGAGCAGCATCACTTTATAAAGGTCCAGATTTTCCCTGCAGTCTCTTACAAAGACTGAATTGCTTGAGGATGAGTGCTGTAATTGAGAAACTAGTAGTTTAAATGCTTTTATTGTAACATACTTAGTGTTTTCTCCTTTCTGGAGAATAGTTAATCATAGTGAACTGATTTTCTGTTGATCTGGACAAGGAAACCATCAAAAACTTGGAGCAAACAGAACTGTGTTCCAAAGACATGTGGCATTACATTCTACAAATTGCTGGTAGCCAGAGAATATGGACAGAACTGATTAGTCAGGCAGAGGGCTCCGCTTGGTACTCAATTTCTCACAAAATAATTTTTTGATCTTTTTTTGAAGTATCTATTTTCTGTAAAAGGTTCTTTGTTGGAAAGTATGTAATTTTCATTTGAAGATATTTTCCTATTTGAAGATTATAGGATTGAAAACCCCCAGAACACACTGTGAGTAGCATTTATTCCTGCTTTAATGTGACAGGCCCATGAAAGTAAAACTAGCTTTGAGGAATATAAAAATTATTATCTGGATCTAAATCCTGAGGTGGAGGACTGGACAAGTAAACACAAAATTTATCAGAAGTGTGTTCATCTTTTCCTAATTAATTAGGAAATTAATTAGGAAATTAATTGCCTCTTGGAAGTCTCATTCCAATAGGCAGGTGTGGACATGAAGGTTGTTCCATCTCCTTGGTTCTTCCTCTATCAAGCATCTCATATGATTGCTTTCAAGTGCAGCCTTTAAATGAACAGTCCCATCCTCCAAAAGTTGTCATTTCAAATGCATCCTCCTACCCTGCAGGAAAATATTGGTCTGAATGTAGGAAGGAGCTAACTTTTAGTATTGGGAATTTTGTTTCTATGTTTCCCTAAAGAGGTTCTCTATGGGGAATAAATAAGTTGTTACAGAAAATTAATACTGCTATTAGGGAAAATGAAATAAAAGGAATTTATTTTTTTTTGTAGAAAAAAATTTACTTAGAGCAATAAAAAATAAAGCATTCCTGAGCCTTTTTCATAAAATTCAAATCCAGTATGATTTAATATTAACTGGGAATGATTTATCCCATAGGATTGAGTTCAGGATTAACAAGTCCATCATGTGCTGGAATGAGGGGCTTGTTTCATCTTCTTAGCTGCATACTCAGTTATTTTCCAATTGAGATCATTGAAATGTGATCCTACCCTGAATCAAAACAAACTCTGGGTTCCTCCCCCCAGTATGAGACTCTTTGTAACACAGTTCTATTTGTATGCCATGACATTCTGTTTCACACATGCCTTTTTCTGTGAATAACAACAACTTTTTAAGGGACATCTCTCAGAGACAACTACCGTGGGTCGAGGTCACTGGAATCATATCTCCCCAGGAGACACATTTGGAGCATCTGTCACTGAGAGCCTCACAGATGTTAAGTTTATTATGTATCCCTCATTTTTGGCACCATCATTTGCTTCTCTGTAACCACTGCAAAAGAAGTATTCCATTATCATTTCCAACAGTAGTCAGAAAGTTAATCCAGAAAGTTAATCACTGGAAAAGTCATTACCGGGTCATCCCATGATTCAGTTCATGCCCAAAGCAAAATTATCACTACGCAGTTCACCCTATGCCCTTTCTATTTTGTGGCTGATCCCTGAATTTTGCTTGTTGCGTCTCTCCTTTCCCCACCCACTGCTTGGGGGGTATCTGAGAACCCTTTTTGCTCTGGTTGCCCTCTCTATCCCATGGATGCCATAGTTCCTTCCCAGGAATATCACCTGGGAGCTATATTTGCACTTATCTTTGAAAAAAAAGTTGAAATAAATGAGAATCTCACTGTATTTTAATAGAACCTGAGAGCTAATGCGTGCATTTATCTTTTCACAAAATTAAGCACTTGGAATACACGAAATTTCAGATTAAAGCATTACTCATTTGGAAATATAGGAGTTAAAATCTCTGGCAGACTTTAAAACATTTCATCACCATTCATAAGAAGATGCCAAAACCTCAAGATAACTCACAGGAATACTCCAGTGCTAAAAGACACTGAGCATCTTCTTTGCCGCTGCCAAGCCCAGCATCTTTCAGTATAAATTATGACAGTGAAATGACCTTTAAGAGACTCTGTCTGGTAAACTGAGATCAAGAGTGACATCAGTCCTGAAACAGCTGCATGATGGGTGATGACTGATAATTCTTTTCAAGTAATTTGATTCTTCCAATAGGAACCCAATTTTCAGAAGAGTTCATGGCTCAGTAGCTCCATCTGCAGCTCTCAAAGCTAAGGCCACGCCTGAGAAAACACCTCCCTATGGACTATTCCCCCCAAAGTTGTGGAAAAACTCACTGGTACTGCGCCCATGTGAGGTGGTGAACACCACAGCACTAACCTGGTGGAGAACTAGCTGGGGTCTTAGACCTTCTCTTTGCTGGCTTGTCAATATCTTATCCAGTACTGCCCTGAACCATACATAGAAAACTTTAAATTTTGCTTAATATGGTCTGGCTTCTGAAGAGGTTCTAGAAGTGGAAAAGCAATTATGTAGCTTAAACCTGAAGTGCATTAATAGATTTGTGTCAGGAAGTTTTCACAGTGGTTTTGCTCTGCGCCTATATTAAACCAAGGCTATTAATAGGGTTGAAATGTTTTGGTAAGTCTCATGAACTTTCACATCAAACTGAGACAGAAACTTTTTTAAGTCTTGGAGAAACTCTTGTGTACTTTTCTGTGACTTGCTCTGCTTACCTCTGTTCTTCTTGTTTATTAGAAAAAACAGGAAAGGGAAGGGTCAAAATGAAATTTGAGGAGTTGTTCTCACGGTGATCCCGGTCTGCCTGACAGCCAGAGCCATCCCAAATTGCCCAAGTACTTAGCTTTGCTTCACAGAATAAAGGAGCAAGCATGTTCCCAATTACAGCTGGCAACCACATGTCCTGGGGTGACTTTATTATTGGATTTGCCTTCTAGAGGATCTCAATTCAGAGGTTTTCTCCAAAATTTGCCCTAAACCAGGACACCACAATAATTAACCCAAGAAATATAGCTGATTTTTAACTGGCAACTGCTAACAATACATTTTGAGAGAGGCGTTCATTGTTTGAGCCAATGAATACTCTACTCAAAAGTAATGTAAGTGTGAGAGATAACAAGCTAGAATTGTCTGAAATGTCAGGGGTAGGACTTAGGCCAAGGATTGATTTGCTGTTTATGACTGAAGGTATTACTTCAAGGATTCAGCATGCTTAAAAACTATGATCATTATGTCAAGTAATGAAGAGAATTTAAATAATGTTACTCCAAAAGAAGAATGACTTTGCATGTAGTGAAGGTTCTCAAGCAGCTTTTTTAGTCTTCAAATATTTTCCTTCTTTGTACCAACATGATACCAACTTATGTTTAAACTCTGCTTGTCCTCATCACACACATACACATTAACATACAGGAACACATGCACGTGATTTTATGGAGGAACAGTTATACAGTGTTTGTTTCCATTGGTTCATTCCATGAGGAATGGTTAGTGTTCTGTGTCAGACATTCCTAACTGGGTTATCTCTTACAGTCATTAGCCTCTTCCACCAAAATATTGGATTATGCATCATAACTAAAATTAATAAATTGACTGATTCAAGACATCAATTTTTATCATTGTGAAGCATATGTTCCTGAAAACATTCTCTTCCCCTGTGCCTGGGGAGACTATGGAGCTGCCTTTATGGGGAGTCTTCCTTGCATCATTATATTTATAAAGCAGAGACATTCACATTCCCAAATCTGACCACTGGCGTGTCCTTCCTTCCAATCTACTCATCCATTTTAAGGTGTTTCATCTATGACTCCCACTTTGTCCACAGTTTCTAATTTGATCTGTAAGACTTTCTGTCTTGGATTTCACTTGAAGGACCTTACACTATCCAAGAACTTGCCTACATATCCCTGCTTCTCTCTCATTTCATATTCACTCCCTCATTCCTAACTTGTAACCTGTTCAGTATGCCCCTGATACTATTACTACACAAGGGACTTTCAAAAAAGAAAAAAAACCAGAGCTGACACTATCAGCCTGAACAGAATTACTGTTTAAAAATCTTTTAGTCTTGTCACCATGATTTCATGTCTTAATATCTTCCTACCTTTCAGATTCTGTAGATTTCATCTTATTTTTTATGCTTTTATGTTTTTAATTTGAGAAGAAACTTGATAAAGCAATTTATTTGAGCTACCACAGAATTACCTGCCTTTCTCTATGTTTCCATAATTTTCTATACTAATTTATGAATGGTTTTGAACCTTGTAAAGATGGACACATTATTAGTGAGCAGCAGAGTTAAGGATTAAAAGTCTCAGATAAGTGGTTCAGATTAAAGTGAAATTCTGTGTTTCTGATTTAACTTACTTATAACTTTAACTTAATAAGGACAGAAAACAAGATCCAAAAAAATATTTATTATGGTGCTTTGTAAAAGTGTAGCATTACAGGGAATCAAGTTATGCATGGTAAACAGGGTAAGCCGGCAACAAAAAAAAAAAAATCCAAGAAACACCCAAAAAGCAGAGAAGCAGAGTAACTAGTTATAAATAGCTTTGATTCAAAAGGCTTAACTTTCTGTTTTGGAGCATATTTCACAGCAGTGTCTAATGTGTCTTGAATCAAAACTGGCAGGAAATGTAGTAAAAGGCCATGCAATGTTTCAAATATGGAATCCTGGAACCCTGCTCTCAGCTGTGCCGTAAATACGATGTTAGCTGTCCCTCTGAGAGGTGATACAGCCTCCCAAGGAGAACTGCCCCTGTTCTGGCACTGGGTGCAGCCCTGGATATCAGGATGGCCATCCTTGTGCCCACAGAGAATTCAGGTTACCAAACACTTCCAGGAGAGTGCCCATGGATCTGACTGACACTTCACAGGCACTACAAAAATGCACAGCATTGCTTGCATCAATGATCCTGGTGGACTTCCAGATGTGTTTTTCAGCATCATATGAGTGTTTGTCAATTGCATTTGCCTATTAATAGCTTGCCTATTAATAAATAGGAAATAGAAAATTAACATTGCCTTTGTGAATTAAACACACTGTCCTCTGTTTAGTACCCAAATAACAAGGAAGCTACATACAGCAACTCTCAGATGTTACCAATTTCCCCGAAGTGATGCTGCGTGCTGCATAAGTCTTGCCTTTGTGAAACTTCCCTGTTTGTTGATATTAAAATCCACTTCCCAGGAACACAAGTCTCATGCAGTCCAGAACAGCACGTACTGAACACAAGTCATACTGATTTTGGAGGATCTTTAACACAGCAATGTTAGCCCACAAAAGGAAATTTCCATTTTCTTGCTATGTAGTTACACTGACATAAACACAAAAGAGGCATTTACTAAACAAGGCTTACAAACTACTACGCCAGTCCTACCCCAGTCCTAAATAAAATTCCAGCCTCTTTGAATTTTAGGTGTAAAGCTTGATTACTGAAGACCCCATCCAGTGTGGTGTGAGAGTAACAAGAGCCCAAACCAAGCAGGAGTGTCTCAGGAGAAGTGAAGAGTTTGCATGCTGACAGGGTGTCTGCCTGGCTCTTTGTTAAGATTTTTTGAACATCCAGTCAATCATCATGTTTTGCCTGACTGTCCCTGTTACTGTGTATGTTACTAATATCTTTTCTAGATTTAGAATACCACCTTGAGAACTCATTTTTGCCTTTAAGGATCTACACAAATCCTACAATTCTAGGATTATGACTAATTATGTGGAGCCACTGATGCACACTGAAGCAGAAAAAATATATTGGTAATAAGGTAGCTCAGGACAGCAGACAAATTTTGGAGACTGCAGACTTTATAAACAGAATTTCAATAACTAATAAAAATAATGTAATACGAACAGTCTAGTCAAATGTCTGTGTCCTAATGAAGTGTCTCATTTGCATCCAGGCTTGAGTAAACATCCTGCAGTTCGAATAAATTCCATATTGGTATGGTGAAAAAAATTTAGAATGCCAGACTTCTAATACTGGTTTGTTCGTGTCCCTTGTTTAAAATTTAAAAAGACAAAATTTAAAGACAGAAAATTAGAGCAGGTTTTAAGAATCTCAGGAATAGTTTCCCAGATGTTCAGCCACACATCCCTGGAAAATCATTCACAGGCAATAGATAGAACTCATCCTGTACTATTTGGTTCTACCAAAATGTCCCAAATCATGGTGGCAGGCAAGACTCATTTTCCTCAGGTCAGTGTAGTCAGGGCTGTGTTACCCATTCCTCCATTGCCTGGGGAAGAAACATTCTCATAATTGTCCTCCTGTGCAAAACCAGCGCAAACATTCTCATAACTTCTCCTTCTGTGCAAAACCAGTGCAAAGGTCCAAGGTGCCTAAATCATGCTATATTTGCTCTCCAAGTTATTTGCTGACATACCCACTGTGCAAGGTCTTTGACTTGCAGAGGGGCAGCCAGAAGCTCTTAGCCCAGATCAAGTTGAAATACATTAAATTTTCAAGGGATAGAAAGAAGTATGTGATGTTTCGATTCCTTCGGAAACATACTGAAAAAACTCACGAGGGAACGAAAACCTTCTGCCAGTCCAGTCAGGTATTGCTGTTTTGTCAGTCCTTCTGGCACATTTACTGTTTTGATGTTATAGGCACATTCTCAGTACATAGGTCATGTGAACGTGACTTACAAAGCTCTATTTTTAGCCTGAATGAATACATATTTTATGAGAGGAAGAGTTTTCTTCACAAAAAGAGCTTGCAAATGATGTGAGATTTTTTTTTTTCCCACAGACCCTTACACATGTGTTGCAGACATTCAGAGTAACAAAAGTGTTTAATCTGGCTGGCTAAGACAGCTGCACGAGTTAAAATGCAGCTCGAAGTTCATTGGTAGATGTTTCTACAACCAGATGTTCAACTTGTGCATCATCTTATGCACTGAGTAAATTAAAGAATAATCTGTGATTACATTATGCTCTGTACTCTCTTGCACTGCAGATTGTAGCAATTGTCTCAAAAACTTCCCAGAAGTTGAGGAACTAACTATAGCTCAAAATACTCTTCATTTGCTCTGTCAACCTTTTTTCCTCATGCAGAAAAGGTTTGGTTGGTTTGGTTATGGCTGGATAAATATTATATGGCAATTCAGGCATGTATTACCCAAGGCAGCATTTGCATGCAAAAAAAAAAAAAAAAAAGGAAAAAAAAAAAGGAAGACATTTCAGTTTGTTGTGAATGCTACTAATCATTTACCCAGTGAAACTCTTAGTGTTCCAAAAAAACCTGATGGTAGCCAGCTGTTGTTCCTCGGCAAATTGCAGAGTCAATGTAGTGATCAAGCAGCCTGTGCTGGTGTAGAGCAGGAAAGGAGTCAAGTACATGCATTTCCAGCCAGCTGTTTTCAGCAATTGCCAACATACTCACTGCCATGGGCAGGCAGAGTCCATCTGCCTGTTGCCTACGAAAAGATCATTTAAACCTCTACAAATACCTTTTCTTTGTTTAGTGTTTGTGCAGTCACTTGCCAATTTATGAAAGGCTGGATGAGCACGTGGGAAATGGAAATCATGTCCCTGTTTACAGAACAAATGGTTCATCACAACTGCCCTTGTTGGACCCTCTTTTGCTGCCCTTCCCTACTTGCTGTCACTGCCTGGGGTGTGACACCAGCATGTATGCCTGGTCTGCCAGTCAGACCCTGAACAAATCTAGTGTTTTATTTTGGTGGTTTGTTTATTTGTTTGTTTGTTTAATATTTTTCAAGGTTTTCCTTAAAGCCCTTCCCAGGCACAGGGTGGGAATCAGCAGACAGGAGGGAGAGGGCTCTGTTTTATTTTGTATCATCATCTCTATCAAACATATTTTAGACTCAGTCCATAGCCCAAGCATGGACTGAATAGATCTGTAAAGACTAATGTTGAAATCAGGGAAAAAGAAGTTGCCTGAATTAAACTGGCCCAAACTTGTTTCACTACACAGATAAACTATCAGCCCTTGGGGAGAAGAAAGTTTTGAAACGTGAGATTAGGAGACCCAGGACACAGATTTAGGCTTCTACCAGTTTAATTGCTAATTGTATTAGAGTTTAAAGCCTTATGTGGCTCAGGCTCAAAACCACAATTTTTACAGTTCCTTATTCACCTTCCTCTGGAAAATATCAGTTTCTTCCAGGCTACTCAGTTCAGTGTTATGGCTTTGCAGCCTAAGGAGGTAGCACTAGTGAACAGCATGAACAGCACAGCTTTTCAGAAAAGTTGAAACAAGAAACAGAAAGAAAGAAAACAAGTATGTCTTGTTCATACAGACAGGATTGGTTTTGGTTTCATTCTTCCCATTTGGGAATGTGCAAAATTAACTTAGAAATAAAATACTGTGTTGGTAGATGTAGATACTTTGGCTGCTACAAAGAGCAACCAGAATACATAATAGTTCCTTCTTATGTATAATTTGTCATTGGCTTTCCTGTGAAATATGCAGAGGAATCTTGAGGCCTTTGAATTACTTATAACTCAGAAAGAATCCATCCAGCCTTAAAAACTGGGGAAATTTAATACTTAAGACACCAAGCTCCAAAAAGGGTCCCTGAATTAAGCGTTCACCAATTCAGCTTTTCAGATACCTGAAAGTTTTAAATTTTTTTTAACAGATAAAAATCCACTGTATATATATATGTAAAGTAGACAAAGAGACATAGACCATAAAAATTATATTTATCTGTAGATATTTATAAAAAAAATATCTTCACACAGAGTAATGAATGTTTTTCTTGGGAAAGGGAGAAATAGTGTCTTATAGATGCTTTCTTCTTATGGAATCTGGTTAATGAATACACTCAGAGAAGGAGATTTTTTCTTTAAAGGGACAGCTGGAAACATGGGTGTTAAAGGACAGACCAAACAACTGTCCAACTATTTGTGTCCAGTTGCATCTTTATGTAAATAGTGTTGCTAGAATCCCTATAATTTATTAGGTTACTGTAATTTTTGGGAATATTTAAATATTGGCTTTGCTGAGTCATCTCTGTATGGAGTAATTTGTTTTTGCTATACCAAGCTTTCATTACTCACTGACTATTTTTCACTTGATGCATCTGCATAAGTTTCATTAACATTAATGAAAATTCCAAGTTTATGTCAGATGGAATCTAAATCTTCAAGACTGGAAATAATATCTTTAATATTTCCTGTGAAGATGTCTGGAGAGAAGACAGGTTTAGTTCTAATAGCTACTTCTTCCTTCCCTGCTCATTATGTCCATGTATTTACCTCTAATTATAAATTGCTGTTTTCAGAGCTACCGTACCTTTATTCAAGGATAAACACATTACACTTAACCAGAAGTACAATTTAGATTCTAAAATATGAAACAATTTGTGGGGTGCTTTGGGAAGTCCTAGAAATGTAATTTAGAATAATTCTCTAAGCACATACAGATTTCTCAGAAGCAATTACAAGGTCAATTATACCCGTGTGGCATGACAGGACAAATCCAGGTCTTGTGGTGCAATTGTGAGTCTGCTGGCTCCTCATTTACTCTTACCTACAACTCTTCCTGAGTTTATAATACTTTGGGCACAGGAGACCAAGGATTATTAAGAATCTGTGTTTCATTAATTTATCATTTACCTGTATATTCCTGTTTATCATCTTAGGCTTAGCTAAAAATACAAAAAATAATTTAGTTTTAATCTACTGTAGAAATTCTGTATTGATAACATTTTTCATCATTTGTTTTACATCAACAAGTGTCAAAAAAAAAAATTAACTCACCCTGGATAGAAGCCAGGCTGTCAAAATCTCATCTAATTTGAGACATAGGCACCTAAATCAAAGCTGTGTGCATTTCACCTAGAGAACAACATAGACTTGCATCTTTCAAGTATTGCCTAGTCCTGTAGGCACTTAGCTACCTAGCCTGCAAGAAGACCTTCAGGTATCCTGCACTGGTTGCTCAAACATGTTCCAAAGAGGAGCAAACATTCCTTGGGAGGATGAGCAGGCTGTACTTATATCATAATCCAGGTTTGGGCAGACAGTCACCTAGTCTGTGCAACTGCTGGAAGAAAAGAGGTTTTATATATGTTTTTGCACTTAATGTTTAGTGGATAAAGCAATCACTACCACCTTAAACTTACTCCCTGTCTATAGTTTCCACTCACTGTTACACCTCTGAGAAAATGTCCTCACCAGCACTGCTGTTGTTGAACCGGGAATTCTTCCTACAGCTCCTCATGGATCCAAGTCATGGGGCCAAAGGAAGAACAGACACAGGGAGTCTGATTCCAGCCTGCTTCTAGGCATTCCTGAGAGGCTAATATTCTGAGTCAGGGCTTGGATCCCAAAGGCATTCTTTTCAATAATCCACAATTTCTTTCTCCATTCTGTGTCAGATTTGAAGCAGGATGGATGCTGCACTAGAACTGGCCTGTGAAAAACACTTGCGTACTCAGACTCCCAGTCTGAAGGGTTAGAATGACAAGACCTGATTCTATTGAAATTATATTTTAGGCATCTAAAACTCATTATTGAGCTCAGACTCCATTTTAAAACATGCTTGTGATAGTTCTTTAAAGATGAACTGACTTATTTTGCTCCCTGCTTTTGTTGGCCAAGGCTTGCCTTAGTGTTGCCATGATGATTTTTGCCATAGTTGAGGTGCCAGGACTGTGTGAGATGTAACAGGACACCAACCTGTGCTATTCAAAGTTTATATGTTATGTGTAGTGGTCTGCTCAAAGGCAGTTTCTTTTCCTAGTTTATGTCCCTTTGCAATTCTGTCACTGTTACAGTTAGTACTGTAAAAAGAATATTAGGATAGCAATTATAGAAATAATATTAGATTGCCTCCACTGCAAAATACCTTTTCTTTTGCTTAAATTTTCCCGTTTTATCTTTTCTTTCTGAACTGTAAAATTTGCATTAATTAGAAATCACTGTCCCTGCATAACTCATAGTTCCTGATACTACCTCCTTCTCTGTTATATTCTTCTGTTCTTCCACAATTTTCTAATCCTGCCCTCGCTTCCATAAGAAGAAAACCAAACAAGCAAAGAACAAGAAAGACCAAAACCAAAACCCATAAATTCACTGGCTGAGCAAAGCACAAGATGGCACAATCTTTTCTTTTGGAAAGGGAAGAAAAAATATTTTTGAGTAATGGAGAAAAGGAAGAAATGCTCAAAGCATCAGTAGTGGCCAACCCTAGCACTCTTCTCCAAGAATGTCAATCTGAAGTTGTGGAAATCCTTAGGCTAAACAGGACCTAAACCTCAAGGTTCCCTTTTCTCTGTTGAAAGGACTTGTGATTAGGTTATGAATCCTATGATTTTTTTTTTTTCAGAAAAGCAGCAATTACTGAATTTCTGAGGACCTGAACCAGCTATGAGTCCCAGAAGAGGTAACATTATTTCTCCTGGTTTTTGGATAATGATCCACAGCAGGCAGGAGTTCAGAGTCCAGAAGCTTAGTTCAGAGTGTGCTAATATAGAGCAAGAGATTAGGATCCTAAACATTAAGTGAGGGGCACACAGCAAATTTTGGCACTTTCAGGATCACTGAGGCAAAGCAAAGGCATTTATGGCCTTTGGATCCCCAGGTTCCTGTAAATACTTTGTTCCAGCCCTTTGCTGTCTCTCCCCCAGTGCCTTCTCTTTGTTCTCCTGTACCTGAAACCTGCTTAAGACAGTAATCTGCAATCAGGAAACTCAAATACTTCAATCTACAGCTATGCTCATGCTGAGTTATTAATTCTGCCCTCTGCTCACTCCACAGCCGTGGCACATTAGTCCTGGCTTGGAAGATTTTCAGCTCTCTGTAAGACTACAGCAGAACAGTTTAAAGGAAAGAGACCTGTTCAGAAGCTGTGATCTGATCCGTTCTGGGGAGGCAGTTCCAGCTAGCCACAGGATAGCCATTATCTTCCACCATTCAAGCAAGAAGAAAGAATTAAATAAAAAAAAACCCGAACACAAAACCCAACAAACTTGCAATGCTGGAGAGAGAAATTTAGTACCTGTAGTGCAATTTAAAGAAAAGCAGCTCAGCAAGGATTAAAGAGAATTAAAAGCAGCAAGTTCTACCTGCTGCCCAAATTTACGTCAAAGGTTTGTGTGGTACTTGCTGCTGAAGTTTGTGGATTTGAAGACTAAACTCTGCTCATCAAGTTGATGGAAGGTATTATCTCATACCTCTGGAATTAAAGGCTTGCCCTGCCCCAAACCCTGCAGCCATGAGCATGCTGAGGATGTTCCAGCATGGACTGCAAGACTGGTACCTTTCTCTCCCTAAAGTGAGCTGAAAATGTTGTCAGGGATTGACCTGTGCTACATTCTCTATCTGAACACTAGAAAATAATACACGAGTTAGCTTCTGTCTTCATGGGTTCTTGCAGACCGTTTCCTTCTCTTTAATGTTTGTAGATAAATAGGATTCACAAAATACCTCCATTTTAGCCTGTGCTGAAATCTGATGAAGTCTACCACAGGTACAAAATCAGGCTAATACCAGTAGTGAAACCCCACAATTTTTACTGGGAGAACATCCAGGCTAAATAGGGGTGTCACTAAAAAATGAGATCCTGTAGATACAAAAAACTCACCTCCCACATTTATTGAAATCTGTTTTTAAGATTAATTTTCCTTACAAATCTTTAACAAAGTAAACTGAGGGCCTCTCTCAGTACTGCCATTGGGAATGTCTTGCTTGTGAACTATTGCTGCTGCTGCAAATGCCCCACAGCTTGGCTACACCTGGTTCTGACCTGACCCAGGATGACACAAGACAGACATTCTCACTTGGGTGCTGGGGCAGGTCAGTGTGATGCTTCATTTGGATGCTTTCCCTCTGTGTCAAATTTGGTAGTTACAATTGCTTTGCTTATTGCTGAATGGAACTATTGTTTTTTTAAAATTTCTTAATTGCAGTGGTTTTCTGAAATCATTTTGATTCTGTAGAAAAGGTCAGGGGCAGATGTTCTTCTTTTTGGGCTGTTACTCATCTTCTTTATTAAGTTCTGTGTTGTCTTCAAATTAAGTGACTGACACTGTTCAGCAGCCATTGCTATTGGGTGCTAATTGAAATTAAAAACCAGTTAGAGTTAAAGAGCCTTTAAGTGAGGTATGGAGAAGATGTGGAGCCTGGGGTACCTCGGGTTGGCAGGGCAGGGCTGGCATCAGACCTGGGCTTTTCTTAATCACTACACAGGCATTAATTTCCTTCTCATAAGCAAAAGCAGTTACTTGAGTATTTTCTAAATAAGTTCATGGATTTCAAGTATTATAGCCTAAGTGCTTGTGGCATTCCATTTGAGAGATAATGGGAAATTTGTGTTCCTGAGATCAGATGTCATGAATTTGACCTTCATTTGCAGACAGAGTTTAGTTTCCCTCCTAATTTTTTTTCATATTTGTCCTTCTGTTGGTCACAATCAATTAAAAAAGCCTCAACCTAAACCAAACAAAGTTGACAGCAATGTGGAAGATGATGACAAAATAAAGAAATACATCTTTCATTATAATACATTATGGATTCCTTTGTTTAATCTCATGTTGAACTAATTTTTAGAGTAAGCTTACTTAAGGTTATTAAAAATTGATTCCTAGTAATTTAAATTGACTACTATTAAATTTTGTTTGAATTAATTAACTAATTTCAATCCAATACTTGAAGAAAATCTCAAAGGTCTATTTTCAGAAAATATTGCTTCTATTCTCCTTTGGACATACTTACCACTCTTTTGAGCTAATTCTCAAGTAAGAATCAAAGGGCTCATAGAGGTAATGTAAGAACCTTCTAACTTTTCTCTGAGGCTCCCAATGAGGACTGATACCAAATAGATTCCCAGACTCTTGAATAACTTGCTTAATAGCACAGAATTGATGGCTCAGTAAATTCCAGATATTGGTGAAATAATTACATTTCTATTCTGGACTAATAGATTTTTGAAATGTAACAAATTACATCTCTGTCAAGCATGGACTCAATTAAAATCACCTGCTGACTGAATATAAAAAAACCCCCAAAATTAAATAGCAATGATTAAATGAAAGCTACCACTTCTTTTATTGGTCCTACACATTTTTGGAATTGGCACTGAAAGTTTCCATAACTCCTGACCATCAAATAAAATGCCCATATATAGACTGTATATCAATAAAAGTTCTTATTCCACATGACAGTAAGCAGCCCTAGCAAGCCCATTGCCCTCATTTTGCAGGAAGCCCCAGCACTGACATATCTAGAAGCCCAAGTGCAATTTCACATACTCCTCATAGCATGACAGTTTGCTGCCAGCAAAACTGGTTCAAAAATTAGCAATTTTCCACTCTTTTTAGAGAAAATACGGAAGAATTTAAGCAAAGTGGGCTATGACTGTGGTTTGTTAATACTTGGTCTCCCAGACCAGGTGGGTAAACTTTAATGTGTGGCTGAAAATGGCAGAGTGACTTGAACACACTTTCCTGTTCATCCTCCCTACACTGGCACTACTTCTTTGCCAGCAGTGAGGGACAAACACTCACCTCTTTGAGATGATAATGGAAGGATATTTGAGTATTTGAAGGCAGAAGTTCAGACTTTCAAAGATTTCTCCTTTGGGAAGTATAGGAAAGTTTATTTAGTGTTGCATGGGGACAATTTCATGGTAGTGAGTAGAAAGAATGTCTTGGTGCATATTTTTTTGGAAGAGGTAAGGAAAAAATGACTGGTTAAAAATGCTGCCCAATGCATCTGCATCAAGGCATGTAGGGTCTTAAAAAAAAAAAAAGTTTTATTCTGCTAAATCCTGCTGCATGCCTTGGGTTGATTTACTTTCTTCAAGCAAGTTGTACAGCCAAGTCCAGGCCCCTGTCAGGGAAATAATGCACTGCTCAGAGATGCCAGAGTTGCAGTATCTCCCCTAAATATTTTTCTTGTGTTCAGTTTGGGAAACAAATACAAAAATCCACTCTCTCTCTTAAACCCTCTAGGCACTGTTAGCGCCAGAATGGGAAGTGTCAAATATGGCTCTTTCCACAGGCACTATTATGTATCTCCAAGGCTTTCTGACAACTGGCTAAATAAGAAGATGAATCACTGTCATCCATTTAAAAGGTGGAGAACAAAGAGCATGTCAAGGATGGTGTGAGAACCTCTCTAGCAGTTACCTTTGAGCTCAAATTATTACAAGCTCTATAACAAATTGCTTGCCTACAGGCAAGGTCACTCCTATTAATTTTTATGAATTGCCCTCAGTTCCTTGAATCCCTGAACTATGCAACAAAAGGCAATCAATAAACTTCACTAAATCAGTGTTTCAACCTTTAATAATATCCACAGCCTTTATGGAATCAGCTCTGTTTTAATTAAAGCTTATTGAAATTGATTCAGAACAAACCTTGGACAATATGTGTTAATAAATAATGTCTTTAAAGGACATAGTATTAGAGGAAGGCTAAAAGAGGTGATGGATCACTGGACCTATTTCTGGTCATTCTCTGTGCCAGGAAAGACAGTTTATCATTTTTGTATTGCATCAGTAAGAATTCCTTGTGCACAACCTCTCTAGTTGTGAAATTTCAGGAAATTCAGTGGTCCTCTACATTACTCTAATTTCAGGTTATCTGGATCCCCCTTTTATCTGGTTTTGTCATTCTCTTAGTGATTGCCTCTGATGCAGACATGACTGACCTAACCTTAAATTTTCTAGCATAATCTCAGCAGCACATAGCTCTCTGTAGGCTGCAACACCTGGGCAGAGGTGTCTGAGATGAAACTTGACCTCCAGAAACCATTGCTGAAGGACTCTGTTCTGACAGGGCTTGTGTAATACCAGCCTGCTCTGCAAGGCTGTCTCAGAAAATTGTGGTGTCTCAAAGAGCACAGAACTTGTGTTTAGGTAACTGAGTTGAGCTCAGATTGTCAAGGTAGCTGCTGTTGAGGGAAAACCTAGAAACTCAACTTATGAAACTTTCAGTAAAATCCTAAGAATAATTGACACAGTTACTAGGAAAGAGTGCTAATTTATGGTTAGAATAGTGCTGTATCGCCTGTGATGGAAGCAATCATTATGGGTCAAAAATCTTGCCAATTAATAGTTATCTAATTTTTCTTTGAGCTCAGTTGTCCCCTTCCTCATATCTAATAAAATAAAAAATTTTGAAATACAATTTTTGCAAGCTAACAGATGAAGTAATACACTACTTCCTCCAGTTTTAGATTAGTTCCTCCAAGTTTTAGCTTAAAATTTACGTAACATAGCTATAATATTCAGCCAAGTTTGAAATTTTCTCTCTAAATTTCTTTTAAGACATAGAACTCAACTAGAAATAAACTTTATGGTTAGTTTAGGTCATGAATTTTATGTTTACCGGGTTTTATTTTTTTCATTGTGAAAAATTATCTGTCAATATCTCCATAACCTTTTCCTCTATTTCAAAACGTGAAGGTACCTCACAACTTTGTATTTTTTTCTTAACAAGAATAAAGATATTTCTCATCAATTATCTTCATAGTTGGCATAACTGAGACCTACAGTTTCTGTGTTAGGCTACATTGGTGAAATTGTAATAGCTCCAAAAGCCTGTTTGTCAAGAACGTTCTCATTCAAAAGTAATTTTCTAAAAAATCAGCTGCAATTAAATTTTGTAAGTTACTGAGATAATTTAGCAACTACTAAAACAATTGGAATAAACTATTAACTATTCAACAGTAAAAAAAGTTAGCACATTTTCAATAGGAAATAATAACCTCTTTCACTTATGATTTTATACTGTGCTATACTGAAATAACTTCCATGAGAGAGAACACCACTCACTTTTATATTCTTCTCTTCCTGAGAGAGAGTATAAAAGCCAAATCTTTATTTCATGTGACCTTTCTGAAGATTCTTACTGGTGTTTGAAGATGTCTGATAAAATTATATGAGAATGCAATACACATTTCATGATCCTAAGGGTCTTACAAAAAATATTACTTTGCAATTTTCAAGATGAATTGTTCATATAAAAAACTTCAACATAATTTCCTATTTATTTAGGGAGAATCCTGGTAAGAAATTTGGTAAGAAATGTGTTTTGAGTGCTGACACACAATAAATTGCTGAGTGGCTGGAATCTAACAGGGGTCAGAAGTTTTGTTCGCCATTTCCCAGCTTCCCCCTTCTCCTGCATTCCCTCTGCCTTGTGCCATCTTGCACCCATGCTTGGTAGCAGCAGCAGCACAAATCTGTGCAACTTCCAGCTTTAAGCTGGAGGTTCAGTGATCTGCACCTTGAGCACAGCTCTAGAGGGTCACACCAGGACACCGATGGAACCTCCTTGGCAGCCTGACTGCCAAAATTCCTAACCCTACATTAGCCCATGAGGATTTGATGCCCAGCCTCATGGAAAAAATGGCTCTTATTTTTTTCATGTCTACTTACATCACAGTCTTATCATTGCAGAACTGTAAGAGTTTTTGCCTTTCTAAATCAGCATTGGAGAAAGCACTCAGGCAGCAAGTCCCCCTACAGTGACTGCCAGGCACCTGGAAGGGTAAAGGGTGGGTTGTGGATTCTTCTCTTCATTTACAGATCAGCTTAATCTCTAAATATTAAAACCTTAATATTTGTCAGCCATTGTTAACAATGAAGGGTTTTTTAACAAGGGATGTAACTGTGATTAATGAGTGATAAAATTATTTTTTAAATAAAAATTAAGCAGGTAATGTCAGTTATTGACTTTATTTGCTAGTAATGTAGTGAGGCTTATGCTTCAAGTGACAGAGAACTATCTTCTGGCGTAGTAATTGCTCATCTTCATATGACAGAGATTTTCTATACCTCTACAAAGTTAGTGGACACTCTGTTGAGATATTTACTTTCTGACAAAGGTAGCAGAAAATCTAAGCCATATAACTTAATCTTGTAACTCATCCCAGTATGATCAAGCTATATAAAGAAAAACAGGCTTCCCGCTAACTTTGGTGAGAAATCTGAACAGCTCTTAAGCACCAGTTTTGGTGGAACTACTGAATGATATTTTGATACTAGGAAACTTCTGCACGGTTGAAAACTGAGAATGACTGTATTTGAAGTAGTGCTTCTATTTACTTTTTAAGTGCTAACATTATGGGTGATAGCAAAGCTGGTCTAGAGATGATGAATGAACTAAAACTGAGATTACACCTCTTCCGATGCAGACTTACTTCAAGCAAGCAATTTTAGCACAAGAAGAGATTTTGCAGCCTGGATCTGACAACCATACTTCCCTTGCTTGGGACTGGCACACACCAGGTTTTGTGATGAGCTGTTTCAGCTCCTTAAACTGGCAGAAAATGACACATTTGTTTCTGATGGGCTCGTTCTTTGAAGATTTAGTGAGATGAATTGGTTCATCCTGATGGCAACTAAAGTGGTTTCATGGGAGGGGCTGGGATGTGAAATCAGGAGAGCTGAATAGGAAAGGGAGGAGAAAGCAAGGGAAGAGGAAGCAGGTTTACATATTGGTAATAGCTGTTAGAGCTGCTCAACCCATTTGTAAAACCCAGTATGGTGTCTGTTAGACCATTCCCTTTCCATAATGTGTGATGATTAGGGCATCCATTTGTCATCCCTTCTAACTGAACTCCTGTTTGCCTCAAGTTTAGGCAGTAGGAAGGCAGAACATGTTATACAGGGCAAAATGTGACTTTGAATAATATATTTAAAATGTAGAAAATATGTACAGAAAAGAAATTCCAAGGAAGAAGCAATTTGGAAAGTGACACAGGAACAGCACAGAAGGTAGCATGAAGAGTTAAAGTTAAGGGTGCTTACAGAAAGCTACAGGGACAAACTTGAGGCTGATGAATTGTTTTGTGTACAAGATGAGAGCCAAGCTCTAGCAAGTGTGTATGTGAGCAGATGCAAGGCATGTAAGCCTAAGGCATGTATGTGTCTGTTCAGTGGGAGACAGAACTGGGACAGAACTTGCTTTGACTTTCTATTCTTACTAGTATATTGTGCTTGACTAGAAAGTCTGTCTCCATTTGCAGCTAATGAACTCAATTTCATTTCATTGTAAAGAATTTGAGGGAGGGGTTATAGAGTTCTGTAACTTTTTTTTTTCTTGTGGGTGCAGTTGGCTTTCTAGTATCTGTAAGTACTAAGCTGTTTAGTATCATTCTGCTATATCAGTTTGATGAAAACATTTGGGTTTTCCCCCATTTATTATGTAAAGTAATTATTTATATCTGAAGCAAGAGAAGATATTATAGAATATATAGAGGCCACAGTGAAAGTTCTGTAATTCCCCTGAGCTTGCTGAAAGAAAATAGTCCTTTTGGTGTTCTGCAGCACTCAATGAGTAAGAGATCTAATGTATTCTGAAAAAGATTCTGTGTGCAAATAACATCTCTGTCCCTTCTCAGACAATAACAGATATGTGAGGCCATATTTGCAATCAAATATCTCACTTCCATGTAGAGTTTGGCAATGCAAGAGTGTATGAGAGAAAGAAAAGAGAATGTCCTACACACCTGGCATGTAAATGGAAGGAATTTTAATCAAATAAGTCATTTAAGAGCCAAAGGCTCTCATGTACTTGTAATGGGAAAATGAGTTAGCTGGGACTGCTCAATTTCTGCTAGATTCAGCATACTACCCAGCTCATGCTAAAGCTCGGTGTGTGCTGGGAGCAGTGCCATCAGGTCCAAGCAAGGACACATTTAGGCAGGACACCATGGCCAGAGAGGGCTAAAGGTCATCATGTAGCCACTGCCACCTGCAGCTTGCTGTCTCCTGAAAGACCAAATTCCTTGGTTTTGTAATTATGCTCAAAGTTATGTCATCTTATCCAAAATGCTCTGGAAGTAGATCCAACAGCAGCTGGACTGCTGAGCCTTTTGTGCTTGGTGTGATAAAGGACATAACTGTGGTGTGGCAGAGGACTGAGGATGAGCTCTCTCACTGTCGGCCACTAACTTGCACATAGGTGCACAAGGTACAAGTTCTAAGTTGTAAATTAGAGAACTTGTGAGTTAGAAACCTCATGAGCTAATCAATGAACCAGTGAGTCACTTGTTAGACTAGTCTGTACCAAGAGGGTTGAACCCTTGTTTGTCATGTTTGTTTCTTTTTTTTCTTTTCCACTAAGCTCATAAAAATAAATTTATTTTACAGTGTAAATTGTAAATTTGAGATCCAAATGCACTGTGAAAGTCAGGCTCCAGGAGGGCTGCTTTCAAATAGTATCACAAAAAGCTAATTTCATTCCTTCTTGGAATTAGTGTTCAGAGTGCACTGCAGTGATGCTGCTCATCATTACTTCAGCCTGGGCTTTGATCATAAGTAATATATGAAAACAGTGATGGATTTACCTCTTGGAACTGTGAGGTTCATAAATTATTAGATCTAGATATTTTGAGATTTGTTCCTGTTCATTAAGAAACACTGAACAAAAACAAATCCTCAACAAAACAAACCCCAAAATACCCACAGAACAGAGAGAAAAAAATAAAGAAGAAAAAAAGAAAAGAAGAATAGAGAGTTCAGTCAAATTTCTGACTGGATAAAGCATGTGAACTGGGATGGTAGCATGTACAATGCACCTAGAGAGTTTTAAGGCTTTAAAATGGTTGTGAAGCCATTGGGCAATATTGATGACACAGCTGCAAACCTGTGGGTATGTGTTGGCTAAAACTTGTCTACCTCTGAAAAATGCAGCTTTGCTTTTGGCATGTCACTCCAATGACTATCATGTTTATTTTTTAGTGAAAGAGAGTGAAGAGGTGCCTCTATTTCAGGAGGCTGTATCCAGTTCCTACACTTGGCCAACAGATTCAGCTCACACATAAATTGTAGTTATGTTAGTAACTCTGCTAGAGAGATGATCCTTGACATGTCACGTTTCATGTCAAGAGTCTGAATTTTGTATGCTTGCATGCCGTGTGCAATTTCCCAATAGACAAAACTAAATAGAGGGATACAGGAATTCTGTAATCCATGCAGAATACTGCTCTCTTTTGGAGTTGCAAGAAAAACCAAACACCAAACCAAAACTACAACAACGACAACACAAACAAAACAAAACAAAAAACCCCACAAAATTCACCATTAGATTAGGATATAGAACAATACATGCTAAGAAATAATATTTTTGGGAGATGAAACTGAGTGTTAGCCTCTGCCCAAAAATTTGACATAATAAACCCTCATTTTAGAGCATATTCCTTACCTATAACCTTGTTTAGAAATCAGTTCTTAGCTCAAGTGCTGCCTCTGATCTGATGCCAATTTAGCAGGGCTGATGGACAAGAGGCTGAATTCTTCCCTGGGACAAGAGGTTGAATCCTTCCTTAGCCCAGCTGCAGAGGAAACTTCAGTGACTCAGGTGTGTGTTCTTAAAGGAGTTTCCAACAGCTGCTCATGGTGCTGTAAAGAAATTTCTGAAACCTCAAGTAATGTGCAATTTCTGTACTTCAGTAATAGAGCTAAGCTTAGCACCAGGCAAAAAGGAATACAGAAAATGCTGCCATAACAGCAGTGAAATTTGTTTTGCATTGACATAAAAATCATAAACTATTTCTGGAAATGTTACTTGCTGATTAAACTCCAAGCAAACACTTGAAAAACTAAGCTTTTAATGTGAAAAGTAAATTATCATAACTAATAGTAAACAGTAAATAAACATAATGATAAAATGTATAATTTGAAACTATTTTGCATGAAAGGTAAACAAATAAAGAATCAGTTGTGTCTTATAGGATTTCATTTCAGATTTCTGAGCATCTGGAATTCCTTGATGCTTTCTCTTAGAATATAAATGACATTTCTAGAGAATGAGTAATGTCAGAAAATTTGATACTCAAGCTGGACTCTAGATTTCTTGTGCTTCTCAGCTAGAAATAGGCATCAGCACAGTAAATTACAGGATGGAAATACACAAGGAAAAGTTTCCCCATGATAAATCTGATAGAGCTTATCAGAAAAGAATTTAAAAATCAGTATATATTGGAAGTGTTCAAGGTTGGATGGGCCTTTCAGCAGCCTGGTCTAGTGAAAGGTGTCTCTGCCCATGGCAGGGGAGTTGAACTGGGTTATATTTCCAACCCAAACCATTTTATGAATCAACAATAATATTTCATATTTCTCTCAGTGAAAATAACTTCAGATCTAGGTGCTGTTATAACATAGCATGCTGCACTAAATTTCTCCAGCTTTCTGGAGCAGACTGAGGACATTTCAGACAATTTTGTAAATACTTGCTGGCGGCAAGGAGGCCATGGGTTTTCTGGAAATACTAGATACAATATTAATCTGGGAGGTAGTAGGAAACAAAAACACTGTATAATTGTGTGGTAACAAGAACTTTCATTTCCATTTTACTCCATGGGCTAAAAGAGTGCCTGAACCCAGAAGCCCTTGTTCAGCTAAACCTGACACCACAGAGCAGCCAGGGATTGGCCTCCAGAGAATCCACATAAAATATCTGTTTAAATGGACTAAGATAGAGGCTCTATTCAATGAGAGTAAATCACTGTAACATCCTCCTTACATCTATTGGCTAAGCTACTATTTAATGTATGAGCTGTTAATCTTTTGCTTCTGGTGACTCTTCTCTGTGCCAGCTGCTGCAATTCAAAGTGCACTTGCTGGTGAAGTGGTGGAAAAAGATTAGAGAATGCCCAGGTGCAAGCTGTTCGGGGCTGTGAGGCTGTTTTCCAAGACAATTTCAGACTAGATGGTGCTTGCAGACAACTCTGAGGCAAGGGTGAAATGGACTAACCATGGGAGGCATTAAACCATGTCAATAAAAGCTGAAGGGGACCAATATTATAAGGCTTTTGTATGGATGAGAGAATTTATCCATCTTTCTTTATTGTGTTCCTAGTAACAGTAAAGGCTAGGAACCACAGTGTTGAAAGCAATACCAGATTTTTTCCCTGAACTTTAGATATCCATGTGTTACAAGAAGTAATTGGGTAAGAATTAATCATCCATTACTGCAGTAGGGAAAAATCAGCTCCTACTTGACATCTCTGTATAGAAATTGGCCTTAATTGCAGTGACTAATATTTCTAGCACAGTTGTGCTGTGTCCATGCTTTTTGAAGAGGTTCTTCAAGGACTCCAGCGTTAACACTGTGTTAAACCTCCTTTAGGACAATATACTGGCATCCATAGTGGATGTTGCTATGAAGGGTGCTATTAATATTCCTAAAGACTTATTTATGCTGCTACATTGTGTCCCAGACTATTTCTTGACATGGTTTGGAATAAAATTAGGAAAACCTGGCTAGCACACAGTAACACTTTCAATGAAAAATCACTGCTGACTGAACAATCAGTCAGTGTGCTTGAAGTTAGAGAGTTTCCAGGGAGGGCTGTTGTTCAATGTGACTTGAAGAGTTTGTTTGAAGATAAATGTGTTTAATCATGAAAGCCATGGTTCATTATACCCTGTACATTGCTTCTGTCAGCATCTGACTAGAAGCAAAAAGGGACAAGTTTAGATACAAAGGAGACAGTGCCAACGTGCTGATTTGTGCCTCCCAGTAAAAGGGGAAAGAAGAAAACTAAACTAACATTTTCATACTAAATGAGCTAGTTTTCTTCACTTGTAAAGCCTAAAAGTTGGCTTAACAAATAGTTTTTACTAGAGGGAAGAAGACAAGTCTGAAGGCACGAACAAATGAAGTGACTCTGATCTCACAGCTGATCTTGTACCACCACTTGTGGCACTGGCTGTTGCCTGGTGTCGTCCCCTTGCTCCACGCTGCCTCTTCCTCCTTGCCCTGTTAGCACCCCTGGTCATCACAGTTGTGCTTCTGTCAGGCCCTAACAAAACACAGCTCTCCACAGCTCTCCACTGCAACAAGTTCAATTCCTACTCCCATTTCTGCCCATTAATGTCTTTTACTTCTCTTCCCTTTGATCCATCAGGTAACAATGGAGTTCTCCTTTTGGGGGAGTTCTCTGCCATCTGGGCTCACTGCTGGGGATGGGAGGGAGATGTGTGTTCTTGCCACTGCTTTAGGTCCCAGCTTTCAGACTTCTGTATATACAGGTCCCGGGGGAGCTGGACTGATGGACTTCCAGGCCTGCTGCAATTTCCCTCTCTTTCTTATTGAACTGCCTCTCTGTAAGTAGGCAGATGATAGTGAGGTCCACCAACAATCCCAAAAATTGTCAATCAGTACATGTACTGAAAACCAGTAGCAGCTACTCAGGAGTTCTTGTAACCAGCAAGAAGAGAAGAAAAAAGTTTTAAGGGAATTTTATGATGTGCTTACTTTTTCTTGGAAATGTTCACCTATTGGTTTTGAATATAAAGAAAATCTTAAGATTACCATATTGACCTACAGGGTTATCAGACATGGGGTGGAGTACAGCATGGGTATGCAGAAAGCACACAAGCTGTAAAAGAAAAAGTCAGTAACAAAATGTATTTGATACTTTGAGATTTTTTTACACAGAAGTTCTAAGACTTGTTGGAAAATCAGTAGCAAATCATTTCATGTTTGTCTATGTGTTGTGTGAGTATTAAAGGAAAAATGGTCCCTTACACAGGAAACCTCCAGGAAAAAGTGTCCCCTGTTTACAAATACCTCCAAGGGGAGGGAGTAAGTTGAACAGATATATAAAACCAGATAAAAATAAGGTGGTAATAATTCAATTTTGGCTAAAAATCATAAAAGCCCTAAACATGGCCACAAGAGTAGTTCTGGAGCAGTCAGGAGAGGAGTGAAATATGAACCTACTTTTAGGTGAAATTCAATAATAAATTTATGATGGGGATTATCTGACATAGTGCATTCTGTAGCCTAAATGATTCAGGAGGTCTTCAAATCTACTTCAAATGATTTGAAGTAAAGGTGTTCTCTAAAAAATTTTTATCGACCAAATCCATAGTGTGTCATACATAATTTTCATTGACAGTGAGCAATACGTAATTTGTGAAGCATCTGTATCATCATTTATACAGCAGTTGCTTAAAAATTGTCAGAGGAAATATGTTGTTCCAAATTACCATAAATATTTCAGTTTTGAAGAGATATGATACTTTTTTTCTTCTTAGATTGTTTTGAGGGGAAAAAAGAAGATGAATTAAAAACAGCCGTTGTCCTTGCATCACTAAAAGTGTTTGGTGCTAAATATTTCCAAGAATGGAGGAAAGAACTGCTTGTGCATATGCTCTGAAGCCCTCAACTATACACATGTACATGGAAAAGTTGTGAGTTTGTATATGTCTGTATTTAAATGTATATCTGGCTCATCTCAGGGCAGAGACCCATGTTTCAATCTGCTGTTATGCACCAAAATCAAACTTGAATGCTGAATAGGACAGTAGTAAATTTTTTTCCACATTTGTCTAAATTATTCCTTGATTGGTCCATAAAGCATGTGCAGTAGATGCAAAGCAGTGTTTCCTGCAGATGTCTGAAGCACTGAGATGCTGCTCTCACATAGGAAACAGTAATTTTTCTTAAGAACTGACTTCTAAAATGCCCCAGAGAAGAACCAGAGGCCTTTTAATCTTTCAAATGGACACCAACCCTAAGGAAGCTGTTACCATTCATGTATCTCAGCTGGAAATGAAATTTGTGTATGGACAAGCAAAACCTGAAATTTTGCAGTAAAGAAGAAAGGAAAAAATGTTGGGCTAAGGGTTGGGTAATGGGTGCTCATCACAGCCTCATTTCTTGCTAAAAAACTATTAGAAAATAGTGCAGCTGTGCCTAGAACATGATTTTCACAACACACATTTAAAAAAAAACCTTGCTAGTTTTTCTGGTTTGCTCTGGATTAATGTCTACAAAAATGTAAAATGTTCTGTAAATAACAGAGGAAGAAAGAAAATAACTGAATTTGATAACTGTGAATTGCTTTTCTAACACTAATACAGTTATCTTAGAGCTGCATCTTCTGCCCTAAACCAATCAAAATACCCAAAGTCATTTTAAATGGGATTTTTAATCTCTGTCACTATATTATGTAATAAATATGAGAAATATATTTTAATGAGACCTCACTGTGGATCGTCTAGTGGCAAATTACTGCCTCCTGTACTCACTGCACAAACTGGCAACATGATGCCTCACTGTGGAGGTGCTTTTGCAAAGCAAAGTTTGCATCCTAAATGGGGGACACGAGGGAACGACACATCCTCTACCACACCCTCATCAGGGGATCAAAATTAGGAATTTGGTGTATTGGCAGAGGACAGTGGCAAACACCTTTGCAGATGCTAATCAGAAGACATCTCTTAAATGAATAAATAGGTTAAAATCTTGTATTAACTGATATGTAATCACTGATAGGTGAAATTATGGTATCAGCTCAAAAGGAATATAATCAGGATGATACTTGTGCTTTACTTCACAGTGTGGGCAACCCTCCCATGATAAAACTTCTAAGCAATCATGGGATTGCTTAGAATACAGAATTCTTTCTGTACTTTGTGAAATCAACAGCATGGGAATTTTTTGGAACAAAATATCATGAGATATGTACAGAATAAATTATTTTAGATGGAAATGAATCATGCTCCTGCAATGAAATGCCTGTCTGAAATTGCTCAGTAAGAAATAATATGGAGTCAGTTTTATGGTGATGAAAACATCACCCTGAGAGAGAGACTGGTGAGGATAAGAGCTCTGCTAGCTTTAGCACTCATGAAATGTGGAGATTTACTCACACACCATTGAATCTGCAACTGGTGGGCTGCAGCATGAAGGCACAAAGTCTGAGGGCAGCTATGCTTGTGGTGGTGGATTTTATGATTATTTTTTAACAGCACTCAGTGATCAGAACACTTATACTGGTTACATAATTAGATTTATTTTGGATGCCAGCAGAAGAGGCAGATGTGCAGATTTACACTAGGAAATAGAGTTAACCCTTCAGAGTCATTAGGGTTTGCCAAGAAAATTGAGATACCCCCACATTTCCATTCAGCCTGAAGCTGATTAAGAATGGAGAGGGCTCTGATACTGCAGCCATGACAGGGGCACAACATGAAATAGAAGAAAAATGATACAAGGTGAAAAATGGCTCAGAGCCAGCATATGTCTGCCATACCAAGCTCCAGAACTAACAACATTTTTTGGGGAGATGATATTAGCAACAGATTATTTTATTTGGGCTTTGCAAATGACAGCAGTGTGCACAGCATAGACTGGAGGATTGAGGCAGTGCCCTTAATTCAAAAGAATTAGGGCTAGACACAAAAGGTGACACTGTGGCAAAAAATAAACAAGCAGACCAAAAGCACACCCAATATTTGCAAATTTTGATTTGGATAAAAAAAAGGTGAAGAAGCAAAAGCTGTGTCAGAAACAATGATATTAGTACAAAAAAGAAGTAAAACAGCTAAAAGCTGGGCTGTGTGACACTGGTCTTGCAACAGAGGATGTGATTATACAATAGAGGATGTGATTATCCAGCTGGGAAAGAATCTGTTCTGTAACAATGCTGAGGAAAAGTGTGGGTTAAATTAAGGTGAAGCTCTTAGTTTTGTTTACAGGGCAGCCACTGGAAGGGCAATAAACTGTCTGAGGTCAGTCCACAAACAGGACACAAACCTGTACAGACTAAAGCTGAAAAGCTCAATGACCCCAGGTCAAAACTCTGGAAATGCTGCCACGGCCCTAGAAAAATCCAAGCCATGGAGAATGGGATTCAGGATGCAAATAAATACCTCATTTAAGACATTAATAAATATTTGCTTAAGCAGTTGTCCAAACTTCTAGTAGACCCCACAGAGATTCAAAATTTAAGTTGATTACTAATATATAAGTACTTAGCCCTCTCCAGTTTCATGTTTCACATGAATGTCTCCACTGCTCAGAGGAGATATAGATTAGGCAGCACGTGTTTGCCTATTTGTGAATGTTTAATGCCATTGTAGGTCAATGGCTGATTTTGCTGATCTTCCTTTGGCTGTACCAGTGAAGTATGGATTTCTAGTGGGTACCAGTCCTCTGTGGAATTTATTTGCTATCACTAGAGCACCTCAGATGATATTAGGTATCCATGGTGAGAGAAATTACTTCTGCCTCTAGCATCAGATCACAATGTTAGGGAAAGAACTTGGGGCAAAATGGGAGCTCTGGTTTCCCTAGCTACCTCGTAGAAAAATTCTGGTACTTAGTAAGACAAAATGAAATACTTGATCTTGGTATGTCAGCCAGTACTGGTATTGTGTTTAAGAGCTACAGGACAAAGAACTTTAATACTTTTCTCTAACATCTTAAAAAGGATATGTAAATGTCCTGTGCAGATTTTAAAAATTCTGTGAAGAAAGCCCATGTTTTAGTCCTGCCTTAGATAAACAACTGTGCCACAGAAGTGGTCAGGAGCCTCTAATATCTCAGAAGCTGGATGACTGGAGCAAAAGAGGCTGGGGAAACTCGTATGAATGATTACCCTCTTGCAAAAATAAATTAAAAAAATTAACCTAGACTAATGCTTCCTGGTGCAGCCATGCCATAAAACACATCAGCTGGACAGAGCCCTGCCTGTGAAGGAACATGCAAGACGTGTTACCCATCTCTCTTCACCTCGTGTTGTCTCTGCATCTCTCTTTGCCCCAACCCCTAAATTGGTCTCTGTTGGAGGGAGGCAGAAGGGGGTTGGTGCTGGGGAGCAAAGTGGTGCCTGCAGAGCTGTCCCCAGTGAGAGGTTGGTCCTGGCTGCCCCTGAGGCCCAGCTGGACACTGGCTGGCATGGAGGGAACCACTGCCTGTGGTATTCACATTCTCTGAACAGAGAGAGACATAATTCTCTCTCCCAGGATTTTTCCTGGGGAAGATAGTGAGGATGCTCAGAGAGAGAGAAGAGAAAACAATTCTTATCTCTATTCGCTGCTCCTGTTGTTTGGCACATGTGGAACGTGTTATGGAGATTGCTTACCAAAAGAGATTTGTTAATTGGACTTTGCTGATGGTTGTTTGGGCTGATTGACCAGTTGGGTCAAAGCTGTGTCATGACTGTCTGGAAAGGATCACGTGTTTTTTCTTTAGTACAGCATTGTTACAGGGCTTGCAAGGGTCTTCAGGGTGAGAGAGAGACGAGAATGTTGACTTCATGTTCAGAAGGCTTGATTTATTATTTTATGATATATATTACATTATGACTATACTAAAAAGAATAGAGAGAAAGTTCTCAGAAGGCTAGCTAAGCTAAGAATAGAAAAGGAATGAATAACAAAGGTGTGTGTCCAGGAAGAGAGTAAGAACAGCTCTGCCGTGAGTGGTCAGTAAATCCAAACATTCACAGGAGACCAATCACGGACTCACCTGCTGCATTCCACAGCATTACCAGATAACCATTGTTTGCATTTTGTTGCTGAGGCCACAGCTTCTCAGAAGGGGGAAAAATCCTAAAGAAAGGATTTTTCACAAAAGATGTCAGTGACATAGCATAGTTTTAGTTATAGTATAGTATAGTATAGTATAGTATAGTATAGTATAGTATAGTATAGTATAGTATAGTATAGTATAGTATGTAGTGAAATAACTTAATAAAGCATTTCTTCAGCCTTCTGCAATCATTGGAGTCATTGCACATAATTTCCTGGCTGAGGCTGTCCCCTGAATTGACAACTGTCCATCGCCAATGTCACAGCTCTGTCCTCCCAGCAAGGGGAATGTGCTGCCACTGCTGCACATCGCACAAAATCCTGTCAATGCCAGCTGAAGGATGTCTTCTGCATCATGGATGTGCTCTTGCTGAAGTCATGGCAGTACTTAAATGATGCTCTGCTGATGAATGCAGTTTCATCAGGATGATTAAATAATGAGCATACCATATTAAAAACATAATTTAACGTATGATAAAAATATCTTGCATTGCTTAGATAGCATACCTGCAGTTATTTCAATGAAAAATCCATTTGTTAACAATTACCAGCTTAGAGAATTTGGCACAGTGAAAGAAGGACATTAATTTTTAATTAAACTAATCTTTCTACTGAAGAGCTAATATTGGTCTGTCAGACTACAGATTCAATTTTAATTTTAAATTGTAAACTACTAGGCATTGTTTTAATGTAGCAAGTATGAAACAATATCAATAAAAGTCCCAGAAAAGATGAAAAGTCCCAGAAAGTTTGTGAAAAGTGCTAAATAAAAAAAAAAAGTTACTGTCTTGATCAAGATAATATTTTTGAACCCAGACATACATCTCACCGATGCAGGTGACTACACAGGAGCAATGGTACTGGGAATAGAAATGATGCAACAGAATCTCATGGACCTTGACCTCTAAGTATAAAATATTATAAATATTTCCAATCCAGGAAGCTCATTTTCAGCTGAGCTACCTGGGCTTCTTCACAGTTTTGCCTGTGTTGCTTTAAAAAAGATTCTCCTAATCTCCAAAGCAAGACCCAGTGTTGTGAGTTCACAAAAACTAATGTGAAACATCTGTGCTTTCATTTTAAGTAATGAAAATTACTCAGATCTTCACGTAAGAAAATTGTACTTATGGGCAAATTAAATTCAAGTGGTTTACTGGAGGAAGAATGATTTTTACACTTTTTAAAACCACACCTTTCTTTATGGTTCTTTCTCTGTTCTTCTGAAAAATGAAGTTCAAATCCAATTTTTTTTCTCTTGCTCTCAAAATGATAATTAGACTTTTCCCTATAGGAGATGGCAGAGTGGTAGTAATTCTCTGTTTTTGAAATATATTGTTCTCTGGTGCTTCAGAATTTGTTGTAAGCTACACTATTGCTACTCATTCAGTTAAAGCATCCCTTTTATACCATGATATGGTCTTTTGCACTTAGTAAGTGCATGAATCTGTCATGTCACTTCACTCACTTTGAGTTTTTGATAGGAAATCTGGGTTTTTTCAATGCTCTTCAGATGGCTGAAATGAACAGCATTCAATTAATTCCTGTAATTCAGTCTATAAACTAGTCTTAGTTACAATTTGCTATAAGTAATGAGCAAGATGGGAATTAACTGAATTTGTCAGTTTCAGTGAATTTAGATAGTTATGAAATACAGTTATCAAAATATGAACTTTACAAGTCTAAAAAGAGCTGTCATGAAAGTTTATTACGCTAGAACAGCAGCTGGTAAGATCATCACAAATTTATTTACAATTACAAATATATTAAAAAGCAAATTTCTCCAGGTATTAGTGCCATCTGATTTAAAATAGTATAAACACATTTTGCTTCGAAATTGACAATATAGTATGTTTCATGGAAGTGTGTAAAGAGGCACTGCTCTGTATCATAATCAGTTATTCCAACCCAATTTCCCAGGCAGTGTAGATGTCTAGAGCCATATAATTAGCAAAGTTTTCATACTATCTAACATGGAACTTTTCTAGCCTTCTGCTACTGGAATCAATGGGCATGAAAATGAAAAGCAATTTTTTCCCCCTTTCTTTTATATCAACCACTTATCAGCTTCTTCTCTGAACTGTCCCTAATGTTTAACTGGTTTTCCTTAGAGTGCAGTTGCAGAAGCTGAGCACAGTATTAGGACAAAACATTTGCCAGTATGGTGCAGAGAGTAAGGACTGCTTCTTGTGTCTTGCAGGCTATATTCTAATACACACACATTTTTAACAGTTAAGATGGTCATAACTGATTTCCAGCTCGTGGTGTCCCTAGAGTTTCTAGGCAAATATTTCTAATGAATTGTTTCCCTAGACACTTGTAAAATTCAATATCCTGAGACAAATACCTAGTACTTATTCCTGTTGAATTTTGTCCTTGTTTTACAGAACCCTCCACAAGACTTCCTTTTTTATTGCAATTCTGTTTCCAAGACAGTTCTTGTTTCTGAGCCTAAACCTACCCTCTCCTTGTTTATAGCCATTACCGCTTGTGCTATCACTACATCCCTAGCGAATAGTTTAACTTTCCATTTTGATAACAACAACAAAAGATTTCTCACTGAATGAGGCTTTCTAACTAATGCTATATCCAGCCTATGGCAGTTGTATCTTGTTTTAGAAAAGTGAAGCCTAATCCATTGTTTTGTCTATCAAATCCTGTGCAATACTTGACAAGCACACAAATGGCTTGTGCCAAAACAAGGGCTTCTGTCCATCATGAAATGATGGAAAAAGCTGTGCTGGATTGAGAGTATTTGTCCATAACAAGTTTGTTTTAGTATGGCTTTATTTGAGACCTTAGTTAATTATTTTTAGCAGAATTTCTATGATAAAATAAGTGGATTAGTTTGTAAATGCTTGACTTTTTTTTAAAGGAAAGGCGCAGTATTTGCCTTCTTTCTCTATCTCCACAGCTTCTCAAACAGGGCAGGCACTCTTCTGATGCTGCTTTAGCCAGTTCTAAGTATCTTAAGGTGGCATTTATCAGGCATGCTCCCCCTCTACTCCATCCACCTTAAGCTGTAGTTTTATTATGAAAAAATAATGTGTGAAAACATTACTTGCATTTTACCATATCCTGTCTGTCTGTAGCTTCTGTCAGGACATGGAGCACGTGCAGCAATAGTGATGGCTGCTGGTGTTGTTCAGTTACTTTTTCTGCCGTGTTCTGTGGGTTGGAACATGCATTAGGATGTACTGCTCTAGTATCTAACACTTCCTTCCAAACTTCATTAGTCTTAAAAAAAACCAAACCAAACCAAACCCCAACAAAAACAACAAAAAACCCAAACAACAAAACCAAAAAACCCCACCAAACCAAAAGAACAGATAAAAAAAAAAGACTAAAGGAAACCAGGAGAATGTTGCATTTTGCACTGCAAGGACAATATTGCTTTTCAAGTGCCAGCTGGATTCTTTTCTGAATTAGAAAGTCTTTAATGTAATTGCCTGAAACACCCTAATCTAACTGCAAATTCCTTACTGAGATTGTAAGAAGGTAATTAAAAAGTAGTTTGATTGTATTTATTTAATGTGCTAAATCCCTGTTCCAATAAGATTATGTCCAATTAAAATGCAATTACTTCTATATTTCCTCAAACAAATGACTGCACAAGGGAGAATTTTTCAGGCTTGGGGAATCCTTTCTCCATTCACTCTCTTCTACCAGAGTGTGGTGGAATTTTGTTGGTTTCTTTGTGGGTTTTGTTTGTTTTTTGTTTTAGTTTAGTTTTTTTTTTTTTATGGTGGGAGTGGCTCATTTTTTGGCGGGGGGGGCATTGTTTTATTTTTTGGGTTTTTTTTAAACTGGGGTTTTGTCTGACTGGGGGTTTTTAGTGAAGATAAATCAGCAAGTAACATCAGCTGGTAGAAGTAGATGCGGACATTACCAAACAGGCCTTTAAATGTTTAGAGGATTTTCTGCAGAAATAAATGTTTCTTTCCCTCTTGACATCTCTGTCTTCAGCCTCCCTTCTGTTCACCTTCTTGATCTCAGCATCCTTTCGTAGCCTTCTAGGCTTTCTTTTGATAAAGTTTCCACCACAGTAAGCTTTTATTCTTGTTGCTGTTAGGTATGACCACAAAACTGGGTTCACTAATAATAAGTGAAAATCTACGGCAATTCAAATTAAATCAGGAAAAGCCAACAGCCAAGTCATGAAGATCTGTTAGGTTTGTGGAAAGAATTGTAGTGCTTTTTCTCTCACCAGACTGTGTATCTCTTCTTCTGGAAGTTAAAGCACTAGAAGTTTGTGTTAGCTCTGTAAAATCTGTGGTGACCAAATTTCATGGTTAATTTGGGACATTGGGTTCATCTTGCAAACAAGACTTTTACAGACTTTTATATTGTATTCCATATTTTCCATTTTCAACATTCTCAGAATTATAAAGTGTTCCTTAGGGAGAAGGATGTGTTCTCCAGAAGCAGCAGGAGTCATATGCAAGTTTGGGCTATCTCTGGAAAAACAAGGGAAAAAATCTGGAGAGGAATTACTTATATATTAGAACGAGGAATGTAATTTTCACAGGCTAACTGTAGCCAGGTGACCTTTAGCAGGATGGTGCTTTGCTAGGTTTGAAAACCAGGAGGGAATGTAGCAGCTGTTCCAAAGCCAACGTTCAAATACATGAAACAACACGCTCACTGAATATGGGCACTGCCTGCCTTTTTCTTCCACATCACTGCCATATGTACAGCAAGCATAAGGTTCTTTGGCAACAAAAAATATTTCTGACCCTGGAAGATGTGTCATCAAAGGCATAAAATAGCCAAAACAGGCTGGCCTTCCTCTAGAAGACACCTAAATCAGAGTGATTTGGAATGCCAAACATCAGAATATATCTAAGTGTAGAACAGTCTATACTGTGGATTTTTTTAACCTCCTTCCAAGAAATGATATTCGAAACATAACCATGTAAATTCACCTTGTTTCATATTTTTTGTGTGAAAAGACTTGACAAAGGGTAAGACAGATATCCTGATGAGACCAGTCTTCACTTGTGTGTGCACGTGTCAGTTTGTGTTGGATGAGTATGGGTGTATGTGGTGGACATTACTGGCATTTCTAAAATTAAGTTGGAAAGCTCAGATTTGTATTCTGCTTCACATGCTCTTGCAAAACTCTGTGAAACTTTCAGTGTATCTATAACCAGCTCATGAAGCAACAGACATACATCAGTTATGTTGGCATATCTCCATTTATTAAAGGAGACATCAAAGCAGCAATCATGACCTTTAAATGCTTTCACTTCCTAATAGCATGGGGGGTGCCCCTGAAAGGTTGTAGTTTCATTTAAGTGCAGCCAAAAATGTTTTGTTTCTTTGCTTTTAGAGGAAAGTTTTATTTTGAGGAAAGTAAAATTTCTTGTTGCACGGGAATGGAATGGACTTCTTGGAAAGTTGTGGACCTAAAGGAACAGTTTCACAGCTTCTTCAATGTCAAGTTGGAGAAACGGGTTTTTCTCTTGGGCTTCACTTTCCATTACCGATCAATGAACCTAAACAGGTACAAGTCCCAGGGAGCCCTGCAGAGGCCCAAATATCTGTGACAAGTGCAATATGAGATGATGTTTTATTGAGCTTCCCATTGCCATTTGGAGGTCAGGAATGGTTCATTACCAAATACACCTTCCTAACATAGGAGTCTCAGGTACATCAGTTTATTGCCCACAGTTATCAGGTACTGCTGTTTCTCTGAGGAAAGACTTTGACTGCTACAGTCCAGAACTGAATTTTTTCTGTCATGATTATAAAGACCAGTGAATACCTTCTACCCCTATTAGATTCAGACAATTAGATCTCTCTCCTAATTGTCAAGTTTCATTTCAGTTCCTCTGCTTCAGTAAAGATCACATTTATTAATTGCTCTATTAATTATTCGGATGCTATAGAGAAATACTTGTTCCAAGACAGTAATTTCCTTATATTGAAATATTAGTGCTGTATGATTTTAATAATTTACACACATAAAAAGTAGTAAGTGTTTTCAAAATAAGGAAAGAATAAATATTGAGAAATGTATATAGGAGTTCATATATTTTGGTACATTTTCATGGATATCATCTGAGCCTACATCCTTTGAAAAGGACACCAATGTAAACCTGAATCCTTGCAAGCGCTGTCTTTTCTTTTTCCTTCCCTCGCAATTTTTGTGATGGAGATGATTACTGTAACATCACATAAGAAGTTTAATAACTGAGCTTCCTAAAAAATTGTAACAACTATTAGGCTATGTCAGGTTAATCTTCTTGAAGTAAGTTAATAAAAACCCCTCAGTGAAAGGAACTTTAATAGAAAACCAAAGCAAAGAAGTAATCAGTAGCCTTGGCCAATAAATAGAACGAAGAAGTGCATTTGCTCAAAATATGTTATTCAGATACATAGATTATGCATAAAGTACATGTGAAAGTTTGGAATATGTTTTAATTTATGCATGCTTGAGGTCTGAGACTAAATTATTCAGAAAAGATGTCTCTCAGGTAATCCTGTTAATACAGGTAGCCTTGTTAGTACTCCAATAAGAGAATTATTTCATCTGATAACATTTACAACTTTTAAAAGATAAAGTGGCTGCCTCTCTTGTTATTAGCTTGTAGCCTAAAAGAACAGTTCATAACCCAAAAGATTATAGTAATAACCACTTTCAAGCAGTGTAAGTTAATGAATAACTCAAACATAAATGCACTATGATGAAAACAATTGAGGTTGCTAAGAGACAAAAACACCATGAAAAGTAAATCACTACTTTTAACATCAGTTTATTCAAGCAATGAAGCCGTATGTATTCTTGTATCACTATCTCACATATGCATACCCAAGTCTGAGATTACACCCTGAGAATTTATAATTCAAGTGCATATATTCATAATAACAGTGCTCTTTCACAAAAGCATTTCACAGCTTGAGAAAAGGCCAGGGTTTCAGTAATAGGAATTCATGTTCTCCATAGATCCCCAGTACATATCTCTGATTATGCATCAAAATGATGGACACTTTAACTCCAATGAAAAAGTTAATAGGTCCCTGTGCCTTATGCCTGAGAAGTAATTGTCAGTTATACAACACTATTTTTTCCCAAACAGGGAAACATTTGCTTTCATTTTGTAACACTGCTATGACACAGAACCATGCTTGGAAGGCTGTAAATGAAACTAAGAACAAGTGAAAAACAATCGATGAATCAAAATAAAAAAAAAAAAACATACATTTTTGGGTAACATGTACATGTATTAAAAAACACTAAACATCTAGGAGAAGAAAGCTGCCATGGTATTCTCTGTTCATTTAACTTTAATGTGAATTCCTGGGTGCTAAGCATAGACACAGATAGTCACTGCCACAGTAACTTGTGGCAGAGGCCACTTCAGATGCTCCTAAATCAGAGGGGCTGCCACTGAGCATACCTTGGTACTCTTCCACAGCCCCTAATTATTAAGGTTTCTGAGCATCTCACAGTGTTTAATGCACTGTCTCTCACAGGTGTTCTCCTTTATGAGGTGGAGAAATAGTAGGCCATTTAACTTTTTTTCTAGTGCTGGTACAATAAGATGTTTGTGTGCCTCACTGCTGCACTGAAATGCTCTGTCCCTGCCTATATGCTTGATGTCTTCACCAAGCTCCTGGGAAGGAAGGGTGATGCCCCAAAGTGCCCAAAGATGAGAGCAACTAAAGCAGAGCACTGGCTGGGAAGCCAGCCAAGGTCAGGCTGTGGAGAAACACTGAAAACAGGGTAGATGATGAATGCCATTTCTCTCCAGGGCTGAGATGCTTCATGCAGGGTGGCAGATAAGTGCTTCTCTCCACTTGAGACTCTCACCTCTGAACCCTACAGCAGGGATAGTACCTCTTCTTTCTTTCTAAAGCAGAAGCAGGAACAGTTTCTTCTTTTAAAACTGAATCTTCAGTCTTATGCTGCTGTTTTTGAGCAGTATCTTAGCACTTGCTCAGAATCCTCACATTTAATTCCCTCTTGCATCCAAGTGAATTCAGGCCTCTTTTTCCCCTGGAAATATCCTAGCTTTAAGTTATTCTTGGCTTATGATATTCTCCCCCTCTCTGGGTTTTGTACTTGCTGAGCAGCAATTCCCAATAGGAGACAGAGGAAGTTTCAGTTTCTGCCCTGCTCAGTGGGGTGTGAGGAGTGGAGCTGCAGCTGCTCCATGGCTCAGAGCCTACACAACTAAATGGCAGAAAGAGCAGGCCCTGTAATTCTGTAAACTTCAATTCACCTACACAATCTTTCAGCTTTGGTTTATCGCTAATTACAGTCCTCCAAAACTGAATTATACGTCATTAGAGGTCATTATATTTTACCAAGGCAGCAGAATTTTCCGTGAGTGACAGTTTTGAACACCTTTGTGTGCTGTGGTTCTAATCACAGCGTCCCACACAGCCTGGCCATGTGAAGTGCAGGAAAATTGGCTATAACCGAGCCAGGAGATAATTTTAGACCTTTGACTTGTGTGCATGGGCTGGGACCTCAGAGCCCCTTTGCAGTGAAGGCAGCCTTTGGAGAGTAATTGGGAACAGCCGTGCTGGGAGCCTCCTCCACTCCCACATGGGCTCCCACCTCAGGCACAAAGTTAAATGCCTCAAGTAAGGAGGGTGAATGCTGCCATTTTCATTAAGCCTATTAGAAATGACAAAAAGGCCAAATCATCATGTGCTGATGCCCTAGCAACCTTTTAATGTAGTGCCCTTGCTGTAACAGCAGAGAATTTAATCCCATAAGATTCCTCCCACTGTTTGATGAGAGAAAGGTTAGGAATAGATGAGAACAAATATCCTGAGATAACAAAATCTTTAGGATTTTGCAATGGATCATTCCTCAAATAGTGAAAAGCTACATGGAAAGCCTGAAGTTAAATATTTCAAATCTCCATTTTGATGGTGGAAATTAACCCCTTCATGAAAAGCACAACCCAGGACTCGCTTTGGCTCCTCAATATGTGTCTCAGCCACAGGACTCATCACTCCAGCAGCAACTTAGCTGCTTTTTGAGACACAAGGTGTGTTGAGAAAGTGTTGAGTGGCTGCTGATCCCACTCACGGTCACAGGTTTATTATCTTCTCTCAGAAACTCACTCAAGAGTTGGGGTGTTTCAACTACCTTCACTTGAAATGGCTGTGGACAAAGGAGAACACAAACCACTTTTTAATACTACAGTTTTGTGTTAATACGACTGAGTGCAAAAAGTAGGTGGATCTTTACTGAGGCTTTAGAATGGGGCTTTTGAAACTTTGTGTACAGCAATGCTAGAAGGCAGCTTGAGCTAACACTCAGTATGTTAGTGGGAAGCTGTGTGCTGATCCTGGCAGGGTCTCCTCAGACCAGAACTAATTCATTCAGCTGATGAGCAGGTGATTTTCCTATGGAAAGTCCAAATGGGATTTGAGATCCTCATTCATATTGGTCTCCTAAAAGATCTTGTAATTTATGGGATACTTATGCTATGCAGTTTCTAGGTGCTACAGATCATGTGCTATCATCAAGATTCCTGGTTGTTCTTCAGCCAGCTTTTTGAAATAGAGCTGTGGAAATACAGAGGTTTGTTCAGAATATCTTATCTGAGATGCTGTAACACTTCTTTAGTTTATAGCAGCAATTTTAGTAAATATTCTTGTTTTGAGGAGAGCAAGGCTACAGCAAATATGCAATCACGATAGGAAAAGCATGCATAGATAAGAAATCAAAAATAAACACTTCCCTTCAATTGTTAAAATGGATAAAAAGCATATAATATTATTCCTCTTATGGAATTAAAAGACATCAAATTATTGAGTGTACAAGAAAGAATGATTACCATTGTAATATATTCACAATTGCTTAAGCAAAACATTCTCATGATTTGCAGTTTCATTTAACTTTAAAATATTACAGTTGTCTCATGCTCACAACTGGATTTATACCTTTGGTTGTTTATGTTTCAAAACTGCTGTAAATGTTCAGTGGTGTCCAGTGACCCTAGCAGATGCTGTGAAGCAGACTTGTGGCTCAGCTCTGAAGAATTCCAGGCAGAAATGACAATCATTTAATTTGATTTTGCTAACAATCAGGAAAGCATGAATTATTAAATTCTGAATAGTCATCTAGTCCTGTTGTCATATTATTCTGTTTCAGGCCTGAAGTAATTTCTTCTCTGTGCAACTGCTTCCTTAGGTCTTTGCCAGATGTCTGAAGGAAGAATCCCTGCCAGAGGCACAAGGTGGGCATTCCCAGCTCTCTCAGCCCAGCTTGCCCTCTCTGCTAGGGTGGGGCTTGCCATACTCTCTGTATGGCAACTTCTTCAAATAAATGGAATACAAATCATGTGTTCTTGAAAGAATGAAACATTTGCGTTTAATCTGAAATTAAGTTTCTCTGAGTTTTAAAATAGTGTTAAAATATTCCCACTTCATTCCATTTATTTTTTCAGCTGTTGGATTTTTTTCAGTTTCTCTCCTCTTCATTTGAACATGAACTAAAGAGGCTTTATTCATACAGCTGTACATTTTAAGTGACTTGTACATTTTACATGCACATACCAACACTGAGGAAAAAAACTTCTGTCTCTAATCCTTTCTAAACATTATATCATACTCTGTTCATAAAATCCAGTCAAGGAAAATAATCCAGAATTTTGGTATTACATTTCCAGAATAAAGTATTACAAATATCTCTGGGTTTGCAGGTGCAATTCCTGAAATCCCTGGAAATTAAGACACTCCCTGTGGGCCACAGAAACAGCCCAAATGGGGTTCTTCATTATTTTTCTGGGGACTGGCATGGCCCAGAGTCATTTGTGTTCCTTTGCTGTAGGAAGCCTAATTACAGAAGTTTATGCAGATAAAATTTGAAGTGCACTTTATCAAATTTGTTTTTCTGAGGCATGGCTCTGGGAAATCAGCCAAAAACAAACAGCAAATAGCAATTGATTTACACCTAATTTTTACTAATGCCCTCCATATTTTTTATATTATAAATTTTCCTTATTTTATGGCACTCTGCAATGTCATGATTTGGATTGGAGCAAATGCCTAATTAGTTTGGATCATAAAGTGCCCAACACAACAGCCTTTCATCTTACTCTAAAAAAAGATGGTTCATTATCTAGGTTTTCAAGCAAACAGAGGCTGGTGATGCATAGAAGCAGCCTCACACATTTCTCTATTCTTGTTAGGTTTATCTTTCACTGCAGAATTTCCATGATCAACAGGTTGATTTATATATCTCAGTTGCTGGTTTTTTTCCTTTACAGGCGAATACTAAAGTCTCTGTTCACTTCATGTGCATTATGGCCTGCACAGTTCTATCTGTGGGATGTATTTTAAATTTTCAGATGAAAAAACATTTTACAAAGTACTAGAAAAACAAATTCAAGCATAATGAAGCCTCTGTCAGATTGTGAAACTTCTCATTTGGGTAAGGTTTTTGCAAAAAAAATCACATTCAAATTTTCAAAAAAAAGAATATCACATTCAGATTTTCAAAAATACCACATGATTAACTGAAATGTAAGCATAGCCTGTTACTTCTCCAAGGCACCATGCAATCAGAAGGATGAGGGGTAGGTCTGCCAGACATTCCTACTTAATCATGGGTAAATCATGGCACTTTGCTCTTTCTCCATTCTTGGTTATAGACAGTAGATAATCTGGACCTCATAAATACTTGACATAGTAATATTTTGTTGTAACCCTCTCTTCAGAGTGGATATTGAGTAGAGCACAGATCAAGTCAGATGAATTTTCCACATAAATTTTTCTTTAAAAAAAATTAAATATTTTTCAAATTTTATTATTTTTTCATAGTAATAACTGCAATATTGTACATACAAGTTTTACTATGACCTTACCAGAAATCTTTTCTCCCTTAAATACCAAAGACAAGTCAAAATCAGATTTTCATGAATTGCATATTTTGCATCTCTGAATTGATATCGTGATCTGCAAGAATCACCTAATCCTGAAGGATGGTTTTCTTGTGTAAAATAACATTGAAATTTGTAATAACCAATTATGAAGAGTAAATTTCTGACTTTTTTTCCCCTCAATACAAGATTTTCAGAACATCAAAAATGCTCACCCACGTTGCAGAACTACAAACATTAGAAATGTAGCAGATCTGCAAAAACTTGCAGAGCATGAAAGAGTTTCAAGAAATCTGCTGAAAAGTATTCTGAGGCACTGAATGCTTCATCAATTGGGCAAATGAGGAATGATAACGAATAGTTAGTTAAATCAGACTTTTGTATAATCTTGTCATCAGAAAGCCAAATTGTTGCATAAAATCAGTGGCAACAAATGCGTTCTTATCACTCAGTGCTTGAATTGATGGAGTCATGTTGGTGCATCATTCACAAGTCTGTGTGCTGAAAAGCCAGGGCAGAGCTGCTGCCTCTGCCAAGCAAGGGAGTTCTCTGATTCTGCTCCTGTAAAGACCCTGTGCAGCCTTTCTTGCCAGAGGAAGGTGTGGGGGAGATGGTAAGGAAGCATTAAGGTATATACCGCTAGAAGACAAATGAGTCCTTTAATTTCCCTTTTAAAAGGTAGTTTTACACCTAATAGTGGATATCCAGCCAGGCAAATATTGCTATTATCTGTCTTTTGTTGGGATTCACTTAATCCAGCTTCATCTATCTGATTTGTGCAAGTTGTTGAGTGTCAACAACAGAATCAAGACAGGAGAGGAAAAGGGCAATGAAAAAGCACTGGAGCAGAGCAGCTGTAACCACTGACTACTGCTCCTAGGACATCCGAAGGAGAATGCATAAACACTTTAATGAAGTTTTTATATGCACTATTGGAAGGTTCTTTCTTAGCAAAATGAGCATTTAAAATTCCTTTAATAAAACATAAACAAGTGTACAGTGTCCTACTAAGCACCAAGGAATTAGTAATGGTTAGCTAAGTCTGCAAACATCCACATGCTTGTGCCATGGACACACACATAAACACATGGACAAAACTCAGAGGCTCCCTTCAATTTCTTCACACTCAGAACTGAGAAATCTCTGAAGTAACTTGTGTTTGAAGACCTGTTTTCAGTGCTGCTAAGTGTACAGAGCACCCAGAGCACAGCATTCAAATTGCCTTCTGTGTGACAGGGAGAGGACATTGCTGTGCAGAAGAACTTCCTCAACCTGCTTGTTGCTTAAAAGAAGCCAATGATCTAGAAGTATTTTAGAGGTGGCAATGTTGTATGTGCACTTGGAATAGGAGAGTCCTTCTCAAGAAAACCAACTCATCTAGTGAGCAAAGGCATTATGGACTTGAGCAACTGTAATGAGATCAGATCCCTGCTCTGGAGTTTGAATTTATTTTTAATGATACCTACTGCTGTTTTGAAGACTACAAAAGGATAAAAAAATGGGTCATTCAGACTAAGGTGGTCACCTCTCCTGAAAGGGATATTGCTGTAGATTTTATTGAAGGAGGTCTTGCACTAAGATTTTGGACAGATATTTACTTTGCAACCAAGTCCCACTGCACATTGTTTTCTGCAAAGTCCTCATTGCTTGACCTGTTCTAGGAGAATTCCTATACTCTTGTGAAAAAAGCAAGATGAGGGAGAAGGATGTGTGCGGACCTTGCACCATTACTTCAAGAATACAGCATATTTGCAATCTACAGCTTCCTACTTTGCTGACTCCAAGTCAATTGTCACACTTCACACAAGTGTGTCATATTTGCTTTTCTTTCAGGAGATAATGTAATACTTCTTGAGAAAATGCACCAACGTTTGCTCCTATTATGACTGTTATTATCACCTATGTATTATTAGGTCTCATATTGGTCTGGTATTATATAATCTTTATACCTGGTTTATATTTTTCAAATCCTGTTCACATACACTCGCGCTTTTTGACTACACAGATAAGATGGGCTGACATTTTGATAGATCACTATGTTTCCATTATTTCTTTCCTATATTTTATCTTCAGAAATCAATTTCTTCTGTCTGCAGCATTGTGAGATTCTGGTAATGTACTGGTGGGTGGTGGATTCACTGTGGCATAGCTAAGCCCTACCCAGTTGCTCACTGAGTCTTCACCTTTAACTGGAGAGGAGAGAGAATAGGAAGAGCAAAATCAAAAAAACTCATGGGTCAAGACAATGACAGTTTAGTGAGTGATGGAAAGATGAGAAGGCAAACAAACAAAACCTGAGTGATGTAGGCATCAGGATGACCAGTAGCAGAGCAATGACCCATGAGTTTGGGTCACACAGAGCCCCCTTCCCCCAGGTTTATTGCTGAACATGTTACATAGCCTGGAATATCTCTTTGGGCAGATGCACTCCGTTGTCCCAGCTGTCTCCCCTTCCAGCTTCTTGCCCACTTCCAGCCTACTAGCTGTTGCAGCAGAATGGTAAAAAAGGAAGTCTTGATGCTGTGCAAGCACTGCTCAGCAATAAGCAAAGCACTGGTGTGCTATCAAGAGTGTTTTAATCACAAGTCCAAAACTCAGCACCATTCAGGCTGATAGGAAAAAAATTAAGTCCACCATTAACAGCCAAACCCAGTACACACTGTCATTATTATCCAATTATAGTATGAATACTTGAAATAAAACAACCAGAACATACACTGTGAGGTATTTCAGCACCACTCCCCACCATACCTGAGCGAAACAAACAAAAAAAAAAATAGTGCCTGCAGTGTTACATCTCAAATAAAATTATTTTGTATCCAAAATATTGAAGTTAACTGCTGGTTTATTCTTCTTTCACCAGCTAGACTAGCTAATTTATTTATTTTAAAGATGGGGGTGTCATTAATCAGGATTGTTCAATGGATGTGAGAATCTAGTCCACATTGAAATTGCTTACTATCCTGCTTGGGATGGACTGTAGAAAAATCAGAATTTCTAGATTGGAGACTTGAATCAATTTCAAGTCAACCTCTGTACAGGCATCTGAAACAGTACACACAAAAATTTTGGTGACATTTTTGTTCTGAACAGCAAATGTCCTAGGCATGCTCAGCAGCACCCTGCACATATGGACATCTATTACTTCTAGGAGACTCACCTAGGACTTTAAAAACCATTTCAGCCCCCTCAAAATCCCATCCAATGGTGCTGAATGCTGCTCATTGTGCTGCATTCAAACATAATTCCGCTTCAGAAAAGCCACCTGTACCCTGGGCTGCATCCAGTGGTGGGCAGCAGGGCCAGGGAGGGGATTCTGCCCCTCTGCTCTGCTCAGAGCCCCTGCAGGGCTGCATCAGCTCTGGGGCCCCAGCACAGGGAGGACAGGGACCTGCTGGAGCGAGTGCAGATAAGGGCCACAAAAATAATCAGAGGTGTAGAACACCTCTGCTCTGAGGAAGGGCTGAGAGAGTTGGGGTTGTTCACCTTGGAGAGAACAATGTTCCATATGTATCTTAGACCATTCTATGATTTTTGTTAACATATTGAACTCAGGATGGATGGTTAGTAGTAGTAAGACTTCATAGTTCCAAAGATAAATCTGAAAGAGTCTATGTGCCTTTAGGAACAACATTTAGAAAGATAAGATTTTAGAATTCTAACTACACAGTATTATTTTGAAATGCTATGGGATTTTATAAACCGTTCATCTTGCAATATCAAACAGCCCAACTGGAAAAGTTATCTTTTCTCTAAATCAGATGTTTCATTAGTCCAAATCACACACAGAGTATCTGATGAGCCATGTTTCTGTTTTAAAAAAGCTGGCTACTGAGTACACTGATACCTATCTGTGAGAAAATTTTGAAAGAGTAATAGTCTAAGTTTCATGTCTTTCTGCTATTCACTCCTAGGTAGGAATGCAGAAGAGGAACAAATGAAACACACAATTTTGTTAAGATGAATTTTCTAAGTATTTTCCCTCCATGTCTGCACTGAGGGAGGGAAGGTAGCAGCTCAACTTTTTAAATTTTTTTTTTCTCTGATTTTGTGAGGGGAGCAAGAATGAGGAATCATCTCCAAGCCCTCTGCAGATTAATGGCTTCAAAATATCCAGAGTCCTGGATGCGTGATGGACCTGGATGTCCACACAGGTGTGTGCAAAGGTCAAAATGAAGCAAAGATAAAAATATTGGCTTGTAATTCCTTCTTTCTTTCAGACCTTATTCATATAAGGGATTTCTGCTGCACAGTGATCTGATAGTAAAATAAAGCTGAATATGAACCACAGAACTGGATTCAATATTTCACCATTTTAGTTAGATCAATTTGGACAAATTTGGGTCTAATATGCTTGGAGTCTCATTTCCCAAAGCTAAATTTGTGCTATTCTTCAGCACTAAGAAGATGAAAGAGATGCTGATGAGTTGATTGGTAAATGAGTTAATTTTGAATGGCTTTGGCTGATTATTTAGTTTTGTTTTAGGAGCATTTGTTTTTAGTTGGAAAACACACAGAAATTAATTGCTAACAAGAGTAGGTCTCTTGAATTTAGCTGTTTTAATTCAAAGCAAGCAGTTTTATTCAGATATTTTAATTGCTTGCCTAAAGAAGGACTTAAGTGCACACATATGGACTGGACTGCACTGCACCAGCAAAGTGCTTTAGTGTGACAGTCTGAATGGTTTTGAAGGGGTAATTCAATACAATTTTCAGGCAGGGTCACAACCTCCTTTGGGCATCAACCTGCTCTGGCATGGCCTCCTTCATGGGCTGCATTTCTGTTCTTCATTTTGCTTCTTACTTGTATTGAAATTTAGCAAATCAAAAAATCTCCTGTGTCTTCATTTACCCATAATTCATTCTTGTTTCTCAAAGTTGCTTCAAAGTTTCAATAATTACTTAAGGTTCATGTAAAATTCAAGGTTCTTAGCTAAAGTAATGTGTAAATGGTGACACGACATGATAAAAAAAAATACATATTGAACCCTAAAGAAACTGTGAAGGGAGTCCAGTGATAGTGCATTTTATCAGGTAACAAAATAACAAGTGTAGGGCTGTGACTAGTTTTATTATTTATACTGTCTGAGAATGAGACTGGAAAGTATAAAAACATGGATATAAAATCAAGGGAGCAATTGTACATGATAAAACTTAAACATAGCAGCATATTAGATTTTACTTTTTTAATACAAAGGATCTCTGAAATGCTAATTCCCCCAAATTAATTATTTAACACAGGTTGAATTATTCAGGTTTAAAAATACAAAGCTATGCACAATAAAACCTGTGTGTTACACAGGAGGTACTAAATCCTCTGGGACAAACTCAAAGATCTTTTCTCAGCCTTCATTCTGCCCAGACTCTTACAGGAAACTTCTAGTGGAAACTTTGCTGAGTAAGGATCATTCTGGAGCATTCTGTGAGGATTTTGCAGTAGTTGAAGATGGTTCAGGTGAAAATCAACATCTTCTGTTTGGGGCTTGATGATTAAAAGAGGAGAAAAAAGTTTTTAAAACTTCTCAGATCTAAGGATTTGGCTGGGAAATGAAAGTTTGGCCAGGCCATTCTTCTAATATCCTAGCGGCAATTAAGAATTAAGGGTTTAATATGGCAGCTTTAATTTGCATATGTAAACTGTGATGCAGCACTCAGTCACTGTGAAAAAAACCACTGGAACAGACTCATAAAGAAGGAGTGCTTAATATTGGGTGATATCTTCAGAAACAGATTGCATAATAGTGACTTACTGCTAATGGAAAATTAATCAAGTACTTAGATTGCCTAATTTAAATTCAATACATTGTGAACTGTTGGATGGGTTCTGTCTCTACTATAAAAAGTAGTTACATCCAAAAGCCTAGCAAAAACATATTACATCAAAACTGCAGCAGTAGGAGATGGGGAAAGGAACAGTGACTACAGTGGCAGTAGGATTAAGTTTAAAATGTAGAGAAAACAAATCAGGGAAAGGTGACTCCATGCAATACCTTGCTGAAGCATGTATGTGCTGCAGTGGAGTTATGGGATCACAGCAACTCAACCAGGATTAGAATCATGGAATGGTTAAGTCTAACCACCAACTCAGCACCACCACTACGTTCACCATTAAATCAGGTCCTCTACTGCCTTAGGCTGGGAGGTTGGGGTTAGCTGTGGCACAAGGGCATTGGTAACAACAGCAAGTGTTATTCTAAGAGATTGCTGTACCCTCAGTTCCCCAGAAAGTAGTTCTGGACTAAGCTATTACAGTTTTGTTTTAATCAGACTGAAAGTCAATAGTTCAGGAAAAAAAAAAATTTACTAGTTTTGTTAAAAAGTAGATTTTGGAACCTATAAATTGAGGACTACCCAGTTGTCAGAGATATATATTACATTGTATAGTATTCTTATATTTCCCTCTTGCATCCTATGTAATGTAGCAATATCTCTGTGTTTAGAAATTTATACTTCTGTCCTTGAGCAGCTGCTGCCTGTTCTCACCAGGACAGAAATGGATGTTGCTTAAAATATGATTTTAAATGAAACTGTATAACTGTGTTCATTACAGATAAAGGTTATAGATTTTCCAAATCTATTATAACTGATTATCAAAGGGCCAAGTTTAAGACTTCCCAATCCCACAACTGGAGATTCAGCTCTTCTGATTTAAATCTCACAAAAGAGCATCTCAGCTCTTCTCAGTTGCAAGATATGATTTTGAAGGAGAATTCGCACTTTGAGCACAGCACTTCATAACTTAGTGAAATTAAGTGCTAATTTTAAACTACCTGAAAAAAAAAACAGCTTCTTCCAGAGTCCTATTGAAAGGGCTTAGAAAGGCCCCTTCATTGCTGCTACAGTGGATAATAAGAGGATACAGGCACAGGGAACTTCCTAAACTACTGTATCTAAACTGCTGGGTCTATTGCTTTTTTCCCCCTTTTGAATTGGATCCAATTCCTGTTATTCTTGAAGCCAAAATTAATTTTAACATTAAAGCCTAAGAATTATTTTAAGCATTATTCCCAAGAGGAATGTGAAGTGGATTATTATTTCCACTTCTGTCTTTGCTACTCAGAGTACTAGAAGCTTTTTTCACTGAGAACCCTCATGCAAGTAACATGGTCCCAAGAGCTGATAAGTGAAGAAGGCGAGCAGACCCTTTGACTCAAGATTCCAAAGAGCTATTTACAATATACAACACTTAGAGATGAATAACAGCAGTCTTGTAGCTCTGAAACAGTTCCATGGGAGTTTCCCCCAAGAATTTATTAAATAAATCAGTTAAGTCACAACAACTTATTTTCTGCAACAAAAACGAATGCCTGAAGTAAGCTGTCGCCTGAAAAATGCTCTTTAGAATGCTACTGTGGCCTTGGAAACATTTGCACTTCTTAGAAATACCAGTGTTTCAGAAAAGACACAACAAAGAGGACAGAAACTGAGAATTCATTTTTGCAGAGATTTCTTACCTCCAGTATCACAGCTTACATGTTCCTTTCCAGTGGAACACTTTCAGAAAAAGTCTTGTAGCCACAGTAACTTACTAATATTTTTCCACTGCAGGTACCTTAGCACAGAAAGTGGACACTAAAGATTATGATGGGATTTGAAGAGAAATTCCAGTCCTGCAAAGATCATGTATTTATCTCCAAAAATGTACATGGTGCAACCACAGAGGACAAGGATGCCCACTGTCCTGGTTACAGATGGGATGTGGATAATTTTGGCAGCAGGCAGGAGGGGCATGGCCAGGACCCAAAGCTTGTGTGATACCACCTCCCATTTCCATTTTCCAGGGATGAGATAAGGGCTCCCTTAAGGGTCAATGTAGGAGGATGGCAGAGGGAGCAGCCAGGTATTCTCTGGGGGTTTTCATATGAATTTTTTACCTCCCTCTTGTACCCTCTGTCATCAGTACTGTTGCTGTTACTGTTGTTTTTCTTATCTCTTTGCTGTTTCCAGTAAATTGTTCTTGTCTCAGCCCATGATCTGTGCCTTTTGTGTCTCCAATTCTCCTCTCCAGCCCACCACAGGGAAGGGGTGGTGTGGGAGGGAGTGAATGAGCAGAGTATGGTATGGAGTGGTCTCAGTGGGAGCACTGAATTTGAGTATACCATTCCTAAACCCCAACACCTACAGAGACCTACAAAATCCTGCAGGATTTCAGGATTTACTCGCTATAAAATACCATGGTATAGCAACCCATTAGTTCTTCTGAATTTGGTCTATAACTGGGTTTATAACTGATGATTCTAAAAGCATTTATCAAGCATTCATGACTCTATAGAATATTAAATTGCAAGCACAGGTAACACAGTTCATGCAATGATAATTTTTGAAGTAATTTTCAACAATTCCCAGTAAGCAAGGCCAAAACAATAAAATGGAATTCCACTGGGCTGACTCTTGGGAGAGTTTTGGTATTATTACTAAATATTAATGATACGAAGATGCTAATCTAGCTCACCCATACAGCTGAGATTTGCTTAAACCCTGTACCAATCCTGCTAATATCCAGGAAAAACTCTTGGTTTTGTTGTAGTCCATTGATGACATGACTTCCATGGATACCAGAGGGATTAGAATTTCATCTCAACAGTTAGTTTTCTGGTGCAATATCTACAGAGGAGGCTGACACCAATATTTTTTTTTCTTTGTCATTAACTCAAAGAGTTTGTACCAATTGTCAACTGTCTGGAAAGATGAAATTGTTCCAATGCTTAATTAATGGGGAAAAAACAAATTTATTTGGCTTCCTGAACCATTTAACTTTGAGAGTGTTTAAAGTACTTAATTCTAGTTTTATATTTTCAAATGTAATTAATAAAATCAAAATAAAATAATCACAAAAAAATAATCAAGTGATACATTCTGAAGTGACAAAGAATGACTGCTTATCATTTGGGGATTTAATTTCTTTCCAAGACAAACAAATAACTTCATCAGTTATTACTGTCAAGTAATAACTGATGATTTTGTGGACACTGCATCTGCTGAATATTGCAGACAAGTTTTGTCTGAAAAATTTATCAAATCAGAATATAATTAACATGATGCAGGTTAGCTCATGTATCTTGGAGAGGATTCAGCATTTACATGTTTTTAAATTCTTCAATATCCTTTCTTTTTTGACTTTTCCTTTGAATTGCTTCCTAAAGACACAAATTGCTTTGACAGAATAAAATTAATCCCTTTTTGTATGAATTTGTTGTTGTTATTAATCAATATTATGAAATAAAACTAAGGGTGTGACCTATGTGACCCAGTATGGATAGTTTTGTGGATACTATGTATTTTGGGTAAGTTTTTGCTCTGTCCTTGTTACAAATTTTTTTGTCACATAAATGTGATCTACCAGAATAATCCTGTAGAGCCCAGCAGAATGCTCTCTTAGTCATATTTGCAAAGATGCCATGAAGAGTTAAAACTACAGTGGTTTATCTCTGTATATCAATGAGGAGGGCTCTTCTATGAGGAGATTCATCCATGATGTAGTTTGGAGGACTCAGACAAGATTAAAAATACATCATACAATTCTGGATCCATGTGGATGGCATGGACTACAACGGAATGAGTGCAGGACATTTGCATAGTTTTTACTGCAGATGTACTCCCTTTGGAGTAAAATCTCAGTAACATCTAATTCTGCAAAAAACCATCTCAGAATGACGGTGAACTGCACAGAACAAACTGTGCTCCACATGACTCCTGTGTGCAGCAGATCACTGCTGTACTTTGCATACAGTCAAGGTATCTTTTGCAGTCTGTTCTCTTAAGCTCTGAGGAATCAGCAGACTGGTGAGAATCTGAGAACTGTGAAGTCTGGGACAAGGATGTTTTGCAACTGCAAGTTATTCAGCAACTTCACTTTGGTGAAGAATACAGAGACCTGCTGTCTAAACAATCAAAAATCTGATAAACTTTACCAGGAAGTATTGAGTAAATAATTCTAGCTCCACTCTCAGTATTGCTTTATTCAAAATTATTTAATATACTTCAAAAATATATTCAAAATATTTTTTTCCCCTGAAAAATTTTCTCTGGGAGAATTTCTCCAATGTACTGATCATCAGTAATCTTTAAACATTGACCATGTCTTGCTTTTTAAATTCATATTTATTCATTCCTCATTAATCCTACTTCCCAGGAATGAACTGAATACCCAGATTCCTTTTGAGGTATTTTTGCATATTGATACACTTTGACAAATCCTATTATGTGTGCTACATCTGCTCTCACGGGATAAAAGAAGAACCTGCATATTTACTGAAAAGGACATGAGCATAAAGATTCAATGCTTTCATCATCACATTTGATTTCTTTGCTAGCATTATTTACAAATACAACAGCCATGCAGATACTTTACAAGGACTGAACAAAAGTAAGAACCAGACTTCAATTTATGGCTAACAAATACAAGAGATCAGTATTTTCGAAATATTTCCTACAACATAACAGTTGTCATATGATAATGGAAAAAACCCCAACCAAATCTTTCTAAAGATGTAGTTTTACTCAAATTTTCAATAAATATTTTTAATCAGAAGGGTAAAATAATATTCCTTAGAGCTATTCTGTCTGTTCCCTTGCCCTAACTTCATCCCCATCTGTCCCCATGCCCCAACCTCATTCCACTCCTTTAGTGGACAAACTTTATGTTCAAAGGTCTCTACTAAATCCTAGAATTGTTTTTCTTTTCTTTGGAGGGTTAAGTGGTCATGGCATGAAATGCAGATGCTATCTCATCACCTCTATTTGCAAAATAGGAGTCTGGAAACATATTCCTGTTTAATATTTTTCACAGTTTTGTTTCTTATGATTTCATGGGATGTTCATGCATCTATTACTACAATATGGTCTAAGTTTTATGTGTTGACTATTGTGGGGGAGCCTAAAAGGTAACAGGTGAATGCTGAACTGTGGACCAGAATTTATTTTGCTTAGCTTTTGCACATTTGCAATGTAAGGACATTTACTGGGGTGATTATCTAGTCTTCCCTGATGATCACTGGGAGAAAATTGGATAGACAATTAGCCAAAGAAGAAAACTGAATAGCTCTATGCCTGTGTTGTAAGCATCTAAAGATAAGTGAAAATTGTTTACACCCATACGGTATTCTTAAAAGCCAAAGGATAATGTATCTCTGCCTCCAAACATACCTTCCCTCTTTTATTCCCTGACACTCCCACTTTGCTTTTCTGCAGATAATCTGGTAGCAAATTAGGCAGATGAACATTGCAGTACATTTTGTAAAGTCCATCAGAAGGAAAGTTTTCTTTAGAGAAACTTCAGGTGGGTTTGTTTCATATTTTAACTTTTCTAGATTGAAATTGATTCAACTTACATGATACCGTGTTTAATGAATATACTACTTGCAGGCTTCCACAAGGATCCCCTTGTCTCCCTGGGACTGTTTCTTTGTTCTTATTTGCTTGTTATGGTGTTAGCTAAATCCTTCCATGCTATCAGAATGGTCTGGATCAAAGAAATTTCATAAACTGTGTAAGCAGTGACCATCATTCCTGAAGTGCCATGACGTAAAAGGAGCAGGCAAATGTTATGCAATCTGATGTAGCCAACTTTGGGAAACCTATGAATTACTAAAAGAGTCTAATCAGCAACAGCAAGAAGTATTTTTTGACACTGTGGTGGTATAGCCAGACACAATGAATAAGCATCTTGCAATCCATGTTAGCAATTTGACTTCCTTTACTGTAGTTTATGAAACTGAAATTGCATCCGGTGTCAGCATGGGAACTGCAATAGGGAGTATAGAAGATTTCCAGGTAATTAATACCCAACTGTCCCTTCTGGTGGCAGGATACAGAGTGACTGCTCATTCAGGACTGAAGTCACAATGGGTAGAACTGGTTGTCAAAACAGGTCCTGAAAGATGCCACCATAGCTCAAACTGTAGAATAGAGGACATATACATGGAGGATATATTTATAAAAACTTTATCTTACCAAGAATGTTGGGTAGAGTTCGTGAAATTGTTTGTAACAAAATCACTATGTAGCAGGCTGAGTTGTCATACATTTTCTGTATCAGCCGTGTTTTCTTTCTCAAGATATATGTATACTTGTGTTTTATATGATATGTATTATAGATTATATCTTGCAATTTAGTTCCTAGAATTCAACAATTAATGTATATAAACAACTTCATCATGGAAATCTGTTTATGTGCTTTTCCTAAAGGTCACCATAAGCAAATAATTACCCTCATTTTATTTTATTATTTTCTCTTAATGAATGCTTGGTGGATCTTCAAAAAAAAAAAAAAAAGAAACATAAAAGGAAAATAGTAACAATAAGTAAAAGATAATTACACAGAGGAATTTTCTCTTAAAACAGTTATTCAAACAAACCCTTACTAATCTAAGACTATATGAATGACAGATGTTGTAGGCATGAATGTAGAGAAACCAGAGAATCACTCAGAGGGGAAGGCTGTCATGCACCACATAATGGAGTTGTTTGACAGGTCACTTGCAACCCTTCAAGCAATACAATGTTCTTTTCCCAACTTACTTTTTTCCCAATTTCCAAACAAAACAACTCAGGCCAGCAGCAAGAATACAGAGAAGTCAGGGTGGCAGAACTACAGAGTTTACCACAGGCCTGCCTGCAGGAGCCAGTAGGGAAATCTCTGTGATAGCTGTCGGAGGTATAGCAGCAAGAAACAAATAAAAGGATGTGTCTGAGTTCAAAGATCAGTATTGATGCCAATCAATACTGTTTTCTCTTTAAGATGATAATACATGTAATACATGTCTTCTCTGTAAGACTGATGCTTTCAGGCCTTGCAATTACAAGGGGAAAAAAAATTATCATTGTCTTATGCTTTAAAAGGTGGGAACCCTTCAAGATATTAATGCTGAGAAGCATTAAAGTTCTCTACTGCTGAAGACACTGATTAAGATGGTATAGCACATACAGGTAGCAAAATAAATACAAAATAGAACATAAATCCAGACAGGATTATTTTATTACTTAGAGCTTTGTTAAAAAGAAACTTGGGGTAGAAACTGATTTACTGTAAAGGAATAGGATGCACATATGTAATTCAGAGAAAACATAAGTAAGATACCATTTGGGCATAACTTAGAAAATATATTTTTGAAAGATAAACTGTTGTGAATAATTATTTTAAATACAGAAGGATGGCATATTGATAATTATAAATTTCACCTTGAAGGCAGAATGGTGGCACTAATATCCATCATGTCAGGATCCCTAAATGACAAAGCTGACATAGCAGTGAGATGTTTAGGAGGTACTCACTGCAGTTACTCTGCTTTCAATTGCACAGATCTGTTGGTCTCCTTTCAAAATATTTTTCACACTTTTTGTGGTTTTGTATGTTTCTCAAAGGAGGTAGAAAATTCCCAGTGTTATGCTGGGCAGATAACTGATAAATTTATTCTAGCATCATCAATAAACATAAGTGATTTGAGAACTAAAGTAACTACTGATGTCATCTTTTAATACGACACAGTAACAAACCTTACTGTTGACAATGCTAACTTGACATTTCTAGTATGCACCAGAAGAAGAAACAAACCAAAAAATTGTTATCTTCTCATTAATAGAAGCTTCACATCTTCAGCTTGTAAAGAACTTAAAATAAAAAGCAAATAGAATTTTTTTCAAATTATTAACCACATCATTGCTGTGGCTGTATATGATCGTGTCAAGTGTCATGGTTTGAGCCTGGCACAATGCCAGTGCCCTCATGAGAATACACTCTCCCTGGTGTCTGCTGTGAGATGTGACCAGGAATAAGCAAAGCAGGCCCCTGCTTAGAAATAAAGAAAATTTTATTAACTAAACTACAAGAAAAGAAAAAAAACCATAAGGAAAATGGAAACCTTACAAAAGCATTTTCCTCCTCCCCCATCCCCCCCTCCAAATTTCCCAATGCAATACATTCCCCCAAATCACCAACTTAGTCTGGCACCACCCTTTAGAATACTCAATCTTCAGTTCACGAAGAGGAGAGGAGTCCTTCTTGCACCATAGGCGTCCCCTGGAAACACGCTGAAACCTCGTGTGCTCCCATGTCACTCAGCACCCCCTAGAAAGTCCTTTGCCATCGTGACATCTTTCCTTCCACGCTCAGTGCTCTCACCCTGTGCATGGACCAGAGCTGCTTCTAGGGTTGTCTTTCAAGGATGCCTTGTCTCCCTCCAAAAGGCACAGTCTCTGCTTTGGGACATCTGTCCCCCCAGTTTTTCACCCCCTGGGGCCGAGGGGTCCCCACACTGAACCCTCCTGGTTCTGAGGCACTACCTCCCCCTAAATGCAGTCTCTGTGTCACAGGGAAAAAAAATGGTTCAGTCTATGGCCACACAAGAAAAGTCCAGCCAAACGGCCACTCTGTCATCTCTCCCCCACTCAAGAGTCTTCTCCACTTCACTCCTGGTCTATTCCTTCTTATCTCATCTCTTATCTCTCTTCTCATTCAGCTCCAGGGGGGTCAGCATTTGCAAGGTCTCAATCATGCAAGAAAAGGGTTAAAAATTTCAGTCTCTGCCTGTCCCAGAGCTCCGCACTCCCACGCTGCCCTGCTGGGCACTCCCCCGCTTCTCCTCCTGGGCCGGCTGCTATCGATGTCGCTGGCTCTCCCTCTCTCCCTCCTGGGGGGGGGAATGGCTGCCCGATGTCTCTTGGGGCTCTTCCACCCTTCCATCCTTGGGCTGGGCCTACCTCATGGCCGCGTGGCTTTCCCCCCCCCCCCCCCCCCCCCCCCGCCCAGCCAGCAGCTGGGACAGGGGGAAAGATCCAAAGCCTTTCCCGACAGAAGTCCCAAAGAGAGCTTCCCAGAGGAGCAGCTTTGCTTTTTAACCCCTGTGTGTTCTCAGAGGTGTGTCCAAACTTCAGTGGCTACACCAGGTACTAATATTAAAATCTGAACACCTATTGGTCACCACAGCATATAAAAAAAAATAAAAATACTTCCTGTCACTCAAACCACGGCATCAAGCTAAACAACTTGTTATTCAAACACATTTTTCAGGCAAAAGTTAAATACCAGGAATAGTTGTTGGAATGTCAAAAAGCCTATTTTTGTTGGAGCTGTGATGTATTTGTCACTCTTTATGCCACTTGTTTACTCTTTACACATTTGCAGGTCTAAGTATCAAATCTCCAAGATAAGAACATGATTCTGCAAAGTATGTACACAGAAGGCTTCAGTGTATCACATTCTTTACATTCTTTGCTGTTGTGACAAATTTAGGTGACAAGTGGAGATGCTTTGAACCACTCAGGCAGGACACAGAAGTTAACATAGCGCCTTGCATGAACGTGGAATGGAAGATGAAAAGCTCTTAGGTTAGTCATTAAAATGACAAATAGAAAATACTTTATTTCTTTCTGTAATGAAAGAAGGTAGAAAAGGGAAAAAATGTAATCTTGATCTCACTTATACTCTAAGTCTATTGATTTCTGTCAAATTAATCTCGCATTTCATGACATACATGATCTCTGGTTCAAGATCTCTTTCCATATACACTTTGATTAGAAGGTTAAAAACCTTTCCACTTCCTTGGAAAATAAAAAGGCATTTTGTAGTTAATTCTATCTAGTTTTGACTTCAAATATCCTCCTACTCACTTAAAATAGAGGAGTATCTTATTATCTGTAATGGGAATAGCTTGATGACTAGTAGAGTTCTTTATTTTGGAGCAATATGCCTCAGACTACTGGGTTGGAAACACAGTATCTATTCAAAGCCCACAAAATTATATGCAATGAAGCTGCAATGGGTTTAGTGACAGTATTTCAATTGGACTGACTTTCACAGTGTACATATAGCACAAGTGGGTGTTAGTGCGTTTCAAAATTTTAAAATTATTTGACAATCATTAATTACACCATGTAAACCAAGGCAAATGTAGCCTGACAGATCTTGTGTGAAGGCACATAGAGAAGAGCTGTATGTTTCTGAAAAAGATAAAGGCTAAGTGGGATCTTCTAAGGGAGGGGGCAGTGTGTATGTACACATGTTTATGTGATGGGAGTAGGATCACCCCTAGCAGTCCAGCAATTATTAAGCTCCCAGAAATCTCTGGGTCCCCACAAACTCGAGTCCTGAGTTTGTGGGTATAAAAGTTCTGGTAGGAAGACATCCTTAAATTTTGTCATTGTAGACCCCACTTCTCTTCCCACTCTTTTGCAGTTCAAAAATTCTTCAGTATCTCTGGCCCATGAACACCCAAGAGTGGTTTTAGCCAAGAAATTTTGAACAGCTTTTGAATGTGTTTCTGCAATCCAGTCCTACTGCTCTCATCTAGCTCACCAGCCATCTATGCCTAACTCCTCATCAAGCTCTCCTTTGAAGAAAAAAGCTTCCTCTGTAATTTCTGACCAAGTGATTAAAATGTGCACTTCAGTTTCATACATTTACCCACACAGCATTCTGTGTGAACAAAAGGGGTACATCTATGAGAGCCAAGTCACAGAACCATAGAACAGTTTGGATTGGAAGGAACCTTAAAGATCATGACGTTCCAAACCCCCTGCATGGGCAGGGACACCTTGCACTAGACCAGGTTGCTCAAGGTCAGATCCTATCTGGCCTTGAACACTTCCAGGGATAGGGCACCCACAGCCTCTCTAGACAACCTATTCCAGGGCCTCTCCATCCTCGGAGTGAAGAATTTCTTTCTAATATCTAACCTGAATGTGAAACAGCAGGTTGGATTGGGGCCAGAAGAAACCGTACAAATGAAGAATTTTAGAAATGGGGAAGGGTTTCTGATTGGCACAACATGATTCTGCCCTCATTCACATTTTAAAAAAGGCAGAAGGCAGCTGAGATTAGAACCAGTAGTTGACAATGGTTATTCCATTTATCTTATGCAGAGAAAAACAAAATTACTAAGGAGTAATGATTCCATTTTCAGATTTTCCAAAAGCAAGTCGAGAGTTCTGCACTGTAGAGCAGAGGAGAATTCCGACTTCAGGCTGTATAGCATTCTTCTATTCTTTCCAAGTGAAACTCACACCCACAGCAGTGACACTGCTTACCCATTGCACTGCTGAATTGACTCGCACCTTTCCTGGTCTATTCAACTGTGGTTTTGGTAGCATTCCCATGGCAGAACAGAAAGCCACGAAACTGACTGTGGCATGTGCTGGAGTACCCTTGTTATGTTAATGCTTTTCAACCAGCTTACATAACAAGATTTTGGTTAAATGTGAGCAATTAAATATCACTGTATGAATCCTTGAAATTTTCCTTGGAAGTGGAGGTTGATGTTTCCACTTTCTCTTGTTCCTGAAGAGGTTTAGATTAGTCTACAAGTTAGCAATACAACTGCACCTATATATATTCCACTATAACATTTTTGTAAGTTATGCAGTGAGGCTGAATCATGGTACTGTGCTGTTCTGCATGGCATCTTTTTGCAACTTTCATTGCCATGGCACCCAAGTGACTTGTAGTAGCGCGCTGAGCAATGTGCCTGTCACTCATTAGGCAAGCTCACTCCATCTCTCATCCTTTCCCCTCCCAGGAGCTTTCAGCTTTTGTTTTTCATCTTTGTGAGTGAAATATCTCAGTCACTAGACTTGATTGAGTGAATGATGATGGAATAGTTTGTAACTTGCTGTCTGTAATAAAACCAATTAAACCAACTCTAAACTACACTTACACTTCACATTAATTCACCAGTTCTTTTTATCTGAGAAGACAGATGTATTTTCTGATAATGTACTAAAAAAGGTGCACAAAGGAAATATTAAGCATGTCAATGCTGCAAACTTTTTTGGTCGAGATTAAGTATTTTTTACCTCTAAAGCATGAAAGTTTAATACGTGCAGGTGGATCTCTGCTCCACCATGAACCTCCATGGGCTGCCTCACCATAGTCTGTGCACTAAGGGCTGCATGGGAATCTCTGCTCTGGCACCTGGAGCACGTCCTGCCCCTCCTTCTGCCCCAACCCTGGGCTCTGCAGGGCTGTTTCTCTCACATACTCTCACTCCTTTCTCTGGCTGCAAATGTTCTTGCTCAGAAATTTCCCCCCATTTTTAAATCCCTTGTCACAGAGGTGCTCCCACCATTGCTGATGGCTCAGCCTTGGCCAGCAGTGGGTCTGTCTTGGAGCTGGCTGGCACTGACATTATCTGACATGGGAGAACCTTCTGGCAGCTTCTCACAGAACTCATCCCCACCAAAACCATGCCACACAAACCACATAAAGACTCAGGAAAAACAGCTGGGTTTTCTAGTTCAGTATTCACTCTGATTTTACATATAGATATATACACATATTTACAGGAAATAATGGAGTGAAGATCTGATAACTTTCTCCAGAACAGCAATTTCATTGTAATTCAATTTGCCATTTAAATGTCTAATAGATGACTGCATAAATATCAGTAATGGTAAATTCATTAAAAAATGGCATATGTTCATCTTTGCAACAGAAATGCCAAGTCATTAGGAAAGCCAGAATAATATATAAATGTCATTTGGTGTAGGAAAGACTTGCACAAAGCATAATGAGTAGTTAAAAGTTAAACTCTCAGCTAAGAATCTCTTTTCTTCTCTCTCACAGAAGGAAAGGACCACACCTTGCTTCTTCATTCCAGCATTTTGGCATCCAAAATAATTCTCTTTAACCTCACTAGCTTTCAGATAGTTACATAATAGGTTATCATCTCTAGCCTAAAAAAAGAAAAAAAAGGCAAGTCCACTCCCATATCCTGAACCATTCCAACACAAACACATCAAAAGGACACACTACCTTTAGCCAGTGTTCCCATCATATTGTAATTCTTGGAAAACCCACAGATTTCAGAACATCTGTGCTTATCTGACCTCTAGTAGAAGTATGGCCCGCTCCTATAGTGCTGCGTGTTTTCACCCTGTAACCAGGCAATGGAGACAGGGCAAGTATGTTGAAAGATGCCTTTTATAATATAAATCAGGCTGAAAAGATTCAGAATTTCAGCTCAGCATCTTTTTTTTTTTTCCTTTCAAGGGCATTGAACATTTTTTGTTCCTATAATTTATCTGTCCAATGTTTCTGGAAAATCACACAGCTGTGTCATCACTGTATCATCCATAACACCTATTGAGTGTGGCTTCAGGATTTGTGAAAGGTTTGGGATTGGTGAGAAAGTAAGAGTGCCTTGGGAAATACCAGAACATATGAGGCTGAAATAAGAATGAAGACCAAGGAAAGCTTGGCATCTAGGAAGAGCACCAACTGAGAAAATGAGAAATGTCACCTGGAAGCTGAGAGAGAGGAACAGGTATCATGTGGAAGATGGGAAATAATCTAGGGGCATTCAATCAGTAGGCACAAGACTGAAGAAGCAGCAGAGTGAAATAGAGAAAGTGGCTCTTTTGGCTCTAGTGCAGACTGAAAAAAACAATCAAGGGATATGAATGCCTGTCAACAAAGTAGGATGGTACTCACTTTGAGAAAGAAGAAAATATACCAGAGGGGAGAAGAAAAAAGAACAGAGGGAAGAAAAGGGAAAAAACAAAGGTACCTAAAAGAAAACATTTGAAACAACAGCCTAATATCAAATAGACTACTTGAAATAAAAAGTAACTGCAAAGATTTGGGAAATATACGAAAAGCACTAAGTGGAGAAGTACTGTCTCTTCATAAAAAAGTGGAACAAATGAAATTAAATGGTTACACACAAGAGCAGTGGAACACATCAAGATTCCATCACAAAGTATTCTAGAAAGCAATTTTCTTTCACTAAAAATGTGAGATATTATCAACAACATATTTCTCAAATGCAAAGCCTGCACATAATTTTGTGTTGTCTGTTTTTATAGTAATATGAAAGAAGTAGCAGCATGAGAATTACAAAATACACATGGTATCATCGGTACTAAACTTCCTATTTAAAATAAGATATCCTTTAACAGAAAAAAATGGTTTGCAAAGAAGGGAAGATTTCCAAAACTCATTAGAGTGTAATTTTGAGAGCCATAGCTAGGACAAAAGAAATTTGACTGCAGGTATTTCTGCACCTCCTCTAAAGACCACGTAAATGAGCAGCAGGTTCCTTTACGCAGCCCCTGCTCTGGCAGTTTCAGTGGGCGAGCCGAGTGCCAGGCAGGCACTGCAGCCACGGGCTGGCTGGGGCTGCTGGAGAGCAGGGGCAGCGCCGGCCTGCTCTGCCAAAGACTCTCCCGGGGCTTGCCCAGTTGTTTTCTCAGCGCGTCACTAAATCAGGGGAAGGTGTGCATGCCTAGGGAGTACAGGGCTGTGTGCTACTCCGTCACAAACGCAATTCAACATGCGAACATGGCCAGGAATGAAGGAGTGGTTTTATTTAGATGCACTAATGTTTTAGCTATACATTTGCAACATTTAATTCTAAATATCCCCTTATGAAACAGTAAGTACTATGTTTAACGTGGAAGATACCTAAAGGTCAGATGTTAATTCTTCAGTGCCATGCATTTTTCCTAGAAAATTTTGTAATTACTTATTTGCAAACTATCGTCAAACAAAGTGCTACCAGTGAAGCAGAACTGAGAAATACAAGTGGACTGAGTTTCGCTTAAGTGCTATTACTGCAAAAATATTGTGTTGTTTGGGGGCTTTTTTTACTATTATATTTGATATTGTGCCCCTGCTCTTAACTGATGTTATTAGAGGTGATTAAAAACTAGCTCTTCTCTGAAACAGGTGAACAGCGTTTGTAAGAGGATATTTCAGAGATGAAAGAAAGAGGCAAAGAGCCTGAAAAGGACGTAGAATTTTCAATGAAGTTTTCCAGTTTTTGGGGAAGACGTAAAGTTGCAGATTTTCTGGGTGTACTTGACTAGCATTCATTTTCACTGATGCTCTTCCTCGGACACTTACACGAGGAGACAAGTGCAGCGCAGGCTGTCCTACCAAGCCACTGTAAATCCAAGCAGGAGTTCTGTTCCCCAGCCGCGGGGAGCCACCGCCAGCCGCGCCGCCGGTCCTGTCGAGCTCCCAAGGGAGCGTTCGGCGGGGTTCACTGCCGACCACCGCGGGCCGTGCCCGGCACAAGCGGCGGGAGGCTGGCTCGGTCCGGGCGGGGGAACATGGCCCCTGTCCGGGGCAGCGCTGCGGGCCCCCCAGCGCAGCCGGGCCGGTGCCGCCGGCGGGGGAGGCGCGCAGGGGGCATCGGAGCCCCAGGGGAGGCGAGCGGAGCCCGCCGCCCTCCCACCTCCCGCCCCTTCCCTCCGGCCGGGGACAGCCGCGCCGCCTGACGCGCCGCAAACTTTGCTGCCCCCGCTCCGAGCTGCGCCTCGCCCGCGGCGCGGCGGGCGGCGGCTCCGGCTGCCGGGAGCCCCTCGCTGCCGGCTCCGGCTGCCGGGAGCCCCTCGCTGCCGGGGCGCGGAGCGAGCGGGGCCGCGGCGCTGCCGGCGAGAGCCCAGCGCGGCCCCGAGCGCCGGTGCCTCCGCGGCGCTGCCGGCGCGCCCCGAGGGAGCCGCCGCGCAGCTCGGCCGCGGGACAGCATGAGCCAGGCGCAGCCCTACGCCCCGCGCAAGGGCAGCTCCCCGGCGCCCGGGGCCCGGCGGAACGACAGCCAGGACTACCTGCTGCTGGACGCGGAGCTGTGCGAGGAGAGCGCCCTGCCGCCCTACGCCTTCTACCCCGTGTGAGTCCCGCCGGCCGCGCCGGGGTGGCTCCGTCCCTGCGCGGGGAGGCGGTGGCGGGACAGGGGCGGCGGGCGGGGGTCGGCGCTGGTGGGCAGCCGTGTGGGGACCCGACAGCTTCCCGCGCCTCCCCGGGGCAGCAGCTGTGCTTGCCAAGGCGGAGGAGCAGCGTTGGCACCGCCGTGCCCGCGCTGGCAGGTCTCCTCCGAGCACGGCGTGGTGCCTTCCCGCTGGCAGGGAGGCGAAGGGTGGCTTGGGCTCAGCTGTGGAGAGCAGGGCAGGAGACGTCGGGTGTACGTAGAACTGATGGTGTCTGATGGGTTTAATGTCATTACAGAAATGTTAATTCCTGTGATCGGTTGCTCCCACCGAGAGAGCACACATTGAAGGTGTGTGCATAAAACCATCCTCCTTTCGTTTTTGCAAAATAATTACAAAAAACCCTATCCTCCTATCATTATCTTTAAGGCCGCGTAGCCTTGTGTAATTTCATTATGTGAGTTTTGGCAGGTAGTTATCATTTAAAACGGAGTGTAAGAACATATGCAATAAAAGCTGAATTATGTAAACATAAATTACAAAGGTTCCAGGAACTACAACTTAACATCCACGTCTATTGGCGTTCAGTGTTGGCAGTGTCCCTTTGGTTATGTGCTGTCAGCATGACTACTGTAATTACCACTTGTTAATGCTTCTGAGGAGAAGCTACCCAACAGGGGGAAAATGGGTATTAAGCAATGCAAGATGAGTCCTAAAATCTCAGATGATTGCCAGAAGATGTGTACTTTCTTTTTTACAAATTATATTTTATTGCTTAAATGGTAAATTACAGTTATCAGGCTCTCCTAATATTTGCTGTTTTATCTGTGAGCCACCTACCAGCCACTTGACAGCTACCTGGATATAGGAAAGGAATAACAACAGTGAAACTGGGAACACTTAGAGTGCTTGAATATTTATCAACTCAGCTAAGAACAACCAGAGTTTTCAAAATTTACTGCTGTATTGCTATTCTTGAGTGTCTTTGTGGATCACTAATTCAGTATGCTCATGGAGCTATGTGTAACAGCATATATTACTGCACATTGGACTTAAACCCTGCATGTATGAATGCACGTATCTAATGCAAATATCTAATGAATCCTTTCAGAAAAAAAAAGCTTTCTGATGTTTAGTTCAGATTGGTTCTCACTAGTGGACTAAAGCTTTGAACTAATATGGCAGTTTGAAGTTCTTTTGCCATCTACTCACTCAGAGTGGTTGTGCAGATGTGAGAGGACAGAGCTTGCGTTGTTTCAAATCATCTCTTCGAACAAAGTCTGCAAGTCTGTGGGGTGCTGATAATTTCCCTTCAAGAATGAAGTGAAAGAAGTGCCTGTGCCGGCAGCTCCTGGTCCATCACTCTCTCAGTGTGGAGACTGCCTCTCATCACCTCACAGTGCCCATAGGGACAGCCTGCATCCTAATCTAGTTGCTTTGCAGAACCAGGGTAGCACTAACCACAGGAAGTTATCAAGAGCTTGGTTTTCACATCCACATTAGGCATGGAGAGAAGTTGTTCTTTGGGGTTTCTCTGGATATGGAAAAGAATCACTTCACAGAGATCCATAGGCAATGCCTACATGTAGCCACTGCCAGGACTTCCTTGGCTGGCAGGAATGAATGCAGTGAGTGAACAGACTCCTCTAGGCTACAGTGATTACCAAGCAGTTTTTGAATTTTTCTGCCTAACTTCCAGCTATATCACATTTCAGGTACATTTTGTAGATATGCCTTTTCAACCAAAAGTCATTGGTTTTGCTAGAGGCCTTCATATAGCCAAGAATTTAATAAATAATAAGCTGGGCCATGTGTAGCATATGATCTTTATACTCCTTATCATCTACATGCAGTAAGAATACTTATCTCTACTTATGTTTTTTTTAATCCTCAAATTACTGGTATTTCCTGATGCTGTTATGGTGATTAATGGAGATCAATAATGCACAGTACAGCTGATGTCCAAAAAAGTTGAGTTTTACCTCCTTTAACATTACTGAGAGGGTAACACACTTACTGGCATAATATGGCACGTGACTATTGCTTGAAAAGTAGCTTGATACTAAGGAATAGTTTTTCTCAAATGGTGATTTGGTGCTAATGCTGATGTTACTGAGGACATTGTTTGTAGCACATGCTTTTCATGTGTTGTTTTGTGACTGCTGTTAAGTGCTGTAGCTTCTGGATGATAATAACAACCCAAACCATTTACAGAGATGTATTTCCTGTATTTTAGCTCCTCTTTCTGGAGAACAGCTTTACTGTATCCAAGGTATCTTTACTGCAAAAAAGATTTCAAGAAGGTACCTTGAGTTTATCAGCTGTGCCAAGTAGGGTCACACAGTCTTTTGGCAATGGATGGAAGGCTTTTACCTTTATATGTGGCATGATGCAAACCAAAATTTGAATGGAATTTTGTGCTGAAAAATTCTGCTGTTCTTTTTCAGAACCTCAAGTGGGAAATCTAAAATTTAGGCAATCTGTAGAATGTGTAAATAAATTATTTCCAAAAGATTACTTACTTACTTACTCCAAAGTCTTACTTTTTAAGACTTAGACTTCTAAGATGTGTTAGAAATTATATGCAAGTAAACATTTTCTTTCTAGTAGTGCTATTCCACGTGGTCATTGAGTCCTGCCTCTTATGTATCAAAAAATACACTGCAATATACGTGTCAGAAGATTGACTATTGCAATGCAAAAATGTGTATATGTTGGGATTTGTCCCTCCTGTGCAAGTATTTCATTGGCAAAAAGCCCAGTTTTGAGGTTTAAAACAGGATGGAAGCTGCATTTTAATGTCTAACCCCACATCTGAGCACTGATGTGCAGTAGGATTTGGAAGTGATAGCACTTGTATGTAAACTTCCCTGCTGGAAAAATGTTAGTGAAGGACAGATTGTCAGTGTACTAAGCTAGTGAGAAGACACTAATTCAGTCAGACATCTGGTTAGAATGCTTATTTATACTTCACAATATTTTGCATTGTGAAAAATAGATGTTTTCTTATAGATGTGAGGAGGAATAATTGTGTATTAACATTCAGTTGTAAAGTAAATGAGGCACACAAGTTATCAGAAGAAAACGGGAAAAGGGTTCTGATGTCCATAACTGCCTTGAGACATAGACTGTTCCTCAACTTTTGTGGTTTTCCAGCTAAGTGTTTCTTGAAATTACCAAACCTAGTACATTCTTAAAAACCTATTCTTTGTTAAATAACATGTTTAATGATTTCTTTCCTGTCTGCAATGTAATGGTTTCTGCCATTGACATAATGTAATTTTTATCTCTAGTCTCAACTGTCTTGCTTGAAATGACCTGTAAAATTATTTTCCAGACTCTTCATTAGACATAATCTCTTCAGGGAGTACTGTACAATGTGGCAGCTGTGTTTCCAATTGTCAGCCTCTTTGATGAGATGCTTTGTCTTCTGAAAATATGTTGCAATAGTCTCCTTGAAATCAGAAAGGTAGAAGAGTTGGTATGGAGGGGGGTTCATTTCCTTTTATAGCCTAGTGTATGGAACAAATGCACAGATCATAATGTGATTTATGTTTGATGGATCTAATTCATACTGGGCACTGGAAAAAAAATCATATCTGAATCTCTCATATTCTGGGTGACTGAATGTAATCTCTTGGCTCTCGAGTAAAAGGACAACAACATTGTTATCAAGCCCCCCAGCTTTTAGTTCACTGTGTATCCTGCAAGCAGGTAGAAGAGAATGCTTCACTTTTCACATCACACATATTCCTATTTATTTCATATTAAGTAGACTTTTTCCCCCACATGTGTTCATTTTTGGTGCAGGCTTGTGGGATTTCTTGGGTTTAGTTGTTAGACACTCTTGTGTTCACTGTGTACACTCAGTAATTTAACTGGGAGCTTCCTTGCCAGCTACAGTACCCAGTTTCCTATGCTATGATTATGAATAATAATTTTTCTTGAGCCACTGCGATATATCTGTAAGTTTATTTATACCCTAACTCTCATTTAGTCACCAAACAAATGAAAGTTGCCTCCCTGGAGGACATAATTTTATAAAACTGTAAGATTTCCATAAAAATATAAGTAATTTGTTAAATTTGCATGAGGAAGGTGGAGTAGTGATTCAGAAATGTGTGGGATGTATGGCATACTTTTCAATATAAATGTAATAACCAGCATGCTGTTTGTCAAACATTGTCCCAGCAGCATTTCCCACCACAGAAGCTGAAGGTTATAATAACTGGCTACTTGAAGAATTCTTGCCAGTATTGGTATCCCCAAATAAATATGATTTGGCACGGTGGGTCTGCGTCATCAAGCTGTGTTAGACTTTGCAGCTCTGCAAACACAAGCAGAAGAAGAGTTTGCTGGTTAAACTGTGTCCATCAAATTGTTTTGCTTTCGTACCTCAGGCTGTTGTGCGGTGTGAGGCAATGCCTTAGCAGAATGCCTTAAACTTGAAGTGCATACAGTGAGTTTTATATACAGGTTTGTGCACTTACTTGTGGGTGTAGCCATTGCTACACAGAGTCCACTCAACAGGAGGCTTAAAGGACTTGCGTTGATAAGCAGTGTTTAAATCTAAGTTTGGATAATTGAATGTGGACAAAAAGCTTAATGGTAATTAAATGACAGGCAGTGTTCTCTGGAATGGATTAACATTTTTGTCTTGAAGTAGAAAGTTTATTATTTGTTTAGCACTGATATACACAATCAAGTATACTATTTTTAGTGAAATAAAATGTGTGGAATATAATGTGAAGATGACTGACTAAGGTCTGGGTCTGGGCTTACCTTCCATATCCATTTCTGTCCAACTACATTTTTTCTACTAATAGTGCATTTGTCAGCACAGCTGTATTGTAACCCCTAGTCTGATATGTTTGAATACATTTTTGTCAAAATTGGAAAAAATAGCCAAAAGGCAAACTTTGGCATTAAGAATAAAATGTGAGATTTACTACAGTGACCCTGAATAAGTGAAATAATGGCATATCAAGTATTGTCATTTTTAGGTTTCTCAAAGCTTTGTGGGAAGTAGATAACTTGTTTTCTGAAGAGTAGTTCCTTTTTGTTAAAAAAAATTACTCATATGAATAAAATATCAATATTGTGGTTGTCAGCTCAGGTGATGCCAGCTCAGAAGAGCATGACTGGAGTTCAGTTTGGTCTTAGAACTTGATTAAACACTGGGTTTGATGTCAGTATTTACCTTAGTGAAGAGAACAGAGAAGTGAGGATATTTACAAAGTATTTAGCATCTATGAGGCCTTTCAAGCAGATAGAAAGAAGGATCATAAACCAAAGGATCATGGTTGATCTGTAGAAAACAATGCGGACCACAAGGCCTGCTGCTGCTGCAGCACTAACAATTTTGCAGACTATTCAGTCTGGAGAATTTCCATAAAGCTTTGTGCTGTGTTACAAAACCCTAGAAGGGTTTGGTATGGGGGAGATCTTAAAGATTGTCATCTAATCCCAACCCCCTGCTATGGGCAGGGATGGCACCCATTAGATCAGCTTGCTCAGAGCTCCATCCAACCTGGCCTTGGACGCTTCCAGGCATGGAACATCCACAACTTCTCTGGGCAACCTATTCCAGTTGTCTCAGAACCCTGTGAGTAAAGAATTTCTTCCTCACAGCTAATCAACTCTCTCCTGTTTTAGTTTAAATTAAAGCCTTTTCCTCTTGTCCTATCCCTGTCTGCGCATGTCACATCAGCTTAGCTAGCAGCTAGATGAGTGAGGGCCCAGCAGACTGGAGGGGTGGACTCAGAGCTGGTCTGGTGCCTCCTGTCATCTTCTGTCAGCACTGGGGTTAGTTCAGAGGAGCACTTGGTTGTGCTGATTTTCCTCCTGGCCCAGCTTGGGTTTCTCCTGTTGTGCACACTGACTGACTTCAGGACTGATGACAGACTCCTTAGCAGCTTTTCAAAGGGGAAAATTCCCTTATCTCTACGGAGTGATTTGTGTTTTCTTTTCCTTCTGTAAGATGTTTGCCTGCCATCAACATGTGTCAGCTTTGTAAAGGCTGAGTAAATCTGAAGTCATGATTTTCCCCCTTATTTGGAACAACTGGCCAGGCCAGACGGATAAACTTTGTTAGTCCTGTTCTGTCTGCATGTACTAGGCCTACCAAGTAGTAATAGCCCACAGTAAACTTCCATGAGAATTTTTCCTCAGCAACTGTTTTTCGTGATAGAAAGTTATAAACCAATTTTCTTTTTTGCTTTTCAATGCAGTAATTTATTTTCTGTACTAGTTTTAGTTCCACTGTGTTAATCTTTAGTTATATGCTTTTCTTCCTTAAGATAACTTAAAATTACTTTCAATTTTCAAATATTATAAAAAATGTCTTAATGAAAGAAACATGCGCTAGAAATTTCTAGTTTATTATCTTCATTTGCTAAGGTTGAGAAGTTATGTTTCTTGGAGTTTTTTTCCATCTGGATTTATTAATTTATAGTTAATTCCAGTGAAACCACAATGATCGAAGTATATTGCACACAAAAGCTTTTGAAATGGTAATTGAAAGGTTATAGAGCTTTATTTGGGGATATGTGGGAGAGGAGTTTTTGAAGGTCACATGTGTGCTATACTACTGGTGCTTATTCAAAGAGAAATCCTGTGCTCTGAGAACTCTCAGGCTTCTCTTAGCCCTGAAGGATAATTCTGAATGCTGGGGGATCTGCCTGTGCCATGTCCACTGCTTGTCTTTTGCTTTCCTCTGTCCTGCAGGAGCACATAGGGTAGGGTGGTTGCTCACAGGGTTCATTCAGGCTCTGCAAAGGATCATCCTGCTCCACTGGAGAGTGGGTTATCTAGTTATCCTGACAAATCAGATGCAAACGGCAGGTTGTGGGAAGGCAGCAGGGACTCTTCCTCTCTGTAGATTTTATATTCCTCTCCCTTTAAGAACAAGTTTCCTCTTAATTACTCAGGACAGTTTTTGAAGACTGCTGCTATTGTGAGTCTTAGAGTAAATCTTGTGCGTCTCAAGTGAGTTTTAGAATAGTATTTCTCCCCATACAAGAGAAAAATTTGTTTTCTCTCTTCTAAGTGTGGAAATATGAGTTAAAAATTGCGACAACCCTTGATAGAAATACAATTGAAGTGCAGTAGCACTTGAAAACCTTAGCTGATGTGACTTCATTTTCAAGTAGTAAGCACGAGATGAAGCTTTTCAAGGATACTGGGTATTTGGTGTGGCTTCTCATCGTGAGATGTTCTCGCTTCAGGATCTTACAAACTCAACCACACAATATTAAAAGCTCTGGAAAACTTGGGCTGTAATCCGTATTGCTATTCAAGTCTCTTGGTTGTCAGTGGGAGTCTGTAACAAGCTCTTGATGCCCAGGGAAGACTAAGGAGTTGCAACAACATGGCAGATATGTTGGAGCAAAATTAGCAATATCTTGAACTGACATCTAAGCAACAAATAAAACCACCAATAATTAGGAGGGGAGAGGGACTTAAGTTTCTGAAGATAGAGTTTAGATTATTTGAAACATTTTGCAGAGCACTTCTAACAAAGAAGTCAGCAATAGCAGTGTCTCCAGGTCTGCAAAATGAATGCTGAATATGGTACAAAGCTGAAGAAGTTAATGTTTCCTACTTTTCTTCAGAAAAGAATTTCAGAGGTTTAAGTTAGACAGCTATTTAATCATTTAGCAACATCTGATGTGAGCACATTTGTAGGTAAACAGCAAATGATGTGACAGTGAAATTTCAGAACTTCTTTGTATGATAAAATAATAATGATCTTACCTAACAAGTTGATATATAAAATATACACTGGGATTTCTTACCCCACAGCCACTTCCATCCTAGAATCAGCAACACCATTTAATGCATAACAGGAAGAGAAACTAAAAAAAAATAACCTAGGCAAGGATTTAGAGGTAGCAGGGCTAATGCCTCTCATTTTACAAAGCTGTCTGAGGATCTTTCATGACCTGATGTTTCTATTTTACTGATTTTACATCAAATCTGTAAACCAGCAAAAATTTCCCTAGTTATCAGTGAGAGCATTGAAAATGCCTTAGAGGGAAAGAACATCCTTTGTGGTTTTAACTAGCTTTGTGCAGGGCATTGCTCAGTGAGGAAGGTGCTGGAAGCAGCACTGCTGGGTGTCTGTGTGCCTTTTTCAAACTCTATGACAAGGTTTCTGACTGCATACTGGTCTTGATATCTCCAGAGGGTCAGAAAAGGCATGGAAGTACACATTGAGCAGGAGGGCAAGTAGAATCACTGCAGAGGCATGTGGTCCAGTTCCTGTATGCATTTAGAGGCCTGAGGACACTTTTGGGGAATCAGAATTACATGACAGATTCAATGGCAAAGTGTCTTTTGTTGAGTGAGATGTAATTTCTGAATAATTTCTATGTCTGGAGTAATTCTTCTGAATCTATCAATATTATATTGGCAGAGGGGCAATGTTGCCCCAAATATGGATTTCCAACCAGACAGCCCCTTGGCAGTGGCACAGTCAGCTGAGTGCTCTTTATTGTAAGAAATATGGAACAAGATTAGTAGTGCTGAGTGCCATCTGAAAATGGAAATGTGCCCATCTGTGCAAGCTCTCATCCAGACTCAGCAGCAGGCTGCTGCTGGTGAGGGGCATGGGGTGGCTCTTTTTGCATGTGATGCAGGGTTGGGATCCTGCCTCTGCCTGCTGGGTTTGTACTTCTCTGCTGTGTTGTGATAGCAAGCAGTCAGGATCATTCCAGCTGTGTGATAGCAAGCAGTCAGGATCATTCCAGCTGTGTGATCGTGTCACACTGCCTGATGTTCAGGTAAGCACAGCTTTTTGTCATGCTCCTGGGCTGCTTCTCTTGTTGCTGTAGTCATAACATTTGTCCTGAGTACAGGCCATGGGTCATTAGTGGGGTATGTTCAGATATGCTAGCAGGTGTCACTGTCCTGGCTGAAGAGTCAGTGATTGATGGGATCACCTTACCTCTCGCTCTGCTCAGTAGCCCCTGAGCCCAACACTGAGACAAAATTTAGAAGAAAACATCTAGTATTATTCCAGTATTCTTCAAGGTACTACTTCTGAGAATATAAGAGGCAGTAAATATGAAATTATGACTGCTAAATATCTTAAAAAAAAAAAGGGCAAGGTGCTAAAAGCTGTGTAACTGGAGGAGATGGTTAAAAGGAATCAAAAAAGTTATGGATGTACAAAATAAGACTGCCTTTTTTTCCCACCTGTCTCCAGTCATCAATTAGCATCTTCCTAGAAATTCAAGGTAATTTCCAGTAAAGAGAGATGCAGCTGCTTTATGTTCTTATGTACAGGAATGGGACATTGCAGAGTGGTGGAGAAGGATGGTAAAACTATTTTCATGACACTTTTCATGTGCAGCATGTAGAGAAATAATCTATCAACTAGAATAACTTTATATCCCAGACATTATTGCTGCATGAGAGCATGGCCCTCTGCTCCTCACACTTTTGCACTTATTGCTGCTGCACTTACTGCTGCTCCAGAGAGTACATGGCATAATACTTACAGGAGAATCATGAGGAAAACTATCCAATTTCTCAGTAAATAAAAATTTTAAGTAAAACTCTGAAAGTGCGTGTTTTGTCTTTTGGGTTTATTTCCTTCCCCTTCCCTTCTTCTTGGATGTCACCTTTTATCCCTGGCAAAAAAAAAAATAAATTCATTTTTCCAATACAAAATATAGAGGAAGGCTGTGTTCCCATTTCCCAAGTCCTGTGTAAAAATGAAGACTGAGTAAATCTGAAACTTCTGCTCATGTGGAGTATTACTGGTTTAGTATCTGTTTTCATGGTTTAAAAAATCACTTTCATTCTTTTTTTCCAAATAAGTCTTGACAGCACTGTTCTCAGAAGTATTCTCCATTGGCTTTTTGATCAAAAGTGTTTCAGTATGGCTGAAATAAGAATGTTTGCATTTGGTTTGTTGAAGCCACCATAAATCATGCATGGGTTGATCCAATATTAACTGCTTTTGAATCCCCCCCAGGATGGCTGTAGAGGGCACAGCTCCAGCTCTGCTGAACTCTTTCCTGCTCTGCAGACGTGACTTGAGTCCCTGGGCAGTGCTCAGGGTGTATCTGCTTGTCGGTGTTCAGCTCATGGTGTTCTCTCAAGAGACCAGCCCAGGCCAAGCTATGGTGACCAGAACTACAGTTCTGTCTCCCTTCAGTGGGAGAACGTAGCTGATTGTGCTGTGGAACGATGCAAAGCTCTACATTCCAGATCAGTTACAAAGCAACCATACAAATGCTTTCTTCTCCTCTACAATGTAAAAATTTGGATTCAGGTAATGGAGCCTCGCCTTGTCCCCTTAATTTTAATGTATTTGGTTAAAATCTGGTAAGTGAGGTTAGGCAGTTAGACAAGCAAGATGAATTCCTGATGAGGTTTTTTTTTTTCAGAACTTATATACTGCACCAAATAAATGAAAAGGCCACTTTGATTCTTATTTCTCCTGATGTACTTTATTTTTCCAGGAGGAGAGTTCCCTTCCATGCCAACAACCTACTACTGTATAAGTCTTAGCTCTGCTTGTGCCCACGCAATTTCATGCTAAAAAACGGTGTACGTTGTTATTCTGCTTTGATTCACTGGATTCTCTGGATGTTAGAATCATCATTCTTTATCACTTAACAGTATTTAACTAAGGAAGGTTTTAATTAAATTACAGTTCTTCTCTGAAGCATGTTACAAATCCAGTATAATTTGATAATAAGTAGTACCATGTGAGAACTGGTTCTGATTGGTATTTATCATTGTACCCAAAGGTAAGTGCTCCAAATTCTTACAGTTTGAATCAATCTGTCAGTTTGAATAAATACCTTTTAGGAAAACTTCTCATGTCTATATTTCAGTGTAGTGAATTATTTAGCAGTAAGGTAGGTTTGTAGGGTGTCAAAGACCAAGTTGCAAGACCAGTTTCAACTCAGGAAAAACAGAAATCTCAATCCACAACAGCTACCTGCCAGAAAAATACTAGCAAGACAGAACTCTTCTTGCTTCTCTTCCTTCTGTTTTTTTCTTGAAGATAAAGGTCTCAAGGTTTTCTCTGTATATTCTGAAACTTTATTTTCTCCCTGTGAAAGCAAACTTCTTGATTTTAGCTATACTAACAGTCTTTGTCAAGTGATTGTAAAATCCTCCCCATGTTATTCTATTATTATTACCTGACTGGAGTGCAACAAGAGCTAATAACATTGTCATGTGGCTAGCTAGTTCATGGATTTCTTCTGTTCTGTGGAATCAAAAGCAACATGGTGTTCAGTGGAGGCCAGGGAATCTCTTCTGAGTGACAATGTTTGCAAATGTCACACGTTCTGCAAAATATTCTGCAATTCTAAAGTAATGGTAGCTGTTAAAGGTCTCATTATACGCCTTTGATCTATCAAATCTGATCACAGCTCTTTTCTGAGTTGTGCTCTGTGCTGCAGTCACCATTACATCTCAGATTTGAGAAAGCCAAATGATCTTTTCCTGCTGGAATTGTGTGTGTGACTTGCCACCAATTCTGTTTTCTCTAAAAGTGTCACTGAGGTCGTGATACCAAGTACTTGTGCATATCAGGGAACAATAAACATCATAATTGTTTCTTTATTCTTATAAGGTAATTAATTTGCATAACAGTAATTACAAACATTATAAGTAAACCAAAGTAACTCCCTTTTTTTCTACTGCTTTCCCTTTTACATATGCACACATTGAAATACTAAGATCTTCTGCAGGAACTCCTATTCATCCTGAAGTTGCACTGCTGCAGTTTTTATTGTGTGCGTGTGTGTTAAGGTAAATTTAATGCTACTGCATGGATTCTTTAATTAGAAGTACATCACATTTACATGATTAAAATGGCTTATTCCTAACAGAGATGCAGGAAGAGCATTGATAAGCACGCTTCATTATTTTCCTTCGAACACAGCTGTTAAAAAAATGGTCTCCTGGACATGAGCATTGTATATTGTGCAAATCTTTACTTTCTCTAGGTAGGAAAAGTTTGCGAAGATCTAGTGTTCTCTCTGAAGTTGGTCTCAGCCTTTTATCGTTGGTTGAGTTAAAAATGCAGTTTCTTAGCGAAATTTTAATTTTGTAGAGGTACGAGGTCAGATCCAGATTCATATTAGATGATGGACATATTTTATTTTATACAGAGTATATGGAAGAACAAATGGATAGGCATATGAAGTTCCTGAATCAGTTCAGTGTGACTGCTGGAATAATCCTAATCATTACCTTTTTCTCATTTGTAATTGCTATATTATTGTGTATCTCTGTTATTTGAAACATTATCTCTAAGTTAATTGCTCTCTTTAGTATAATGATACTCTCTTCTACATTTTTGCAAAGTAGAGATGGCTTACTGTTCCTTCTTCCTCAGATGCCAAGCAGAAAATGCACATGCTGCTTCTGCAGAAGGAAGCAGCTCTGTCCCTAAACCCCTGATGGCTCATCCAATTCCAATGGATTTTCCTATTGCTCTTTTCTATTCATGTTTAAAAGATCTTTAGTACTTTTTCCTGTACTCTGAGTAGTCCTGAGGTTGTTGCTTGTCATTTTCCTAATCAGTTGTTTACACAGCTTTCATTTCATGTCCAGTCCCTTTTATTCACAATTGCATGCACTCATAAATTATTCCAGTTCTCCTGCAATCATGAGGCATATATTCAGCTTGGAGGATCCATGATGTTAAAATCCATATTTTTCTCCCATCCTTATTTCATTGGCAATTTTCTTCAGTTCAGAGCCCTCACCCACTCACAGGTCAAGATTAGTGACAGATGCACAAAGGAGAATATATTGAAAGATATAATATTTATAAAAAGGAGTAGCATCTGAAATAAAAAAACTGAATGTACTCTGAATAGTATTTCACCATGAAAGATTCTGAATGTGGAGACTCTACCTAGGAATTTGATGAGATCTCAGGGCTGTTATATTTCATATTTGCAGTTTTCCTCAGATTTCAGTTATGTTTGATATTAGTAGTCAGATCTACAAGAAAGAAATACAGACTGAATAGATCTTCTGAGGGTAAAAGAAATACTCAATTTTTTATTACAACCCAGAAGCTGACTAATCTGATTAAGGCATAGTTTATTCCTGTGTTGGAGTGCTAGTTCAGTGCTGACTAGAGGGCATGTTGATCTGCCCTGTTAGAGATTCACTGTTTTGTGTCATTCACTGTAGGCTTTATGGTTAAACCATGTAGGTGTGTTCCCCCTCATTCAGTTAGCAGTTTTTTTTTATTTTGTTCCATTCTTTTCTATCTTTACTTGCATTGCATGTGGAAATATTGGAGTAATCTTAGTTACCATGTTGTTTCCTGTCTAGGATTTGTACTTTGCAGCTTGATGGAGTTTTGTTGTGAACTCTGGGCTTTCTTATCCTTACAGAGGATAAGAACAATCCTACTGAGGCTCTTGTGCATGTTTTTCTTAAAGGATGCCCAGTAGTCTTGGTTTAGAACAAGCAATTAAAAGTGTGGCTAGCTAAAATTAATAAACCTTTATAAAAATAAAGTGAAAGCAATGTATTTAGACTTCTTACCTTCTGCAGCATTCCTCTGACCAAAGTAACAGAGGAAGCAGCTACCTGAAGAGCTGCCTTTTTAGGGTGTTTTGCATTACTTTATTTATTCTTTTTCTAATCATCTCCAGGCCTCCTGTTCAAGATGGTTTTTGTGTTTCTCTGACATTTTTTGCTGATACCATACCCTATTGTCTGGAACTACAGCTGTAAAATAAACTGTGCTAAGCTATTGAAAATGGTGTCTGACTCATGCCAGAAGTAATTCATACCTCTGGAAGACCAGGGAAGAGGAGTAAAACAAGACATTGTGAGTTTGGTCTGAATTCTGTTCAGTGTTTCAACTTGTGCTTGTATCCCCTGATGCAGTTCCTGGATTGCTGTATTGCAATTGGATTTAAATACATTCAGTGTCTGGGATGAGCTCTGTTATCTCTACTATGTGATAAATGTTTGTTTTCCTTCCTTTTATAGATACGTATGTAACATATGCACATGCTCATATATGTTCTCCCTTTTGAAAATAGATGGCATTAATTGGAATGAGAGGAAATTACCCTATCATTAAATGATCAAAGTAGAGAGTTCAGCAGAGCTCTTCACACTGCCAGCACAAGCTTGTGTTATCCTATCACTGTAGTATTGTGTTTATCCTCACCTGCTGAAAATTCTGTGGGTGGATGGTCTCTGGACCTTACATTATATGAATTGCACAAAGGCAGGCAGTCAGGAGTTCCTTCTCCATCCTCATCACAGGGGATTAAGGTCCCTAAGGGACCTTCTGAGCTAAGGAAATGCATGGCCCTTCTGGCTGGATATCCTTCAGTAGGCTTACCCACAGGTGCAGAGAGAGTCAGGGAGAAGACAGGACCGTGTCTCAGTCCCACAGGTGCATAAAAGGGGTGTCTGAAGCAGCCAGCCTTGTGGGGTGCACTGGCACACACAGAACTGTTTATCTGTTTTTGTGTCCAGGGAGGTGAAATCCCAGACGTGGGCAGCAGGCAAGCAGTGTTAGAGAAGCTGCTGCTTCTTCTGAGGCTGGGTCTGAGTATAGGGGCTCCATTCAAGCAGAATATTACTAACTTATGACCAGCAATGCAGGAAAGAATCGTTGTTAGCAGCTTATAAATGAGAGGACTACAAGGCACTTGATAGCTATTAGTTTGTTGTGACAAATGGGATTCTCTGTGCTTAAATTGTAGTTCTGTAAGCTTCTGAATTAATCTGTACACAAAAAGTATGTAGGGAGCAGTGGAAGTAGTATAAAAATGTCAATTATCTAAGCCTACCCATGAATGTGTATTCAACCTTAAGACCCTTCCAATTCAGAAAGCACTTTACCCTGTGATTAAGTCTTAATAGTTTTAAGGCAACTAAAGTGAAAAGCAACAAACTACTTTTATGAACTTAGACTTTAGTTACATAAAAGGAAGTGGAAAAAACCCACACTAATACTTTACTATTCTTTTGCTTCTACAAAAAAAAATTTTCTATTTTCACATATTTAGTATATTCATCTTACTGACCTTAAAACCATGGACTTTTAAATATACTAAACAAATTCATTTAATTTTCCTAGTGCACATATTGTATCACACTCCTAAACATGATTCTGGCATTCTGTGCTTCTAAATGTTTTTAATCATTTTTATGGTTTATTACATTTGGAAGCAATAAATTAAATTTTCTCTAGTATTTAATTGAATATTAATGAGTCATTTAATGGAGTTGATAATATGAGTGAGAAATTTTAAAATACATAAAAATTTAGTTCTGGCATTTAACATTAGTTAACAGTGCTTATAAGATTTGACAGAAGGATGGATAGGCATGGAACTATTTTACTTTTATTGAGCTAATCCGTTTCTGTGTGTGGATTTTATAAAGCATGTTATAAGGCATTAATGCGGTTATCAGTTTTGCAGATTTAAAGGGGTTAAAAACAAGATTATTTGCATAAATGAAGATTGACAAATGATCTGGAGTAGATGAACAGTAGGATTTTTATCTCCTAAGAGGTTTTATTGACTGTAAAGTATTAGAATGAGAATTAATTTAACAGTGATGCTTTCTTCTTGCTACCTGACAATTTAAATATGTCAGCCCTGAGTAGTGGTGTTAACTCACAGTAGAGTCAGTGCAGAGAATCACAATGTTTCATATCTGGTTGAAGAGCAAGAAATTGAGAATAAGGCCTGCTGACTACAAGGAAAAAGAATCAGCCACTGAATTAATTTTGAAGCGCAAATTGCAGTACTTATACACTAAAACCTGGATATATCTGAGAAAGTCATTAAAAACATAGAGTGTGTCTTGGCTTTAGACAAATTGTTGAAGTTTCTACTGACAGAACTTCAGATATTCTTACAAATGACAGAATGGGAGAACAAGTGCTGTTGTACAGTTCTCCTGCAGTAGCCTTGAACCTTGTAATTTTCAGCATTGTTTATCCATCTCACATCTCTGCAGATTGTTTATTGAAGGTGAAGTGTATTTGACTGGATATTACTGGATTTATGTAACACTTTCATTTCTAGTTATAAAAATTGTGCTCTGTTTCCTGCACTTCTCCAGATATTGACTGGTTGACTTTTCCTTTTGCAGGCTGAAGGGCTGTGTGCATTCTCAGTTACCTGGATGACTTACATTCTTACTGCTTGAACTGCCTTTTGTCTGTGTCTTGTGAGGGGTGTTATGTTTTGATTTGAGAACCTTAAAAATTTGCATTTTTTGTTCTTAAGTGGATGACTGGATGATTTCTAATTTGCAAAACTACAAAAAATAAGTTCACTGTCATCCACTTTCTTTAATGTCAGTTCAGGCCTCTTTCTGTTTATCTTTGGAGTTCCTATCATTGACAAAAACAATTCTTGGGAATCGTGGTACAGATGATATTGTAAATGCAATTGAGACACAGATAAATATAATGGGAGTAATGGGCATTTATGCATGAGAGCATAACTGGGAAAAACAGAGTGGTTTTGTAACAGCTTGCACCATCTTGAGATCACCCTTATTTATGGCATTGGCTGTGGGAAGGGAGCAGTGTTTGTGCAAAGTTTATATAGATGGACAACACTGAGGTATATTTTATTTGAAGACTAACTTATTATGAACTCTAAAAAGCCATTTTTTCATACATGCAAAGCCCTCCAAATAGTAAATTTATTTTAAGAAAGTGAAGACTAATTTTTCTGATTTTGTATGCTCAGATTGTAATAACACTTACAGAATGAGGAGCTTACTGCATGGGCAACTATAACTACTGTGAGAATAAATGTCTTTGTTTACTTTTTCTGGCACTGGATTTAAAAGATCTCTGATTTTGTGACTTTCAAATGAATTTCCTAATGTGAGCTTCAAGGTTTGATAAAGTTGCCTGTGTATGATCATGGCAGAATGTTTTTATGTGCATTCCTTGAAATGTTATCCTACTGAAAAAGTACTAGGTAGTCAGCTATTCAGTACTCATTTAGCTGTATTTTTCCAGTTACAAGTGTAATAACTTCAAGGAAAGTTAATGGTGACCTTCAAGCCTGAAAAGCACTGAAACAGTCTCAATTTTAAAGTTACATCTCAATATATATAGTACACTATCAGGCTGAGAGCTTTCTTTGGGGACTTCTATACTGTGAGTTGATCAGATTTTGATTTTTGGACTTTCTGAACCAGATAGAGGTCATGATTTGGATTTTTGCAATAGGGGTAGGTTTCCAACTCAGGGCAAATGGATACTGTGGCTTCCATATTGTAGGGCAAGTTTAGTGAAGCAGATTTTTATCTATGCTTTCTTTACTCTAAAATGTACATTTCAATGACCAAAATTCCCATTTAGAGCCTGAAGGCATCATTGCACTTGACACAATAATTCAAAATAGAAAGGCTCTGTAACATATTCTCATGTGGATATTGAAATGTCAAAGGGTTGTGTAGATCACCAGCTGGAGTCCTTAAAATTTAGAAGCCCTTTCACCTTCACACAAGCTTAGGCATCCTAAAGATGGCCAGTAACTGAAATTTATGAAATACAATTGGCAAAAAATAAACTGCATTTCAGTCAGATAGATGTTCAGAGGAAGAATTAGAAGTCTGTCTCTTAAAATGAAATTTCATGTTTGTAGTGTTGATTCAAAATGTTATAAAAGGAATATGGAAAATATTAAAATAATTTTTTCAAAGCCTATTAGAAACTTTCAGTTCTAAAGGCAAGCAGTCTTTTCTTTGCCATTTCAGTTTTTAATAGCTCTATCAGATAGGGGTGATATTTTGTGACTACTGAATGGTAGATATACCAGCTCCATTTTAAGAACAGAATACAAAGCTTTAGACAGAAAATTGAAGAAAGGAACAATATGACAAAATTAAATGTAGCTAATTGCCAGCTACTGCGAGATTAATTGTATATTAATAAGAAAGGCAGTAAGAGTTAATGTAGCAGGACTCAGTAATCCATTTGATATAATGTCATATAGGAATTTATTTGTTAAGTTAGGAAATACTGTTGTCATTGAAGAAATTGCTTGGTGGAAGGAAATAAGAGTTGAATTCTGGTTTCCAAATGTTTAACTTCTACAGTTTTTCATGATATAACTCCTTGCCTAGTTCAAGGAAATATTTTTTTCTTTTTTCTTTGAAGCATTATGTGTCTAGAAATTTTTTGTGCACTGGAGGTCCTCCCAGATCAAGAAGCAGCAATTCAGTTCCTTCAGTTTTTTTCAATAGCTCTTCCCTTCTCTTCCCTTGACTTTTTATCATTTATTACCATACACCACACCTTGCTGGTGATGATTTTGTCCATATTCAATCACTTGTAACATAGTTGCCTCTCAGAAACAGTTCCTGTTTCTTATGTTTCTCTGCTTCCAAAATATACTTATTTATTTGCTCAGAGAAGATCCAGCTAGTTCATGTTGCACATGGTATTGTTCAGCTGAGTTTGAACGATTTCGGTCTCCAGCAGTGGAGACTCCACAAATTATTTTGTCAGTCTGTGCCACGAGGGAGCATTTTTGCTTTAAATAAAATCGGAATATATTGTGTTGCAGCTTCTGCTTTTTGCATCTTGTCCTTTCACTGAGATGAGTCTGGCTCAGTTATTTTCATACCCTTCCAGCAGGTCTTTATAGAAAGCAGTAAGATCTTAACCTCAGTTTTCTTTCCTTCAAGATGGATAAGAAGAGTTTCCTCAATCTCTTCTTTCATTTCTTGAGCTCCAGCACTGTTGAGCACTTGCTGGCCTTGCCCTGTTGCGTTCATGTCTTACTTTTGTCGTGTGAGTCCAGAACTGGACACAGTACAGTACAGTACTCCATATGTGCCCATCAGAGTCTCAACAGTGCTCAGAAAAGGCTAAAGATGACTTCCCTTGATCTGCTGGTAGTGCTGTTACTGATACAGCACCGTACAGGGTTCATTGTCCTTGCCAGAGGGGTATATTTCTGAGTCTTCTTTAACTTGAGGATCTTCACATCTTCTGTGCAATGCTGTGTATTCTCCAGTTGTTCTCCAGCTTGCTGCATTGGTTTAATCTGTCCTGGATATAGATTTCACAACTGCCTTTGATGAAGATTGTAATGCTACATTTGGCCCATTTCTGTGGTCTACCCTTTGAACAGCAGCCCTACCTTCCAGTGTGTCGATGCTCCCACCATCTTCCCAAAGGTGTGCTCTACCTTGTCATCCACGTCACACATTAAACACTATTAAACACCAGTGTTATTCCAGGAGGGATGCTCTGGTAACCAGCTGTAGCTGGGCTTTGTAGTGTTTGTCACTACCCTTTGAGCCCAAATTGCCTGGCATTTTTGTGCTCACGTTATCCTGTCCCTCTCCAAACCAGACTGCATCAATTTGTCTGCCCTACTATGGGGTCATATTGAAGGCCTTGCTAAAGTCAAGGTCAGTGATGCCATAGCTCTGGCTTGCTGCAGAGAGCCCAACATCTTGTCATGGAAGGAAGTCCAGTTATCAAGTGTGATTTGCTGCCTCTTCCACCTTGTTATCCTTCATGTGTGGGAAATGTCTTCTGGGAGAATTTACCACAGACTTCCTGAGATACTGAGATTGGACTGATTCACCTGCAGCTGTGCACTGGTTACCTCTGGGGAAGTCTTTTTTTGAAAATGGATGTGACATTTGCCTTTTTCTGCAAGAATCAGGAACTTTCCTCAAATGCCAAAACCTTTGAAAGATAGTACATGACAGTCTTGCAGTAGTATTGGCAAGGTCCCTCAGCAACTTCGCATGTGTCTGATGTGATCAGTTGTACTTATGTATATCCAGTTGGTCCAATTTAATATTCTGGTAATGTAGGCAATGCTTTACTCCCCTGCACTCTGATAGTTGGCTCACAGACTTGAGAAATTTTGCCTGTTAAGGCAAAGAAAACCAAGCTCCTTAGACTTACTCATTCCATTAGGTTCACTGCCACATTGAGTAATGGACATGTCTTCTCTTCAGCCTTCCTTTTTACTATTTGGTTTCTCTGAAAACCTTTAGAGGTGCTTTTATTTTCCTTTGCTAATTGTAACTTTACCCAGACTTTGGCTTACCTAGCTCTATCCCTGTGTGGCTGGACAGTATCTTTGTATCGAATCAAATAGTTTCCTCCTTTTTCCACCATCCCTGTTCTCCCTTTTTACACCTGTGCTCAGTCAGGACATTGTTGTTCATTCATGCTGGCCTCCTTCAATGCATTTTTAATATATCACAAAGGGCTCTTTCCATACTTTTGAGGAGAGTGTCCTGAAAACCAACAAGTCCTCCTTGACTTTTTGCCTTCCCACAGGATGCTGTTGAGTAGCTTTCGAAACAAGGTCATGTTTGCTGTCATGAAGTCCAAGATTCTTAGTTCTGTTGTTTGTCTTCTTGCTGCTGCCTTCTTTCAGGGTTTTGAGCTGTACAACCTCACAGTTCCTGATGACAAGGCTGTTGATGACCTTTGTATCTTATACCAGTTCTTAGTTTGTGTGTAACGAGTTGGAAAGTTCCTTGTCCTGCTTTTTGCATAATCCATATAACAGTGTCTCAGACAATTCCCTTCATGTTTTAAGAACTGAGAGTGTTTCTGGACCTGTTTCCAAATGTTCATTTTCATGGAGCCACCCTGTTCTCAACAGTGAGAGAATTTACTGGAACTGAACAGAGTGGCTGTAGTAAAACATTCATTTTAACCAGTGTAGAGGTTGATGAGGATTAGCCTCACAGGCGTGCCATGCAAACAGTTGACTAAACTTGTGAAAAACGCTGTACCAGCTAGTGCCAATTTAAGGAACACATTCCTTTGTTCTGTAAAAGAAGACTTTCTTTAGCTCTAAAAAGGGGAGAGATGCAGAAGAAATGATAGAGAAATTTAAGTCTGTGTCTGTATGTGTTCTCCCAAGCACTCAGCCAGTCCCAGCCTGGGAAAATTTTAAGTAGAGAGTTTACTGATAGTAAGAGACAAGTGGTCTCTTAAGACACCCTCTGCCCCCCATCTGCTATATTGGTTTTCCTTGCTCTAAGAGTCCACTTCCTGCTGATTCTAGAAGGAAAGCCTGAAGGAGTAGCTGATGCTTTTTAATTAAACCTGTCCATGCGCACTTCCAAAGCCCTGCACCTGGCACGTCCCCTGGAAGCTTCCAGGATCACAGTAGCCATTCTCCATTTCCATCTTGCCCACTCCCTGCCTGTCTCCATTTGGCTTTACACTAAAGAACCTCTCATATGCAGGTTGGGAGGGAGCCGTATAACTCTGCAGATTTTTCAAAGCAGAGTTTGGAGTTGATCCTAATAAATATATCTTCTATGACAGTTTAATCTAGCTGCATATTATAGCCACAATGTAATCATTGAAAAGAATCTTCTCTGACAATATGCTGGAAGGCAGTATATTTATAGTTATACAATAGAGGTGTAAATGTGTTCTCAAATATTTCTAATAAAATCAAAATGGGTCATAGTAGCAAAAAGGAGAAATTGTCTAGAGCAACACTTACGAATTTATTGTATGATAGTATTTAATTGAATAGTTACTCACAGTGTATTGGGGTTTTTAATGTTTTTAATTTTTTTTTTACTGTCTGCAGTGTTTCTTCTGGGTGTTTTGCTTCCATGAACTCCTCTAGATGGTACTTCTTATCAATTTATTGAAATGATTTATGAAGGTTTTGTGTTTGTAGTGGTGGAATTTAAATCTGTGTATTGATGTAATTCTGCAGTGATGGGCATCTCCTTCTGGATGGAGATGTCATGACTTGTACTGAACTGGAGCTCTTCAGCCAGGACAGGTTAAAGGTGTCTCCTGCAGAGTTCCCATCTCATCATCAGTCAGTGCTGCTGGAGACACGTGGTACTGTGGGTTGTGTCTCTGCCGGCCCACGTGTACTCCAGTGCTGCAGGCAGTTGTTCCTCATGATCCCAGAGTGATGGGACACTGCAGGAGTCATATGGACTCCATAGCTGCAGTTTCTTGCCAGCATGGTGGCTGTAGGCTGTTTTGTGCAGTGTAAATTCACAGAATCACAGAATATGCTGAGTTGGAAGGGCCCCACACAGATCATTGAGTCCAACTCCTGGCCCTGCACAGCACCATCCCCAGGAGTCACACCATGTGCCTGAGAGCATTGTGCAAACACTTTCTGAGCTCTGCCAGGCTGGTGTTGTCACCACTTCCCTAGGGAGCCCGTTCCAGTGCCCAGCCACCCTCTGGGTGAAGAACCTTTTTACTGATACCCACCTAAACCTCCCCTGACACAGATTCATGCCTTGGGTCCTGTCACTGCTCACCAGAGAGCAGAGATCAGTGTCTGTCCCTCCTCTTCCCCTCGCAAGGAAGTTTTAACAGTAATGAGGTCTTGCCTCAGTCTCCTCCAGGCTGAACAGACCTCAGCAGCTTCTCATACGGCTTCACCATCAGCCCCATCATCATCTTCATGGCCCTTCTTTGGGCACTCTCCAATAGCTCTGCCTCTGCAGCACACTCCCAGTGTGTATGTTGTCACAGCTTCATCATCTTTGTAATCCCAGAGTGATGATACACTACTAATGAGAGTTTGGGTGCACTAACTATGTAGGAATACTGGTTTGCAAAAAGTAAAAATGCTTATATGCCAGTAATCATGGAATGAGATTTCCTGAGGATTTCAGTAGGAGCCAGTTCATGATTGAAAGAGATATCAGACACATGCATATAAGGCTGATGAATGGTTTTTTGTGCGGGGCTTACGGGACATTTTTCTTATGGGAATTTTTCTTGTTTAACAGATTGTTTTCTTACTGTAGTGTCTGATATGTGCTTTCCCCATGTAAAAAACAGGTGGAGAAAGGACATAGCAAAAGTGTGCAAATAGTTACAGCAGAAAGACTCATCAGCCTAAAGCTTAATTCATCCTGAAGAATAGAAAACCTTGCTAGATGAATAGTGGTTTCTTTAAAAGCTCCTTACATTTTATCAAAATTGCCTCCAACATAAATTCCTCTTTCAATTCCTGTAGAAGAGATTTTTGAATATTTTATTAAATACTTAGAGTCAATTTATTAATAGTTTTCTTTAGTTCCAACCCCAGATTTCAAAAGTAGGTTTTTTTTTTTTTGCTTATAATTTTCATAGGTATTTGGGATTGACTATCTTGGAACTCTGGTTTCAGCAGATAAGTATGAAGAATTTTCATTAGAAAGTTGTTTGAGATTCCTCTTTTCATAAATAATTTCTGTTTCATGAGGCTGTATTTGAGTTTCTTGGTAACGTAAGAACAAGCAGCATTCCAATAAATTGTGAAAATGAGGCAATGAGAAAATTAGGAATCTTTCACTCCTCCAATAATTTCACATCTGAAAAGTGAAGACAGGTTTCTTGAGCATTTCTCAAAATCATTCCCTGGATTACATAACACCAATGAGATTCTGTGGTGACAGGATACAAGGAATTTATACTTGTGTATAACAGATTCAAATCCACTTTGTGCTGTTATAACTGAGGGGAAGATCCTTGCCTAAATAAAAATGTCATGCCTAATTGAACTTCAGGAGTCCAACTTCAAAATTATTAGTAGCCTTTTGCTCTTTGTTCATAAGAAATTACCTGGCATTCTCATTGTAATTCCATATATATTATCAGCATATATGCACTTAATGTTTCTGGCTGTCTACAAAATCAGGTATTTCATATGGACTACCTAAATAGCTTGCTGTACCCACAGAGAACCTCTACATGGATATTAATTCACAGTCCTGCACAGGTGGATGCCAGCTTGGCCTGAACTTGCCCTTAGCTCGTAAAAGCCATTGGTATGGTGCAGCATTTGGGTTATGCGCCCGGCAGATGGCTCAGGCTGAACTTGTGGCTTAGCTGTGATTACTCAGCTTTGCACTTGGTGGAGGTTCACATCAGGCCAGTGTAGAAAGTCAGCAGAATGAAACCTTGCCTGCAGGCAGGGATTCTACAGATGTTAGAGTGTAATTTTTATGTCCATTTAGTGTATTTGCCCAGGAACTTCCATTTGACTTTTCTGATGCATGAGGGAAAAGGAAAATCTTGCAGTGATTACAAGTATATTATCTATTCTATTTCTACCATTGCCTTAATTAAGATACTACACTGTTGCTTATCAATAATATATTGATTACAATGTTTTGCTTCCAAATATTTATTTCAATTTTATTTTGATTTCATATTTCAGAACACTTTGAAAGTCTTCGTTTCTTCCCACTGCTCTGTTTCTCCATTTATCTCCATTTATCTCAGTGCTTACCTTCACAAAAAGGTGAAATATTGCAATTTATCTACATAGAAGAATTCAAAAGACCCAGAGGATCCTGATATGGCCCTTAATTATAATGAACTTGATATGCTGCCCATTTTGAATTACTTTTCCTCACTTTGTTTCATTTTCTAGACAATATCTTGAAGCATAAAACAATTGCAGTCCTAGATATATCATGGGTTGAAATGTCAGTTTCTTTCAATTGTTTTAGTTTTCCATTCTTCAAACTCCCTCCTGTTTTGGATTCACATAAGCATTAGTGAAGATCCATCCCAAACATCTTCTAATTGTACAATAATGTTTACATTTTTACATTGCAGACAACATGTCCAGAGAAAACAGATGGCTTATTTTTTTCTAATAGATGGAAGTCTGAATTGATAAAAAAAAACAACCAAAAGAGTTAAGGAAAACTGGGAATAAAAGCTGCTGCTTCTTGTACAAAGGGCTTTTTTGATTTTAAGAGCATCATACATTTATAATGGATGCAAGACCTCAGGAATTTTGCTTCCCTCTCCTCCCTAAATTCGTCAATAACTACACAATATTCTTTTCTTCTCTTTGTTTTGTTACATCTGCTGTCCATGGAAATATGTAGGGGAAGGGAAATCTTGTAATTCAGCTAGCCATGTTTCCTGGGATATTCAAGGTTTATTATTTGTTTTGGAAACACAGGAGCTTTATTAGGGTTATTCTTGGACATTTGCTCTCTACACATTTTTCTTTCAGGACCCAGTGTGCTATTTCCAACTTTTTGAACATGCCCAGCAATTTCACACAACACCTGTAAATGGAATCAGTAACTACTAGGAACTGAATTGAAAACTTGTAATTTTGTCACTTGTAAACCTGTTGGTGACAAAGGTACTGTTTTCTTATGTGTCTGGTCTCACACAACAGGTTTCTGCTCAATTTTTAGTCCCTAGGCTATGTCTGTACTAGTAAATGAGTAAGTGCCAGGGAATGTTCCTGGGCAGCAGATCTCGCTCTGTATGGCTAAATTATTAGAATGGTCCCTGGTATGTTTTTGGGATAAGCCAACTAGCATTCCCAAATATTCCCACGCACCACTCAGGAGTTAACCCAGGCCATGGAAAATTTCCATTAGGTAGTCTGAATGCTGCCACTGTGTTTTTGTAAATAACAGGGTTTAATAAAGGGTCAAGAGTTGTTCAGCACCAGTTCACATTTTGGTGCAGATATACCAGTTCCCTTATGTGTGTTCCACATATACTCTAACTCATCATTTTCTTCAGCTTTCCTTCCCATGTCTTGAGTATTCCAAAGAAAGAAAATTAAACTACTGGCTGAAAGGTAATCATAGCATGCTCCAGATGGGTCTTCAGTATCGACTGGGGGACCACACCAGGACAAAGGAGAAAGCAGCAGAAAGCACCTGCAATTAATTCTCTTTCTCTATAACCATACATGATGTGTCCTGTTCTGAGCATAGAACAATTATTTTGACTCGTTTCCTGCATTAAAGGGAAAAGTCTATATTTTCTTGGGAAATTATTTGTATTGCAGGACCGTGAAACCTTCAAGGACCCAGTGTGCCAGCGGCAGCTCACTAGCCTTCCCTATGATCCAGCAACTCATGGCACTTAGCATATGAGATCAAGAAGAGTGAATGAACAAAACAGAGTGGTGTGCTGAAAGCCAGGGAAATGAATGAGCTTCATCCTCTCTATTTGGGATTCCATGTGTGAACATTTATATCTAGTTATAGACTGAAGCTCAAGTACACACAGAAAATATGTTATGCAAAATTTGTTTGTATTTACATAGGTTAACTAATATTCTACATCCTGCAGCAAAGCAGAACTCATTTTTTAAGAGGTTTCATTTTGATATACATACAGCCAAGTCATACAGTAAAATCCCAGACTCATTAAAGTGAGCAACAGAGCTTTATATTGTCTTTGATCAAGTAAGAGTTTTATCCCTGTACATTTTTTGTGGATGTTTGTTCTCTTGTTTAGTTTTTCAAAGATTGATGTTCTCATACATTGTGCTAACTCAAGTAAGATGGTGGCATATTTTAATAATGATTCATCTCTTCCAAACAGATAGCATTATTTCATCTCATTACAGGAATTTTCTGATCCTTTTGAACATTAAAGGTCCAGACCAGTTCCCACAGAAGTCAGTAACATTTGGATCAGATTCAAGGAGATGTTTGGCTTTATCTAGCTTATGCTGCCATGGTGAAAATGCAACTGCCTGGGGAATTTTCACAGCATTATTTGACCTTTTGCTAGAGCTTAGATTGAATATCAGAAAAGTGTGTTTTCAAGAGGGCATCTGTTCTTACATAAATCTCTCAGATCTATGCTTTAAATCTGATTTCTGGTACAACTTCTAGCTAAATTCCCTGCATTCTGCTTTACAAAGTGGCAGAGTTTGGAAAAAATGGCATGCTTTAATTTACAGACAGTGTTACAGTCAGAATGATTTAAGGATGTTGGAAAGATAAGGTTTTGGGATGAAGGCAATATCTTTCTTGGACCAGTTAGTGTAGACCTGAATCAGAGCATGAAAAAGTCGTAATCGTCTCAGATAATTTTAGTGATGTATATGTAGGTATCTCCATCTCAACTGGCCGTGCTTAGGTCTTTTACAAAAAGTGGAGATAAATAGGCACTTCTAATGTGCAGTTCAATTTAGACATTTATTTGGGGCAGTGAGTCATGCTGTGGAAGGGCTTATTTCTGTCCATCAGCAGCGTGGAGGGTTCGGGATGCCGAGTTCAGTTGCAGATGTCTGCATTGTGTGCATCTATATTTAGTCAAATCAATCGTGTCTGATTGTGTCACACAAAATGGATATGATTAGATATTATCTCATTTCCCAAGTCAGTTCTAGTGTCAACATGAGTATACCCCATTAAAAGCATCAGATTGTTTTCTGCTGTGCTGAGTGACTCATGTTTAAATTTTTTTAAAAGAAAAACAGACCATTCTGACATACATTGTCTTTCTTACTGGTGGGTTTCTTGTGTGGCTAAAGTCAGAAAGATCTTGTGTATTGAGGTAAACTGTGCACAGCACGAGAGTGACTGCTTGACAGAAGAGTTCCTCCAGATCTCATTAGCGATGGAAATGTGAGTGAGTCAGTGTTCTGAGTCATTTTTAGGGGGTATTTGGAAATGCCCAGGGTGTTCTGCTCAGGTGTGTTGAAATCTTCTGTGCAACAGTACGAGAATCAGTCTAATTTGATCCTTCTGGGCAGAGTTGGCATTCAAGCAGTCCTGCAGAAAATTCTGCAACCATTCAAAGGAAAGTGATTTGTTTACTAACTCTGTCAAAGAAGCATTTAGGAGTAAAATTCAAAATAAGAGGTGGTAAGGAACCTCTCATTCTCTGAGTTGTGATTAAAAACAAAGTAAAACATAGAAGCATTGATTTAGAAATTAAAATTATAAAATTATAGACTTAACCATACCAAGCTCTGCTAAATCTGTGTCTTGAATTTGATGGCATATTTTGATATTTCTTACAAGTCACTGCCCAGTGTCTGGAGTTCAGCACTGGGAACAATTACAGTACTTGTTCCTTAAACACCAGTTATTATATCCTGATTCCTTCAAACCCTGTTATCCACAAATGCATACACATCCCTTCCTTGCTCATTTAACCTATCTAAAAGTGTCCCTTTATGAGCTGAGCCACAAATTGGCTTGTTACTTTGAAAATTGAGATGACCAAACGTTGTTATGAGAGAATGTTCTCTGAAATCTCTCCAAATGAAACCTACAGAGGGGCAAGGTCGTTAATGACCATATGAACCCTGCATTTTCATACATATTTAGCTTTGCCATAAAATTGATTGAAGTGACAGGGCATGTATAGGGAACCCACAGACAGCTGTGATAGTTAATTACTGTGTTTGATTGTCAGGTTGCCATCTTTGAAAAAAGGTTATTATGACAGATGGTGCTCATAAAGGTAGAGCTCAAGATTCCTCTGAGTTCTTCTGAGGCTTCCTGGGTGTCTGTGGAGTAGCCAGAAAAATAGGGATTAGAAGAATTAGGAGCTACATCAGTAAACAATCATAAGGGCAAAACCTTTCTTATAAGATGAGTGCTATTTATTTAGTTTTGCCTAGTATTTTCAAATAACTCCTGTCACATCACTGAATTCTGGACACATGAAATGGATGTGAGGTCTTATTCTGGCATAGTCTCAAAGGCTGTTTTGATGTACACAGTCATAACCAGATATGGGTAACTCATGCAAAGAGCTGTGGCTCCCTGTCACAAAAGCAATTTCAGAAGCTCAGAAAATAGAACACAAAAAGTGATGTTTTACGAAACACAGGACATTTATTAGTTCTTTACCAAGGGCATCATTTAGGACATACTTCTTTAATCCTAGCAATACAGGTTATTTGGGAGCATTATTTAGTTTCTGACAGCATTCAACACAAAAACACCCTAGACATAACAATGGCTACTGTAAAATGTGTTGTTTTATTCCAGATCTATTTTATGGTATTTATTATTCAGTTCTTAGTAGAGTTGGTTTTGCAAAAAGCCATAGTGCTTAGGGGTCTAGTGACACAATTATATTCTTTCCAGAAGCAAAAGCAGACAGAAATTAATGGTTACATCTTGGGGCCACTGACACCAAGCATAAGACATAAGCAGTTGTTTTTCCTTTTAAGGCACAAACCCTACAATTTAGCAATTAGCTTGTGACCTTGAAGATCAAGATTAAAACTTGTCCTTTTGACATTAAGCAAAGCACTTGAGGCCTCTTTTAAACTTTGCACTGATTGCCCTGCAGAAAATCCCAAGTTAATATTTGGGGTTTGCTCCATGCCTGAAGTCACTAAAACCTTTCATTTCCTCACTAATGAATTTCAGAACAACTGAAAAAACAAGTTTCCCTAGAAAATAAGCTGCTTCATCCTTTGGTCTTACTCCAAATGAATTAGCATCTAGGGGAATGTTTTCCTTTGTTGTCATCAGGTTTTGAATTTGAGTTTCTGCTGTTTTGAGGGAGGAGGACTGGGCTTGAATTGTTACCTTTTTTAGGGAAACAGAATCAGCCAGCAGATATAAAGCCAAGTAGGTTATGGATGTTCAGTGTTCCACGTAGTGACATCTGCAAGTGTCTTACTTGGAATTTACTTTCTTTTTACTTGCCCTGAAACATAAGCTCAGTTGGGAGATCTGCTTGCAGGTTTTCAGTATTTCTGTGGAATTTATAATAAGTGTAAGAAGCCTTTCCTGGGTACTAGGTAACATGAATTTTGGCAGTGTAAGACAGCCACATTTTCACAGTTTCTTTATTACATTATTGATGCTGTCCATAATTTCATGTGAAAATAGTAATCAAAATGCTTCACCAGCTGCCATTTCACTGGTTTTGGGTTTGGGTTTGTTTTACTAATTTTTTTGTTGGTTCTTTTTTTTTCCTGCCACACAGATGCTGAATAGTAGCAGTTCACCTGGGAGTAGAGTTGATGTATTCCTGTTATGCCAGACTAAAGCCTCAACCAGGATCTGCTGATTTTATGATGCAGAAGGAGAGGTGACATGCAAAAGAAAGGGGTGGGCAGCACATTTTCTGGATTTTGTATAATCCAAATTCAGGCTGCCTCTGACACCCATGGATTTTAGTATTGCGAGAAATGTCCAAAACAGTGTTCTGTTTCAGGAAACAGATTTTGTGTTCCTGAGTAATTTCCTGACCTGAATTCCTGAATTTAACTTTTCCTTTAATTTTCTCATACTGTTTCCTATTCAAAGAACATTTTTCCCTTTGGATCAGCTGGCTGCCATCTTTTAATTTCTTGAAGTGCCTTAAATAACCCAGGTGCCAACATGAGAAGTGTGTTTATGAGTCAGGTTTCTTGCATAATATTCTTTCTTGTCAGCAGGGCTTCCTGATAGAGCTGTGTTATGATAACACAACCCTTTTAGGTCATTCAACCAATTTTTTATGAGCTGGTTCAGTTAATCCTATTCAGAAGTTTCTCAGACTTCATTCAGGTTTTCTTTTGTCTAAGAAAAAATGTGCCATTGAGAGTTATATTGTTGATGACTTTCAGTCCTGTTGTTTGATTTTTGATAATATTTATTTTGATTGCCTTTTTCTGATTTTAACTATTCTAAAAGTATTTTAATGTTTGCTCATCTTCTTTCAGTAATGGAAATTAGTCAAAAATTTGAGAAATTATGCCCCAGAGTCAGCAGAAGTTAAAGGAAATATGTATTCTCTGTCATGGTATTGTTTTACTTCTCTAATAAATTTGCAATAAATTTAGCATCCTTTCAAAAAGTTCATTATTGCTCAGTATTGCTCTGCTCAGTATTTTAAAGCTGTTGTGATGGCTCTAGAAATTGCATAATATATGAGAAGTTATGCAAAGGGACACTGAAGAGCTAGACCATGATAAATAGACTGTTATGTTTGATGACGCAGACAATGGGAACATAATGTATTAAATTTATTTTTTCCCTGCCATAGCAATGAAAACATTGATTTTCTTGGAAAGGATGAGACTGACACAGCAAATACTTTTGCTAATACTGACCTGTCTAGAGAGTGGAATAAACTAAAAAGAACTAAATCAAATTCTATTAAAACTTCTGGCCCAATTTTCAGAAGGTTTGTAAGACTCAGGTAGAGACCAGTGTAGAAACTGATGAAGAGGGGACAGGAAGAAATACTACAACAACTCATATGAAAACCTGAGAACAAGTCATTAGGTTTTGTATTTGTGTGTAATTTGGAGCACTGTTATTTATCCAAAATGCTTTAATCAGGATAAAGGTAAAATTGAGTGGTTTTTATAAGGAACATTGAATAGTCACCTCTTTACATCTGTTTCCACTTTATTTCATCTTTTCGTTTTATTCAGTTTTGAAGCTATTTTTCATTTGCTCTGAATTCTTTAAGTGTTGGTTTAAATTTCCTTGTAATGGGTCAGAGAAGTCCCTTCTACATAATTCTCTGAATCCCAGAACGCCTGTCCCTTTCCCACAGTAGTATTTTTCATGACTAAGAAAAAGAAAACACAATATCCAAAATGCAGATCTCAAAAAGAAAGACTGACATAATCCACCATATTTCTCATGGAATTTTCAACGTCTGCTAGTGCCAGGCATTTAAGGAGGCACAAAAGGTGCTTCAGTAAGAAATTAATCCATTCTGTAGCTAGAGGTAGCATTAAATGAATCTGTTCATTTTTTTGGATAGCTGACCTAATTTTTCTACACTGAACTTGGCCCAGATGCTTCATATCACTATTACTTATTTATAGGTAAAATGCAAGGTATTTTTAGAAAAAAAAGTTAAAGCTCATTCTTTACTTACAAGAATTTTTTATTTAGGTCACACAGAAAGAGGACAGTGGGAAATTTAATGTAATATAAATGAAATGTGAATGAGGAAGTCTAGTTTTGTCTGTTTCCCACCAAAGCTACCACTCTAGAATCGAGCAGCAATGACGCTTGTGGCAAACCAAGGCAAGGGTAACAGTTACACTGGCCAAAAACCTCTTTGAGCTAAATTCTGAACAGCTTCAGGATTATTTCTGCTTCTGCAGATGAGATAATTTGATTATTGTTTTGCCTTTAGTACTAAGCACTGGAATGCTCTCACTCTACTCACAGAGTAGAGATCATTCCTGTTGCTTGTCTTGTATACGGAGATATCAGGCATCTCTGTAGAAGGGTTTCCTTTGGGCAGTGTGCAGGTTGTCTGCGAGGAGATTTTGATTATTGGCATAATGAGCTGAGGACTAGACTTTGGGATACATCACTTTCTCTGCTCACTGGTAGAAAAAGCAGTTCAGAGTGACCCTGGGCTATTTACCAGCTTGATTAATGTTGAATAAGCAGGGAGTAGGTTGATTGGATATCTTCTAAAACAGTCCAGTAGATTTGCCTAATATTCTTTATCAGTGTGGAACTAAAGCATTGCACAAATGCTCCTCTCCTTAACAGGTCTTTCAAATGTTTGAAACCCCATTTAATGAAATCTTGAACACAATTACCTTACTTCATCCCAGTCTGGTACACTTTTTCAGAAGTTGCGAATTTATTTTCATCAAAACTGGCCACAGCATAAGTTCACTGTTTTTATTTATTCCTGAAAGATCAGGATTTACATAGATTTTAAGTAGATTCACTGTTTGCATTGAGAGACATATATTTTGTGCAATGCAAGGCAAATCTCCTAAGCAGAACAGAGCTGGAGTTAGACAGCAGTTGTTCTCAAGTGCAGTTGGAGCTTACACAGCCTGTGGTATTTCAGCACACCTTTTCCTTCCAGAGGCAATTTCAGTCTGGTTCCTTTCAGCTTCCATATATCTACTTCATCTCTGTGTTGATAACAGTTGCATGTTTGTGAAGTGTATTCTGGATAAAATCAGGAATTTGCATCAGGACAATCCAACTAAGGACCTGTCATGTTCTGATTCCTCTGCATCACCAGTGATCCCTAAAAGCTCAGTCAAAAAAAAAAAAAAAAAAAAAAAAAAAAAGAGCAAGAAAATGGTAAGGAATACCATTAAAAGGAATAGGGAGTGGTTGTCTTAAGTTTAATTGAGCAGTCTTCAAAAGTAATTGCTTCAGGTGGTTAGTGAACCTAATGAAGAATTATTTCCTTTTTTACTCTGCCAAAAAAGTGATGACTGTCTGGGCTCAATACAATGCCCAAGTTATCACTTAAAACAATGATAAGTAGCCCTAGGAGATGACCTGCTCTTTGTAGCATTAGATTTAGCACTGTTTACTGTAAAATGTGTGAATGGAAATTCAGCATTCTGGTAAGTGGAAAGTGAATCCAAGCTGTGTATGACAGGACATATAGTTGTGTTATTTCCTGTGTTATTTCCAATTCTTGTGCTTCAATGACTGTCTTCCATTCTATTTCTGGGTTCTAATATGGTTTGTGGAAAAGCAGGTATCTACACTGTGTATGACTGTAATAATGACTTGTTTGTTATATGAACCCTCGGAAGTTGCTATGGTTCTTGGAGTTGGAGAGTCCCTGAAAATAAATGATTTGTCCATCAATAGCAGAAAGATTTGAAAACAAGGGAGCACCCTTTGTTAATTTTCCGAAGTCCTTTCTAAGCACCATAAAAATGTTGCTTGAGATAAGTGATATGCCTTATGTTTTCTAAAATCACTTGACAAGATTCCTTTCTGGAGATTATGATCTGTAGTAAAATGGTGTTGAGTGAAAGATGAAATAGGATATTGGCCAATTTCCACAAACCAAGAAACAGCCATAGATGGATGTTTTCCTAATGGAAGGGAGCTAAGGTTGGAGTAATCCAGCAGCCTGTTTCTGTCCCAAGGGAGATTTTATTATACTGCTGGGCTTCTTTATGTCTGAGGGGTGAAAGGAAGTTGAAGACTGGTAATAGCACAGACAGGAGAGACAAATGCTGTCCTACATCCTGAAAAAAAACGGTACCATGTTTTCTGGAAAAGTAAACATACCTTCTGTATTTTAGAGAATCAGAAATAGAAATGGTAGATGAGCTTTTTTTTTTAATTTTAATTTAATCTGTTTTGGATTGTTGTATTTTAGGGGCAAAACCTCTACATTTATTCTATACCATTACAAGGCAAAGGATTTTGAGCCCTGATTAGTTGAGTAGGTAATTATCTGTCTGCTGGAATCTGGTGTATCCCCCTGAAATGTTTGTGCAACATTTTCACTGTATGTATTCCCTGAAGAATTTCTAAGTAGGATGCCTTTTCTGCCTGATCTGGTTTAGTTGATTGTTATTAATAGGGATTTTCTATGTTCAAACCATGTGAAGTGCAGCCCATCTGTGCCTTAAATACCTATAATTTTGCACATGAAACTAGAACCCAGAGTATTGAGAAGAATGTTGTGGTGTTTTTCAGGTTTTTCCCTAGTATATTAATTTCATAGTATATTATTATTTACAAGCAATTTATTAATATCCTCTGGCAGGTTTTGAATATGGATAAAGTTGGTGACAATATTGTATCTAATAAGTGTTCATTTAAAAATAAATGAAGGAGTTGAGAAAGTGTTTGGGGAGAAGCATTTCACAAATGAGGTTAATTAACACATATGTCAGTAAGCAGCATTCGGTTATGAAAAAAACCCAGCAAAATGAAAATGGCTGTGGTGAAAGGGCACAGTTAAAGTAAACTGAAGAATAGCAGTGCTAGCATGTGTGTGGAGTTTCTCTGCTTTTAAAATATCTTCCTGAATGTGACAACATTATGAGCTGAAGTGAAATTAATTTTTAAACATCTTCTGGTAGCAACTCCACTGCTACCAGAAGACTAATGCCTCAGGACTGTAAAAGGGCATCGCTTCATATCTGAGGCATGACTTAAATATACCCTTCCACAGCATTGCTTGAGTTGTCTTTCTGTTTTCCATTTTTTTGGTCAACAAAATTCAACCAGAATCTTTCTCGTACCTCTGTGAAGTACCACAGATCTGCCCATTCTAGCAAGCAAAACAGAATAAAGGCTGCTAGGTTAGGTTTACTCATTGTTTCACAGATTTAGGCAGCCTTTCACATGCTGCATCTATCTACAGTGTTCAGCTGTGGCCATCTGGGGTCCCAGCCCCTGCAGTTCCACAGCTGGGATTTTGCTGGAGCTCATAAATGTGTAACTGTGCTTAAGGGCCCTACCTCTCCAGAGATTATTCTTTGCTTTGGGAATATGAGCTAGTGACTGTGGATAGTGTCACTCCCCTGACTGCAGACAGCCTGAAACCATAGTTTCACAAAGTATGAACTGCCCAGTTATCCTAAATTAGGTATCTGAGGTTTCCTGCCTTTAATTCAAAATCCCGTGGTCCCAGCAGTATTAAGCTTTACAATAGTGAAGCACTATTAAACGGGATTAAATCCTATTAAACTGAAACCCCATGTACTTGCATCTAGTTTTTTTTCCCCTCTAAAGGTCAAGAGACACTATGCAAAGTATGTTTCACACATTATGGTGTGAACTGTTCAGATGAGGGGAGCTATTAGAAAAAGGTTCTGACTGTGCTGCCAGCTACTTTAAAGAACTCGAGGTTCAAGCTTGGTTGGGAGAACACCGGGGGAAGTTTTCCTCACCTGTGTTTTTTACAGCTAATTACTCATGTAGGAACAAGCTGATCATCAGAACCATGAGGCTTACATGGGTGTTGTTCTCCAGCTGTGAGCCATAGGTGAGTAAGATTTTGCAAAAGCAAGAGGAGTGAGATTTAGAGGAAGGTATATGGCACCAGTAGAACACCCACCAGTGTTGCTGGAGAGTTTCTAGGCCTTTGCAGCAGCATTGAGAGCTTGTGCCATTTAACTTTCACATTTCAGCCCTGGAATGGCTGAGAAGAACGGGCTGCTACAGAGCTAATCAATTAATGGTTGATTCCCCATCTTTCTGGTACATCATGCACAGATGTCTTTTAAAGCTGTTGTTTAATTTCAGACATTGATATTTATTGTAGAGGAACTTAAATCAAGATCAGCTGTCTGAATGCTCGAGTTCTTCAAATTCTCAGGAAAGGCTACGGTCAGGATAGTTTCTATTCCTTAAATTTATTTACATTAACAATTTTTTTCTCTTAGGCGTGAAGTGATTTTTATAAACATGAATCCATTAACTGTAAATTACCACTGTACTAAATCAGATTCCATGTCTCTCTGATAAATTGTGGCTTTACTCGGAGGAGCAGCACAAATGTAATTTTGTCTCTAGTATATCGATGTACCTTCCTGTTGCCTAATTTAATAATCTTTATCCATACTGAAGTTTACATAACAAAATGTCCATAAACATTCAGCTAAATTTTTACAACATCTATGTGATATGAATATTAAAACTATTGAGACAGGAATAGATTATAATAGCAGCTTTTGGAATGTGCTGTAGGCTATGCAAACACCTACAGACATGAGAATGGTTCAAGAAAACCTTTTCAGCTAGGCAGCTATATGCAATTATATATATTATTTGGGCATACATATGATTCTATGTCTAAATATATATATATATATAAAAGAGGAAATTCAATCCCAGCAGTGGATTTTTGTGGGCTGAATTTGCCTAGTTGCCCCTTGAGCCTGTTAGCTTTTATCACCTGTAGCATTGTGTGTCACATTGCACATACTAACTGCACAGTATGACAGAGCACCTCCTTTGCCTTGCTTTGGATCAGTAATCTGCTAATTTACTTCCTGCTCCCTTTTCTTCAGTTTCTTTATTAGGGATAAGTTACAGGCTCTGCTAGAACTTGTTCCTGAAAAAAAAAATATACAAAAGGAAGGAGGACAGGCAGAATAAGTGATCAGCTTTCTCTCCAAGTGCTACTTAAAAATATGCCTATTTGTGGTCAAAATTGAAGAAGACATGGCAGAAGGAAAATGCACACTATTAAAAGGGTGATGTTGTGTCTCCAGATAGATCTGAATGTATTGTTCTGTCAGTGCACTGGCACATGTTCTCTAGATAGAGGGGGGTTGTGTAAATGGGTGTCTGATCTTCATCAGCTCCCAGCCAGCCTCTGGGACCCTCTGTAGCTCTTGATTAGTGGCTCTGTGGTGACTCAGAAATGTGAGCAAGAGAGCTGTGCATGAGCAGCCCTTGGGGCAGGAGTCAGAGCAGGGTGCTAGCTGCAGGCATCCTGTTTGTGAACTGCAGACAGTGAGTGGACACAAGAGCGTTAAACACTGAGAAAATAACCTGGCCCTTCTGGACTCATATGTTTCAACCTGTTCTCTGTTTAGGATTCACTAAAACTAGAGATGCAGTGTCTTTCAGGTTTGCATTTTCCAATTTTTTCAGCTGAAGGTCCGCTACTATGGGTCTAAATATGATTAATATGCCCAGGTTCTGTTTATCTGGTTGTGAAATGGGAAAGCACAACCCAGAGCTTGATAGAGAAAATCCACATGAAATTGTCTATTCTGCTTTTCCCTTGTCTTCTAAATCATCTGTCATCATCATAGATAGATCACTTCATGAGTGAATACAAAATGCTGGTTAAAAAAAAATCCCCTTTATTTTGCATCATAACCTATTGTTTTGAGTAAGAGTTCACAGTAGGGTGGTTCAACAAAGGGAAAATACAAGGGAAAATACACAGTTGTGTCTAAGTGACTACTGTAGACAGTAATCTTTGTGGTACAGAGTGGTGTGAGAATCAAATCTTCTCTCCTCACTTCCTGCCAGCGATTCCTGTCCTCACTCTGCCTCCTACCAGGGGACGGCACAAGGGTTCACATCTGTGTGGTAATCTGGGTTGGAGAGCTGCGCTTAGAGCAAGCATTTTTGCTGGAGAGGTAGGGGGAGAAGAGGAGTTTGCTTATTTCAGAAATGTTAATTTTCATTTAGATAGCTCCTTGCTTGGGGTCAGCCTGGAGATATCCCAGCACTTCTGTTAGGACGCTGAGTGACATGCTGCAACAGTAACCATGAGCAGCCGAAGCAGAGCAGAAGGTTTGGAGTGTTTCTGCAAGGATGCACATGAAACAGCATCCTGACCTAATTTATGAAGCAGTTATCAAAACTGCTGCACTGTATAAAATATGGCAGTATACAGGAATTAACCTGTTTAGTTGAATAGAAATTAGGCTTTATCCTTTCGAAATTAAAAAAAAAAAAAAAAAAAGAAATTCAGTTTGTCCCTCCATCTCTGTGGGATCAACATTTTGTGTAAAAAGAGTTGGAGAATAAAACACTGAACCTTGTCTTTAGTTTATTGTTTAAAAGATATTTTCTCTTTAAGAATCTCAGCATTTCCAACAGTTGAGGGCCAGCATCAAGTTGCTTGCATATAATAGAAGTTTGCTTTGTTTGTATCCAGTTTTAGCATTGGTACAAGTATCCACACTCTATTTAGAGTACTTTTATTTATAACCAGTAGGACAGGGCACTAAAGCATGTGCTACACAGAAGTACAATGTTCTATGAGATATAAGAGAAGTGGATTTTGCTTTTATTTGATTTCTTGCCACTTCATTCCTGAGGAACTCTGAAAGTAACAAGGGCTATGGTGTTCATGTCTGCTATTTCACTGCTAATGTAATAAATAATGTTCTGTTTATAGAGGCATGTTTGTCATATACAGACAGCTGTGTCTGTGTTACAGCTGCTATATTGATAGTGATCCTTCTAACTGAACCAAGTTTTAACTTCATTTAAAAAAAAAAAAACATGACCTGTTAGCTTCAGTGATCTGGTCTACAAATCATCAGAGTAGTCTTATGATACTAATAGTGATACGAGAGTAATGGAAACTTCAATGGTGACTCTAATATGAACTGGATGTACTTTTTCAGGGGGCTCCTATCTAGATAAACAAATGGTTCTTAAATTGCCATGTCAGATAAAGTCAGACCTGGAATTCTTAAATTGCTAACTGCAGTGGCTTATTAAGACAGAGAGATGTCTCTTGGTGGAGAGGAGAAGCTGGCTTGGGGCAAGCAGGCACCTGGCAATTGTTGTCTACAGTGATCTTCCTGACAGTCATCTCTCAGCGAGGTGAGTAATGAAAGCCATAACTCACCAGAGCTGCTGGCAGGCAGCTGCACTGAACAGTACTGATAGCTCTGCAAAAGGTGTGCCTTGAAATGGACAGAAGGCACTTGAGCAGAAAATGGAGTTTCTGAAAGGGGAGGTGGCTTCGGGGCTAACAGGAGGAACCTCAACGAGGACTGTCAGCTGCAGTGACAAAGTTAGGCATGGCCAGGTTACTGGGGAGTGGGCAAGGCACAAGACGTTGCATTTTACAGAACATGCAAGCTCAGATAGACCTACATACTTTATTTAAGCCCCAAATACAAAGCCATATAGAAACCTTCAGAAATTTAGAATTATTTGCTTAAGACTGTAGGAATACAGAATTTAACATATCCCTTGGCATATGCAAGTGAAATACCTCTATAAACATGTGACAATGAAGACTGTGATGTACTTCAGGTATTCATATAAAAGCCACAAATTAGCAAAGTAGCCAGCTGATAAAACTATGCTAAAGTCATGCTTTATATTTCATGTCTTCTAATTTTCCTTTTTATCCCCAGTCCAGAGGATAAAATGCACACTTTAGTTTGAATTGTTATGACTCTTTGATCTTTGTTTTACTATTCTTTAACAAATGAACTTTGGATGGTCTTGTCTCCAGAAGGGCAAGAGGATGTAACTAACTTACAGAGTAGGCACCAAGAGGAACTTCCTGAAAATCATGTAAGGAATGTGGAATTCTGTATTTTTTATTAGACACTGGGTATAGAGGAGAACAGTGGTGTTATCAAGTGCCAAGCTTAATAAAGTGTTTCATCTGGTGGGCACACACCAGTATTCTTTGCCACCTTCTGCAATAAACAGTGCAGAAAAATAAACATTTCCTATCTTAAAAAAACCTCAGAGCTGAGGTTGCACGTTGATCAAATAAGCTGTGAAAATAGGCAATTGAACTTTAATTAAACTGTATTTTAAAGGGTGAATGCATTCAACATTTTTTTACAGTTGAGGAAAAATGTTTGAGCAGGTGTTACACAGAGAGGAACTGGTTTTGCAGATGTAGTTAGACATCATTCTGAGCAAGATCAGCTACTGGAAAGTAGGAATTCAGTTTTTCAGTAATGACACTAAAATTAGGCTTTAAAAATTGTATTTAGCATTTATTGTCAAATATTTTCAGCAGCCAGAATGAAATTATCATTATGCTCAGGTGCATCTCAGTCTTCAGACCTGCACAATCCAGATCCATAGAAGTCTTTTAAACCTTAAAATGATAGTAATCCTCAAAGGAAAGGATGATATCTTTTGACAATCCATACTTAGCGGTCTCAACCCATTTCTTCATGTCATCTGCCTTGCCTTACTGTCCTAGGCTGACCCTGAGGGTAGCTCAGTTGGAGTGTCAGAGCATGGTGCTAGTAACACCAGGGTTATGGATTTATTCCTCATATGGGCTGTTTACATCAGAGCTGGACACAGTAATCCTCGTGGGTCCCTTCCAATTCAGAATATTCAGTGAATCTGTTTGCTTCGCTTTGCAATTTTGATGTATAAAAGCCTCTGGGCTGGTAAAGCACTCTCTTTTTTTTTTCTCTTGGGGAAGAATTTAAATCTCACACCCCTCTTTAGAAGCTTCAAGCAATCTGAGTGCTATAACCTTTTGTGTGTTGTTGCTGATAAATCTGTAAGCTGACTGGGTTACAGCTTTCCAGGCTACTTTTTCTCCTTAGGCCGTTTTTATTCAGACATTGTTTTCCCAACCATTTCCCTAAATGCTTCTGTTTACTTGTCATTCCCATTTCTGTGGTTGGAAGCTACTTCATCAATAATAAACCACTGGTTTATTACTCAACTAAGGGTAAAAAATAGGCTTAATGAATGACAAATGAAATAAGGAGTCTGAGAACTGGTTGTTTGCCTTATGTTGGGTGCTTTCTCTCCATTAGCCATTAGCCACTAAACTGCTTTTCAGGAGAGAAAGAAAAACCTTTTGTTATTTCCTGAAGAAAGTGTTTGTCAGACTGTTACCCTTCCAGGTTCACAAACTGTGACTGATGAAACACACTCTAAAACATAATTGTTTTTAACTGCTTCTGTACAAAAGCATTTGCACAACATAATCAATCAACTTGGGGAAAACACTTCTCAGCAGTCTGTAAACACGAAAGCTTTGACAGTCCAGGTCTAAGAAAGACCTCTGGGACAGTTGCAGAAGGCAAATCAGTTTTCACCAAAATTTCAAATAAAAGTCTTAAAGATTTTCTATTTCATACTGTATGTTACATGTACATCTTCTGATAAAAACCCCACAAGAGTAAAAATACTCTTTCTTGTACCTTTCATTTGCTACAAAATTAAATACTTAGGGTTGTTCATTGTGGGGTTTTCTTACTTATAAGACAGTCACTGTCACTGATTATTTGTAAGCTTGATTGTACATGTCCACAGGTGGTTTTGTCTTGTTATTTAAGGTGTTTTTAAGCCCAAGCTCACTTACAATTCACCACCAGCTCCCAGGGGTTATGGAGGAACCTTGGACCCTCATGCTGGGGATGGAAACTTGGGTTTTCCTTTGGATGGAAAACCCAAGTTTTTTCAGATACTTGTTTCAAGACATTTACCGTCTTTATGTTTAGAATTTCAATTTAATCTTAATTTCTACAACCTGTCATTTTCTGTGCTTTAGCATGGTATCATTTAGAGATCCACACCCTTTGTCTGTCGAAGCTCCCATCCTATCTCTAGTTAGATGGAGTTTATATTATTTAATCTTATATATGCTGCTATTATTTTATGTATATCAATATATAAGTTTATAAAATATATTTGACAGATTATATATAATATTATGTTATATAGTACGTATATTTTTTTTATATAGAAGTATGATAAACGATAGAAGAAAGTAGAAGAACAGAAAAAAAGCAGAAGAACAGAACATCCAAATCCAAATAATTAGATAGTTTCAAGCTAATTTATTATTGGGTGTTTGGTGCTGATCATTTTGTTTGGTATTACTTCCTATCTGATCTTCTAGCTAATTGCTAATTATTGACAGTTTACCAATAGCATAAGATAATTAAATTTGAAAATTACTGATTTAGTTTAGCTTTTTTCTTCTCTTTGGAAAAATAAGCTCACGGCCTTCAAAGTTTTCTGGAAGCTTCCCCACAGAGCTGGTTCAGAAATGGTTACTAATGGTTTCAACCTTGTTTGAGCTGTGTACTTGACTTTGAACAAGCAGTGGAAACTATTGTCACAGTGATTGGACAATTTTCAGAATTCTCGAGCTTCACAAGACTGAGGAGTTTGTGATTAAACCAGTGTGTCAACACAACTTTCTCCACTTAGTTTGCTCTGAGAGCATTTGTGTCTATGCCTTTTTTTTTTTTCTTTAGGATGCTGCCAGTAGTGTCAGCCTCCTTTTTTCCTTGTTGTGCTTCCAGCCTGTAGATTTGCATTCCTGGCAATGTACACGAGTACACATTTATTTTGTTTTCATGAGAACAGCAGGCTTTATGTCTGGTTTTATATTCATATATGCAGGTCAGGGACTTCAGTGCAGTCTCTTACTAAAGCATAGTCCTGAGGATAGTAGCAAAGTTGGATTTTTTGAGTTTAATTTGTTCTAATTTCTTGAGAAAGCCAGTCTTCTTCTAAAGGTTAAAAACTTCTGAAGGAAAGCCAAGCCTCAAGTTTAAATGCATTAACAGATTACTCTTATAAGGTAATTTTAAAGTATTATAAGCTCTTTTAAGTGAGTAAAGGAAGATGAGGACTCTAATCTGTCAATTCTATATACCAGCTTGTTCAACTTCTAGCAGATATTGCAGAATTCCTTACAAAACATTTTACTTTGGATTCTTATGCTGTGGATACTCACAGTTGTTTCCCATGGCCAAACTTCCCCAGCTTCACAACTCTTTGTAATGACAGTTCATATCCTCAAAGGGAGTTGAGGGTCAAAATCAGATCTTTCAGCATAGTTCTTTCACTTCATAAATCTGAGACTCATTGTCTGAGACCTGACTAAGGAAAGTCAACAAAGGCAGAATTCTGCCTCACGAGAGAATCCATAGTGCCTAAATGATTTCTTGGATGTACTGCACCAAAAAAGGTGTCTAATCATTTGACTACAAACACTTGACACAAGAGATTCCTAAACTATTTTAAGTTTAGGAAGGTGTAATCAAGAAGAGTTTTGTTCTATGAGACTTAACCTCATAGATGTAGCAGGAAATGAGAAGAGCTTAATTTCACTCAGCATGGTGAATGTTGAGAGGAGATATGATTGCTATGAGTTCGTGTTTTGCAGGTGACACTGTAGGGAAAAGTGATACTTAGTTTGAGTGAAATAGATCTAAGTTGGTGATTTTTAAATTTAGGCTGAAAATTAAGTCAATGTTTCTGAGTACTACAGCAGGGAAATTCAAGATCAGTCATTCCATGTGATTAGTAACTGACAATAAAATTTCAGCAAGACAGCAGTTTCCTTCATGACAGTCTGACATTTTAATGGGAATTATTTGAGGTGATACCTGTACTTGTAAGGGACTTTACTCCATCATCCTTCTGTGGTCTATATTCCTGTTAAATTCTATGCATTAAAGGAGGCCTCTCACCTAATCTGCTGGGATTCTCTTTGAAACAATGGAAAAATATAGGTTCTCCACTTATAGAGTAGGTAGGAGAAATGTCTGTCCTTTATCTACAGAGAAGATAAAAATGACAAATTTATCCTAGAATTCTACTGATCCTGTGGTGGAAGTGAAATGAGTGGAGTACCATCCTGTATAATTCACAAAATCAATCTTACTGTGCTTCAAGTGGAAGATATGGTAGAGTCTGTGTGACCTTTGTTGCTCTCTTGCATTTAATTTCTAATTTTGTAGAACCCCTTTCCTGTAATATGAGATCAAAAATGATGACAGTATTCCAGCCTTGATCATACTGGTTCTTCAGTTCTAAGGAGTAATGAGTATGGTGCTTTAGACTGCATTTCTCCAAAGTACATTGGGGAAATATCTTGCAACCAACAGTCACAGTCTGAGAAGGATGAGGTTTCAAGTGGCTTTAGGATTTATGTGGCCAGTACTATGACACAAGCATCTATTTAAGAAAAAATGAACTGGAATGAACTTATTGAGTGTAAAATAAATGTAAGAACATCAGACTAAAACAAGACTGAACATACCCTTCTGGATTGCCAAATTCCTTTCCCTGTGCTTGGAGGCAATCAAGTCTTATACTTTTCTAAACAAACTCCTGAAGTAATGTTTACTTCTCTGTCTAGTCAAGCAGAAATAATAAAAAAGAAAATTCAGCTTTCTGTGTTGCAATTAAACATACTTATAGCCTTGTGCTACAAGAACCAGTTTTAATGACAGATCCTTAAATTTAATTAACTGTAATTGCAAATGGACAAACCCGGACAATAATTTCATACATATGAAATGCATTGATGCATGAGAAATTGGTTACATTGAGATTCTATAGATCTGCATCAGACATGTGGTACAGGCCAGCAAACAATAAAAATATATTCTATTTCATTCTATAATAGGTTCTAATTCAGTTGATGAGCTACTGTATAAGGAATGTATGTATTTAATATCCCATTTAAGCAATGATTTTCTTCTAAATGCAGGCAAGGAAAGAGGAAGTGGTACTAGACAAAGACACTAATTCAAAGTATTCTTCACTGCAATGATTACCCTGTGCTTTGATAAACCATACTGAATATATTGCTAGAATAGAAATAGAACCTCTTTCCCTTATTTGAAAGATGGAAGAGGAAGTGTTTAATGAACAGCAGTTTTTGGCTGTGGGCTGTGTCAGTTCACCACCACAGACTGATTATGCTGGTGGACCCACTGACAAAGGACCCAGGTGAGGCTGAGGTACTCAGTACTTCCTTTGCCTGTTTTAAACATTAAGATCTGTCCCCACAAGCATTATATTGGATCAGTTAATCACCCCAGACTGCTGAAGCTGATGGATCTCAGGAAAAAATAATGACCAAGATTCTGCTGAAAGTCTATTTCCTTGTTCAAGGATTAAATACTAGCAAAATAATTTTATACTGGGTTAGTTTTGCAGGGCACATAAAGATACATATTTTATATCAATGATGTTGTTATTGACAATTTAACTAAGATTTTAGTTTCTATTGAACACGTCTTTGTTATTTGGAAGAAGTTTAAAAAATATGTTCCAATTTTTTTATGGGTTGAATTTTTTATCTGTCTATAATCTGTTGAGAGGAGGATTAAGTTGGACATCAGGAAGAATTTCTTCATGGAAAGGGTTGTTAAGGAAAGGAGTGCACAGGGAGGTGGTGCAGTCACTTGGTGCTTGGTACTTAGTGCTTTGGTCAGGTTGACAAAGTAGTGATGAGTCAAAGGTTGTACTTGATGATCTAGGAGGTCTATTCCAACCTAAATGATTCTGTCCTTCTGTGAAATAACTTCAGTATAAATTATTTAAATTATGTTCAACAGTAATTGATTGCTGCACCGAAGAAAGAAGCAGTTCAAGATAGATAGTGAACTACTGCATTTAAATAATCAGTTTACTCAAAACTGAGAAGCCAGTGTGGAGCTAAGAAAGTTGGAAAACTTGGTGCACTAAAAAAAAAGGTAGAGAGCAACCTTGCCATGATTTCTCCCTCTGCACCCTTGGATGCCAGGTCTCAGGACTTTGTGTCTTGTTGGTTAAATTGAAGCCCAGGTCAGTTTACCTTAAATGTAGGTAATGCCTCACACTGCTAAGGACCTTCTCTGGTACAAAAGAACAAATCAATAAAAAATGTATATGAAAACTTTGCCCTGCTTTTCAGACTTTCTACAAATGTGATGTCACAGGAACACACTGCACTGTGAAAATACAGCAAGCTTACAAACTTCAACATATACACAGGAAAACTAGGATAAATATGAAATAAAGTTTCTATAGCTTTTTTTCAGAGCTACATTTCTTAGTTCATGGGATTCACATTTATCACTAGGAAAAAGTTTGCTTTTGAAATGAATTTAAACATAAAAGTAAACGTTTCTTTGCTTGATTTAAATATTTTGTGCTTCCCCACTAGCAATTCTGAATAACTATTAACAATATCAAATAATGAAACTAATAATTATAGTTAATAGTTACTGTTGTCAGTTGTGATATATTCTCCATTCCATACCTATTATTATCGTGCAGAAAAATGGTCCTTTTATATTTAAGACTTTCACATTTCCAAGTATTGCCAGTGCTGCAGAAGACTGTATCTCTAGAACAGAGAGGGCAAGAAGCAGAAAGGAAATTTATACTAAAGCTAAATCTAAATCTAAACAACCTAGAATAAATTACACCTTTTAATGTTACCTTTTGTGAAGAGATTTTGAATCACAAAGGACTAATTTTTTTAACTGAAACTTAAATTCATATTTGTTAACATTTAATGAATAAAATATTGCTTATGGTTATTTTTTATGGGAAATATTGAATGTAGTAAAGTGTATTTGAGCATATGTATGTAAAGAATAATTAAGCTATTATTCAATGAAGAAAAAAGATGAAGTTGTGGGGAATATAAAGTAGTTTAGCAAGGTAACTCTAGAAGAGAAAATTATTTGCAATTTAATTTATATTGAAGATTGGAATCTTAATACGCTGAAAAAATAAGATTGAATTAGTGAATTAGATTTCCTTCTTTTAACAAGAATATAGCATATTTTGTAACATTTCTTAGAAAACTTAAGTTTGCCATGTTCACTTTATAATAATGCCTAAATAATTATTAATGATGTATTTAATAATTATGGTTGGAAATGGCTGAGGATTTCAGTAGTAGCAGACTGGACAACATTTCGGGGCTATCATGAATCAAGAATTAGCAGGATTTGTTGGCAAGCCCCTGCGTGAAGGAATAAATAGCATATCAAGATTATGAACTGCAATAATGAAAAGAATGGTGGAGATGGGATGTAAGAGATGCCATACAATGTATTTAATGTGCTTTTATCTTGTCCAGATTCAGTTAATGCCTGAGCACTCCATTATAGATGTGAGAAAATCATCAGCAGGGTGAACAGTAGAAACCAGAGCCAAAATATAAGTTAGATGGTTGCTGAAGTAGAGAGAATAAGAACAAGGGAAGTCAGCCTGACTGCTTTTGTGAAGCAGAAGGGAGTTTAGACATTTTCCATCTTTGTGTGCCCTGTTATCCTGAGCAATCCCTCATTTCCCATCCCATAACTGCTGACTCCTCTCACACTGTGGCTTATTTTCACTCTGAGCTGGGAGGACAAAATAAGGGAAAAAAGTGTAGTTTTAGATGATGATTGATGACAGCTTTTTCTTCTTGTTCAAATAAAATGTAGCTGGCTACTGATTCTCAGGTTTTGTAGTAACAGTGGTTACAAAATGCATCAAAGGCAGGGTTTCTGGTGTCCCTGCTGCATTCAAAATACACAGCAGATAAAGAACCAGAATATTTTTACTAATTATGATTCAAAATGCCCTTGCATAAAGAAGAACTAACAATTTAATTTCTCTGTGTGCACGCAGCCGGGGCAACGAGAACAGGCTGGCCCTGCGGCGACAGACCATCCTGCGGGAGAAGGGCAGGAGGCAGGCCAGCCGGGGGCCGGCCTACATGTTCAATGACCGCTCCACCAGCCTTTCCCTGGAGGAGGAGCGCTTCCTGGACGCCGCCGAGTATGGCAACATCCCGGTGGTTCGCAAAATGCTGGAGGAATGTCCCTCGCTCAATGTCAACTGCGTGGACTACATGGGGCAGAACGCCCTGCAGCTGGCGGTGGCCAACGAGCACCTGGAGATCACGGAGCTGCTGCTGAAGAAGGAGAACCTGGCCCGGGTGGGGGACGCCTTGCTGCTGGCCATTAGCAAGGGCTACGTTCGCATAGTGGAGGCCATCCTGAGCCACCCCGCATTCGCCGAGGGCAAGAGGCTGGCCCTGAGTCCCAGCCAGTCGGAGCTGCAGCACGACGACTTCTACGCGTACGACGAGGACGGCACGCGGTTCTCGCACGACGTGACGCCCATCATCCTGGCGGCTCACTGCCACGAGTACGAGATCGTGCACACCCTGCTGCGCAAGGGAGCGCGCATCGACAGGCCGCACGACTACTTCTGCAAGTGCAGCGAGTGCAACCAGAAACAGAAGCATGACTCTTTCAGCCATTCGAGGTCCAGGATCAATGCCTACAAAGGTCTGGCCAGCCCTGCCTACCTGTCTTTGTCCAGTGAGGACCCGGTCATGACTGCCTTAGAGCTCAGCAATGAGCTGGCCGTGCTTGCCAACATTGAAAAAGAGTTCAAGGTGAGTAGAGGGACGCTGATTCTGGCAGACACGGAACTGCAAACTTTATCCTTCATAAATCAGCAATACAATGTGGGAAACTACACAGTTTTTTACTGAGTGGAAGATTTAAATCTTAGTGAATGTCTTACTGCCATGTGCTGATTGTAATTCATGCTGCTTATGTAGAATGTGCCAATGAACTAATTTTCTACTTCCTACCAGGCAGGAGAGTGAAGGAGGCCCTTCAAACCCATGGCTGAAGCTGGTCTAGGGCAGGGGAAAGAGGAGTCTAAAGTGGTACATTTTAGTCACTTATGTCAGATAAGTTGCATGATTCTATCAAACCCTCATGCATTCTCTTTAGTTTCTTGTATTTGGACTTGAAGCTTTCATACTTACAGTGTATTGCATTCTTTCATGAGGAGAATTCTAAGTAGATGTCCTCCTTTTTTAATGTGCTATTCTGGTACTTCTGTTCACTTCTTCCTCTTTCTTACTTTTTTGTACTTAGTTATATGTAAACTGTGTAGAGTTAAAAGGCTTTTTCAGTGTTAAATAGAAATTTTTTTATTTCATAAATGGGTGTTTTTGAAAAAAACTATTAGTAGTTGAGACTCTTGAAGCATGAGTTAAGGAGTAAGAATATAAGGTTTTATCTGTCAGTAAATGCGAAGTCAGGCCTTGTGCAAACATTGCCAATGTTATTTATGACCTGGGTTAGCTAAAATCATTTAGTGTGGATTTGCCTCATGGGACCCTGTCAAAAGCAGATGCTCCTGTGACAGAGCTCTATATATAGACTTCACTAGCAGGAGATCAACATCCTTCCAAAACTGTTACAGAATAATTTCCAACATTGTGTTAGCAAGTGTTTGAAGTTATCATGATGAATATTTAGCAATAATCTTGGCAATGGTACAGTTCACAAAATTGTGAACTGTCTCTACTTAGCCAACCTGAGCTGAGGTGCTGCAGTTATAAATGAATTCCCCTGGACTTATGCTCATAGGTGGCACCAGTCTATTATAAGAAGCTGAAATATTTATTGGAGAGGGAAAATGAGGAAGAAGAATGTATAAGGTGATCTTAAAAACAGCACCTGAACTGCTGAAATTGGAGAGAAGGAGAAAAAACCAAAATGCTGGGAGGACCATTTGAGACTATTGCAGAGAATGAATATCTGCCCCCTGAAGTCCCTGGCAGAAACCTTTAAGACCTCAGTGGGCTGAGATTTCATCCACTGATTTCCTGTGCAGTTCAGTGAAGAGTATTGAAACCACATACTTTTTTCTCTTCAGCAGCTGCTGATGGCAACAAAAGGACTTGATTAACTTAAAGCAGAGTAAATTTAGAACAGAGCTAAAACCCATTTTTCATAAACCGTAAGTGCAGCCTGTTAAGTTCACAGCTATGTTGAGATAAATAGCATGTCTGATTTGTAGGAACTGCATAGATCCCTTTACCACAGTTGGAGTGACACAAGCTAAGATTATTATAAAGATAAATAAACTCATCATCTGGTGCAGCCAAAAAGAGGTGTCCTTCAATGTATGCTAGAGAACACAATCAGTGAGATGAGTGGGAGGACAGTACCTGTCCATGGCTCCACCAGGCAGAGAATGGAGCTCACAGGTGAGAACCCAAGTAGGCTGGGTCACAGAAGAAGCTTCTGCTGCCAGCTCTGAAGTGCCATGAGGAGGTCCTTCTTTGGTGACTTCTGTTTTTCCAGTTCCTCTTTTGTCTCAGTTGCTCTCTGTAAAATGAGAGCTTCACTTCTAGTGTAATGTTGTACAAAGAATTTTGGATACTGTCCCTCAGCAAAACAGGAGATTAGAGACAAAGCAGCTCCATGCTGCAGGGCATTAATCATCCAGGCTCTGCTGGGAGTATTAATACTCTTTGGATAGAGTGGAGTAGAATGGGAACACTGAGGAGCACAAGGCAACATGGAAATTTAACTCTCCAATAATTTAAGGTTTCACCAGGAGCTGGCAGCTGGCAACATGAGGTCTTTTGGGAATGTTTTAATAGATACTAAAACCATGTAGTGATTCTGGATAAATATTAAAGACTGTGAAGTACATTTATGACTGAATTTATGAGAGCTGACATTTACACTATTGATAAGTAGTGATATTTACAATATCTAGACAGGCCAGAGATTTGACTGCAAAATACCCTGCCTTAAGTTCAGTGGAGGCAGTACAAGTGTGTAAAAGTTACAAGAAATGGAGGCTGTCAGCTCTGATGAGTCTGGGCTTGTTTGCTCTCCTGCAAGCTTATATCCCTGGTTGCAGCAATTGATCTAAAAAAAAAATGTTACCCTTGCTTTATTTCAGGAGTTTTCTACAATCATTTGAAGAGTGTGGTCACTGCGTAAAAGTGTGGGTTTGGCAAAAATGCTTAACGTGTGTTAGTGTAATCTAAACAAGTATATTTTTAGTGCATAGGTTATGGCACTGGACATGGCAAATCTTTAGCTCCACCTAGGGTTAGCCTGAGCCATGTAAAATATTTCAAATCTTACCTAAATTAAAACTGAGCTTTCTGGTTACACGCCACTTTAGGTCACCTGTTTTATAGTGCTGATAGGGTATTGCAGCAGGGAAACTTTCAAGTGGTTGCCTACAGCAGCCAGTGACACAGATAATTTCCAGGTCTTCTCAGAGGCAATCGGAAGGATCAGTGCCAAACTGTGATGCTGGTTGTTTTATGACTGTCCTATAAACTGCTTCTCTCTTGTAACATTAGAGAGAACACTGGCCATGAAAATGTGATTCACACAAAATAGGAAATGCCACAGTCAGGGGAAACCATTATTCTCTGGAATAAACCCCTTTCTTTCTACAAACCTATGCAGTAGTGTTATCCAGCATTACATGCATTTTGCATTTTGTTGCAGGTATTAAAAGTGTTGCAGTATTTAATAGTGTTTTGGAGAAAAATACTTTATGAGGCATAAAATCAGAAAAAAGTAGATTACATCTGAAGGCAGAATAACTGGACAGATGTGTAAATCACAGTGTAGAAACATTTCTGTACCAAATAAATAGGTAATTCAAGCTTCCTAAGTAATTCTGAGATCTTCAGGTGTTTCTGAAGACCATTTAATTTAGTTTTGTGTCATAGAACCATAGAATGGTTTAGGTTATAAATTACTTTAAAGATGATCTAGTGCCAACCCCACTGCCAGGGCAGGGAACCTTCCATTAGATCAGGTTACTCAGACCCCCATCCAACCTGGTCCTGAACATCTCCAGGGATACAAAGTACTCTAAGGACAACCTATTCCAGTGCCTTACCACTCTTTTTTGCCTAATATGTAGTCTAAACCTATGCTCCTTCAGCTTAAGGACATTGGCGCTGGTCCTGTCCTGCCAGGCCTTTTTCTGAAGTCCCTCTCCAGCTCTCTTGGAGCCCCTTTAGGTACTGGAAGGTCCTGTAAGGTCGCGCTGGAGCCTCATCTTCTCCAGGCTTAGCAGCCGCAGCTCTCTCAGCCTGTCTGCATGGGAGAGGTGCTCCAGCCCTCTGATTGTCTTCGTTGGCCTCCTCTGGACCTGCTCCAACAAGTCAACCTCTTTTTTATGTTGGGGACTCCAGAGCTGATGCAGCCCTGCAGGTGGGGTCGGAGCAGAGCAGAGGGGCAGAATCCCCTCCCTGGCCCTGCTGCCCACGCTGCTCTGGATGCAGCCCAGGACACAGTTGACTCTTCAGGCTGCAGTCTGACATTGCTGCCTCATGTTGAAATTTCCATCCACAACACTCCCAGTCCTTCTTCCCATGGTTTTTCTTGATCTGTTCTCTGCCCAGCCCATGCTTGCACTTGGGATTGCCTCAGCACATGTGCAGGACACGGCTTAGTGTGCAGCTTTACAAAGTTTGATATTATAGCGAATATTTTTATTTTTGGAGACGGTGTTCATGTTTTCTGTCATCTCACTGGTTTGCCCACGTAAGAGCTAATATATTTACTATACACATAAAGATGTAGATGATATATGACAAAGGTTGTCTTGCAGAGAGATGTGACCTGAAGTTTTGAGAGGGACAGTTGTGGCCCAGTGCTGTTCAAAATAGATAAGATTAGCATTTGTTAAAAAGTCCACTGCAACTATAATGGCAACTGACTGATGAAATAGAAAATGTGTTTTTAAGTTAAACATAGATATATTACTGTTTGCTGTACAGTAATCCCCCTAATAAAATCATCCGAATTTGCTTTTCTGATGAGAGGCAAAATTCAGTTCAATCCTCTCAAAATCTAATTTTCTAGGGGTTTTTTGTTTTTGGTTTTTTTGTTTTTGTTTTTTGTTTGTTTGGTTTTTTGTTTGTTTTTTGTTTTTTGTTTTGTTTTTTTTTTCATTTATACAACCCTCATTACAGAAATGGGACCCCCATCTTCACTACAGCTGTTATCAGCTTTCCTAAAGAAAAGTAACATTACTTGTTAGAGAAGGAGGGAAGCACTGAAGTCATAAGGGCCACTTTTGAAAGGGAAGTAATGTATTTAGGTATCTGCTGTGACACTTAAATTCAACATGACATCCCACTTTGAAATCCTAAGTTCTAGTATAGCCGTATCCATATTTCTGATCTTGTCCTCTGCAGTTCACTTAGCAGAGCCAGGACATGGTTTGGAGCACTGCTCCATCCCATCCATGTGCTTCATTGTCGTCCTGCATGCTGAGAGCATTCTAATCCCAGGCACAGTCTGGGAGACAGCAGGAGCCTGTGACTGGTCACAGGGAACCATGTGAAAAAAGTCTCTTTCTTTGGGAGATACAGCTGTGGTGATGCTCTCCTGGCTGTGCTCTCCTGTGCATGGTCAGAGGTAAAGCAGGCCATGGTCAGCTGAGGTTTTCAGAGTGACAAGAGCCTGCTTGCTCCCTTACTTGGCACCCCAGGACAGTCTGGCATGTTTAGGGCAGGTGACTCCTCTCAGCAGTGCTACTCACACTCCTCTGCCACCAGCATTGTTCCCTAGCTCCTCATCCCCCACTGTGCTGCGTCACCTCCCTTCTGCAGGTGGGAGCAGCTGGTACTGCTCCCTCATCCTTGGGAAGAAATTTGTGAAATTTGGCACAATTTATTTTTTTTCTAAACTGCTGAGGAGCCCTGAGCCAGTGTTGTCACATGCAGGAAATAAAGCACACATGCTTTGCTGAAGAATTCAGTGCTGATTCTTTTTAGAGGCTCCAACTGTAACTTAGTTTCTAACTACCATCTGAAGTTTCTCAGGAATGGGGTTTTTTTTAAATCACTACTTTTACAACATGTAGTAAAGGAGGACTCATTATCCCTGCCTTTGTCCATTTATGAAAATAAATTAAGCCAAATAAATTGCCCACTCCCTTGGCTCACATAAATGGTAGGAGACATGTGGGACCCGGGGAGGGGGACCTTTATTTGTGTGTATACAGAGACACATTGAAAAGTGTATCAATCATTTTTGCTGTCATTTCATTTTCTGTTCTGCCTTCAGCTGACTTTGCCTGTGACACAGCAGAGGAGGAGGCAGTGATGGGCAATGCTCAATTTCCCAGTTGAACAGTTGTTTGCCATAACCTGACTGCCGAGAACTTTTCATCTTGGCTTCCACCACTGGTCACAGCTGTGGCAGTATTTCATGGGAGGGGGCAATGTTTTATTGCATTTGCAGAGGAGAAAATAAACTGGTGGATTTTATGGATGAATTTACAGGGTTCTAATACATACTGTAGTACTGTGTACAAACCTAAATTCAGAAGGGATAATTCCCCTGTAGAGTAATGGTCTCCTCATGTACAGTTTTGAAACTCCATGTCTGGTGTAAGTCACTTAAGCTGGAAAATACTTATGGAGAGTGTGTATGAGTGTGGAGGTATGTACCAATCTTTTACCAGAAAAAATGCAGATACTAATGTATTACAATGCTTTATAAGTTCTTATGAAGGCCAAATTATACTGTTCGTATGTTTACTGAAAGTTACTTGGTTTTTTATATTGGTACTCAAGGGTCAAATATCAGTTTGGAAGAGTTAGTACCTAATCACAGGTGGGTAGTTGCCTCTGTGTTTCTACTTTGTCTGTGAATTTGAAATGGCTAATTTTCCTTTCATTTGGAAGAGAAAATTAATGTGTTAAAAATACAGAATAGTGAATCTTAGATTCTGCAGAAAAATGAAAGCCAAACAGAAGGTGAAATATTACTCTCAAAAAAGTCTTTCTGTAGTGTCAGAAGTCAGGATTTTGGTTAAAATCTCCTGTTATTCAATGAATGGAGAGAAAACAAATAACGCAATAATAAATTATTCAGAATGACAGGAAGTTATTACTTTTAGTATTTAGCTTCTGTTGTCTTTGTAGATAAATGGCATTGAAGTGCCTTTTGCTCTTCTAAGAGATCTGAGTTACCTTGTTTATGTTATATTATTAAAAAATAAATCACTAGCAGTTTTATGTAGATGTCTGTAAATATTTGTCTGTGAATGTTTGCATCCATCTAAGCAAAGTGCAGTGTGAAACTTGGATGCAATCCTTTAATATATCCAAGTAATAAACTGCTATTGTAGTGTTGTGGGTAATAAAGCACGAAGATGCATGAAGAAATTAGGGTATCCTGTATGCTCATTCTTTTCTAGGATGAAGTATTGGATGCATTAGATGGCAGTTAGTATGAAGGAAGTATTTAAAGAGAAGGGGCTAACCCAAGACTAAGGGTGGAAGAAGGGGAAATACCCCGAAGAAGAGACTGGAAGAGGGGGAAATGTGTCTGTGTAATAAAGCACTTGTAGAAAATTACTCTGAACATGCCACAGAGACTACATGAGCAGTCCTGCATGCTGTGAGGTGGTGGGAGGTGTCTTCCATTCTTTCATTTAGGAAAAAAATTCTACAGTAATTTCATCTTTTTGAGACATTAAAATGAGCAGAAATCAAAAAATAGCAGAAGTTTTTGACACATGTGTGACTAAATCTCTTGAGAGATTTTTTTTTAGCTTTAGACACGCATCTATACCTAATTCCCAGCTATGTCCAACTTTTATGATCCAAACACAGCTGCATGTAAGGAGTGGTTAATGAACTGCAGATTGCAATGATCAAAATACCGTTTTCTGTTTTGAATTCTGTCTTTTGGAAAACAGTGCCCAAGGACAACACTGTTAGCTAAAGCAAAAAGCAACTGAAGCTGCAGTTGCAGAGCCCTTGTGCTGAAGTCTCCTGAGAGGTCCTTGAGCTAGAGCAGGGCTGCAGTCAGAGATGTGGTGTCACCACACAAGCTCTACCACTGGTAGCAGTGTTGTGGAGAACAGCAATCAAACCTTGTGTTTGCAAGCTTGAATAGATGTTGGAAAAGGGGAAAGACAAAGTTGACAAGAATAATTGTAGGCATTAGAAATTTCAGTATATTTATGCATTTCGGAAGAAGATTGGGAATTTCTTTTGATGTATTCTGCCTAGGATGCTCATCTTGGCCAGTTGAAATCTCGACAGTGTAATTTTCTACATCTTTTCTAAACTTCTGCAACAGTGGATAGAAAAATTTCCCCTCTGCTATACATCTCAACTTGAACTGGTCATTAAAATGTGTCATACGATGTTGCTGAAAGGGTTTTGGTTTTCTTTTCCTACTTTAATTTCCTCTAAAGCATGTCTAGACGAGTGACTCAGGTGTGAAAATTGATAATGTAGATGTACAAGACAACCAAGGTGAGATGAGCTCCATTCCTTGAACATTTAGGGGAAAAAAAGCAAAACAAGATGCAAAGAAGCTATTCACATTCACAGAGGTGTAGGTGGAATGCAGAATGGCTTCTCTCATGTTGGATCTAAACACCAAGATTTTTTTCTTTCTGCTTCTCTTTTCTAGAATGATTACAAGAAACTGTCTATGCAATGCAAAGATTTTGTAGTTGGACTGCTTGATTTGTGCAGAAATACAGAAGAAGTGGAAGCCATTCTGAATGGTGATGTGGAGATGAGCCATAATAATGGAGAGCATGGTCGTCCCAGCCTCAGCCGCTTAAAACTCGCCATCAAGTATGAAGTTAAAAAAGTAAGCAATTCTGTTGATCAAAGAGGCGTGTCATGATGGTGGTATAAAATTATGCTTTTGTTAAATTTTATGTTTTGGTAGCCTTTGACACTGAAATGAATGTTTGGGCCCTTTGGGCACAGTGGTTTTAATAATCTAAAGAATCCTTGCTTGCAATGTAAACAAGAAGCAGATATTTAAGGTGAATACTGCTCACAATGAGCATGAGTTCAGATTACTCTAAAACAATGTGTAGCTGTATGCAAAAATTTTTGATATACATTTTTATTTTAAATCTCTTTTTTAAAGAAAAAATATGGAAAAGTTTTGCACTACTTCTGAAGCCTGGAAAAATGTAAGATCTAATAAAAGCTAAAAACAGTACATCAGACCTAGTGCACTACATAATGAGTATTAATATAGATTTTTGTCAAGCTGTTGTGCTTTGCTCAGGAATTTGAGAAAACCTGGAAAAATTACATGTCTCACAGAAACTGTTTGTGTCTGTACAGAAGGATCAGAGGAACAACCTAGGAATATTAGAACTGTGGTTCTGAGTTCAGGAGAAAGCAGGCTTTGGGCAGTGCCAACTACAGGAATTATTGTCCCTTCTTTGGCTTGCTTTCGTTTCTACTGACAATTCAATACTCTGCTCTCTATCTGAATGGTGCTCAGTGAAACCAGTTGAGTTTGTGACTGCATAAACATTGGAATTTCCCAGGAAACTTGTCTTGGATAATATAGGTTGTAAAATTCTAGGTGACTTGTGTCAACCAGGGAGAAATTATTTGTGTGGTGAAGTTTGTACGACCAAAGATCAAGGAGACACAGATAAAAGGTGTACTTCAAAAGCATGTTACCCTAAATTTTTACAGAAATTGAGTTCCCATGCCTGGGGGACACACACAAATTTATATGTGAGAGGTGTATTTATGTGTTCATGAAAGGAAGGAAAGACAAAAACCCTTTTGGCTGAACCAGTATATGAGCACAACCTGCAAAACACTTCCAAGCTACAGTCACTAAAGAGATCTGAAGCAGCTGTTGAAGAGAACAGCTTACATCGAGCTTGGGTCCTTCATACTGTGAGTCTTAGTGCTTCTGCACATGGGAACTTCCTTTCAACACTTTCTCTTATCTCAATAAAGACATTTCTTGTACCTTCAGCCAGTCATCTTTAAAGTGTAGAGAAAGGACCTAGAAAAAAATACTACATTCAAATAAATTTTTATTTTATTTATAGATTTGGATTTTAAAATGTACAGTGCACAAGAATCTACAGTTTTTTAACATCTACCTCTGTAAGATGCTTCTTATACTGTCCAGAGGACACAAAGAGCCTTATAGGACAGACTTCTCAGTTTTGCAGTTTGTCCAAATGGTTCCAAGAACCAAGTTATAAGTAATCCTCATCTGATTTCCTGCAAATGTGATAGCCATTTTCTCATGCCAGCTGAAAAAAAATGGTATTTTCTGTGTAATTATGTGAAAATGGGATGTATTATTTCTTTCCTAAGTGAAGATTACGTAGCAATTTTTGCAGAACAGAAGACTCAACGTGTTGGAATTTCTGAAGCAGTATAATTAAAATTATAAATGTCAGAAACTTATAGAGTTTGCCCAGATAAATCAGCCTTAGATGAAATTAATAGTTTGTGATGGAACATAGTGTTAATAAATAAGTTTTTAAGTTCAAGTATTTCTTGCTGATGGCAACATGCATGTTTGCTGGGAGATTTAGCTTATCAAAATAGATTTTCTTATGCCCCCGTTAATGCTCCTTTGAGTTTAAGCTGCATTTTCACAATTCCAGCATTCTTAATCTGCTTCCTATATCTGTATTTTAAGAGAAGTTATTCTGAAATCAGTATCATTTTTGTGCTCTTTTTTTATTTTTATTAGTTTGTAGCACATCCAAACTGCCAGCAGCAGCTCCTCTCTATCTGGTACGAGAATCTGTCGGGTTTGCGGCAGCAGACGATGGCAGTGAAGTTTCTGGTTGTCCTCGCCGTTGCGGTCGGACTGCCCTTCCTCTCCATGGCCTATTGGATTGCTCCTTGCAGTAAGGTCAGCCTGGGAAGAAGCCCTGTCAGGGCCTCCTAAGAACTCCCCAGCCTGTAAATTCCTGTATGACAAAGACACACTTACACAGCACTTCAGAAACATGTTGTTTTAAAGCCAGGTTAGAGTGGAATGGCTGCAAGGTTGCACATTCAGGCAATTGTAATTAAGGCAAGTAAATGTGTTGTGTTAATTGCAGTATGAAGGAAACTAAGTTAAAATGGTCAACCAAGGGTTACATTGAGGAAATCCTGCTTTAGAAACCAGTCAAACAGTTTTTCATTTAATTCTTGCCTTAGTAGGCATTTCAGAGGATACTCATTTTCCATTGATTCAGATGTAAGCTAAGCTCAGGCTGTGGGTTGATTCCAGTTGCTTCAAAGGAAATTTTCTTTTTCATTATCAAAAATAGCTCTATAAAAGTCAAGACAGTGCTAGTATTCATCATATTTTGTGAGGTCTTCAAAGCAGTTGTACAACCTGCCTTGCATTCACTTGGAATGCTCTGTCTGGGATTAGGTGCTACCAATATATCTGGTTTGGTTTATATATAGTATGGAAAACCTTTCTGATAAAGATGGGTTGCAGTTTTTGACCTCACTGAGCTTTTTGTTGAATCCCTGTTTCAGTTGGCCAGTATCCCTTTTGAGTGGACACTCATGGAAAATTTCCCTTGAAAGCATGTTAGAGGGACAAATCCTATAAGGATTATTCGACATGTTGCAGTACAAGATCCACAATTCTAGCAGGTTGGACTCTGTAGCCTTTTATGTTGTGCCAATTTTTTTCATGTCTTTCAAGCTAGACAATAAAAATGAGTTGCATTATTTTCACTTTTTAGTATTATGCCTACGGGTTTTATGAAGAATTAACGCCTTGAGATACAACACATTTCAGTAATTGAATTTTTGCTGTAGCAGTGACTTACCTTGCTATTTTCCTTAAATGATTTATTTGTCATATACAAATGCGGTCAGTCTAAAATTAAAAAGTACTTTTCTGGAGCTGCCAACCTAAGTGGACAAGCTAAGACTTTTAATACTAATACAGGCACTCTCAAAAATAAAGAATTGCTAAAAGTTCAACCTCATGTGAGTTTGTGTGGAGCTTTCAGGTTTTAAAGTGTTGCGCTAAGCTATTTTTTAAGTTGTTCATAGTGATTACAAAGCTGAGAACTTTTCCTTTGTACAAATCAGGAGGAAGTTAAGACTCTACAGAACTACAAATACAACTTTTTGAGATGTCACGACTTTTTTAAAAAAAGAAAATAAGTTGGGAAAACTGCACAATATCTGTGCTAAATTGAGTATCTCATCAGTCAGGAAAGGGAATTCTTTTCTTCATAATTCACTCATAATGATAATGCTTTTAGTAAGTGTGTCAAAATCTTATTTTCTGTCTTGCCTTACAATGAAGCTAGCTAGTATTAAAAAATTCAACAGCTGTAATAGATTTTTCTCTTGATTATCTGTAATAGACAATAATGACAAAAAATAATTACAGTATTATTTCAAGTCACTGACTTAAAATATATATTTTTTATTTTTCATTTCAGTTTCACTTTTAATCTATTGCTGATATCCTAACAGTGAAACTGATGGATTATTCCTCTGAAAATAGCAAATCAGTAGAAACTTGTAAAGATGACTGTGAACAGGGCATCACAGTATACAAACGTTTTCAGATATTTGTTGCTTTCTATTACTGAAATATATGATTATCTGTGTTACTGCTCTTTTTATATACATTTTATTTGGAATCAATCAGTGCAATAGCCTTGTGTTTGTTGATCTCTTTTGCAGCTGGGGAGGATAATGCGTGGCCCATTCATGAAGTTTGTAGCCCATGCAGCTTCTTTCACCATTTTTCTTGGTCTGCTTGTCATGAATGCAGCTGACAGATTTGATGGCACCAAACTGCGACCCAATGAAACAACAGACAACGTAAAACAGCTTTTTAGGATGAAAACATCATGTTTCTCATGGATGGAGATGCTTATTATTTCTTGGGTAGTAGGTAAAAATTTTTGCTTAAGTTGCTATGATTACAAGTGAAGCTGAACTCAACTGAACCCTTTCCTTTTAACATTTTGTGTAAAAATTGGGAACATTTTGTGTAAAAATTGGAACAAAGGGAGTTTATTCAGCTGTCTGCATTCCCATGTGGGCCTTTTGTTTTTTATTAGATGTCAGCAGGATTCAGGTGTCTAGTTGATCACAAACATACAGACTAAGTATTTAGGTGAAATCTATATTATCTGAAGATTAATTAATTCAGTTTTATGAATATCAAAGCAAAGTGTCTATCAGTTTTTGGGGTGGTTGAGTCTCGGTGTGAATTTCCAGGAGGAAAGATTTTTACGTGATGAGACAAGATTAATTTGTGTCCAATTGTCTCTTAATCTCTTATTTTGCAAGCATGCCTGCAGAACTAATAGAGTTTAGCTGAATATATTAGTGACAAAAGAGAAGAATATAGATCCCAGAAGATTCAGTGGTTTATTTTTTCCATCCCGACACAGGAATTAAATGAGTTCTATGAACAATACTCTGAGCAGACCCATTCAACTTGGTGATGTAGAACTCTTCAGCATCAGAACTTGAGCATAGACCTTCCAAAATATATTAGCTGTCAGATTCTTACTTACAAGTCTACTACCTTTTAGTCAGTAGGGTTTAGATGTCCAAGTATTTTAAGGATCTGGTTGTTAGTTATGCCTATAAAAAGGGAAAGCTAAATTCAAGCTATCCATTCAAGACCTTATGCATTTAAAGTATATTGCTTTTATGATCTCACTGTGATTGAAATTTGTATACCAACTGATTATAGCTTTAAAAGACCTTGGCAGTATTTATTTATTTATTTGTAAAGCTATTTATAAATTATTATAATTTTTTATTTTAGGAATAATATAGCACTTAGACTTTCAAAGTCTATAAACGTCAATATTTTCATCTGGTAATAAAGAAGTAAATCATAAATTCTCAATTTGAAGTTCTACTTTGCTAATTTAATCTATTTTTGTATCAGTGTCATGCATAAGACAGTTTATGAAAAATTGATTCATGCATACAGGATGTAACATTGACTGTAATTGACATTATTATTGTCCTTATCTGAAATGTGCTTTCAATTTAATAAGTGTAAAAATTAGTGACATTATTCCATTTAGTTATTAGCTCTTTAGAATTTTACTTCATAATTACATATTTTTTACCTTGAAAAGAAAAAAGGGTTTTCACAATGAAAAAAGCTGTCATAAGCTGATAATGTACTTCCACTTTATTACTAAGGGACAGTAGTTAGGAATCAGACAGATACCTTTGTCCTATTGAAGAAGAATTAGGTCTGAGTCTTACTTTCATGATCATTTGTCACATATGTAAAAGAGATTGTAGCCAGGAAAATGGCAAATAATAAATTTTGAGTTATGCTTTAGCTCTGCCACCATTGTATGTTCATGCCAGAGCATTTCTGCTCTTCTCATCTCATTCTGTGTCAGTAACAGATGGTAATACTCACATCCCATTCCTCTCTTGGAAAGCTTTTTTAGTTTTACAGGAAGAAGCAGTCTGAAAGATTGTTATTATTACTTAGATGAGAAAGAAGTCTCAGAATGTATATAAATTTGGAGGTCCAAGGATTTAATTTTGTATTTGAACTCCCACTGATCAAAATAGTTTTGAATTTGACTGCCACCAAGAGCATATCCTATATATAATAAGAATATTAAACAAGCATGAGGAATAAAGAACACACTGTTTTCTCTGTTCTCTCTTATACAGGCATGATATGGTCTGAATGTAAAGAAATTTGGTCCCAAGGTCCAAAGGAATACCTGTTTGAGTTATGGAATATGCTTGATTTTGGTATGTTAGCAATTTTTGCAGCATCATTTATAGCAAGGTTTATGGCATTTTGGCATGCATCCAGAGCCCAGAACATCGTTGATGCAAATATGAAAGATCTGACAAGTCCAACACTGGAGCCCAACATAAAATACTACACCTTGGGTGAGTTGATGGCACAATTATTGGGCCAAAACAAACTGATTTTCTTTTAATTAGTCTCCAATGCCATAGTTTCACAATGTAGTACTGAAGAAATTCCCACTGCTTCTCTTCTTTATCTTTATGGCAAGTTGAACGTGAGGCAGCAGTGCCCTGGCAGCCAGGAGGGCCAACCCTGTCCTGGGGGCACCAGACACAGCACGGCCAGCTGGGCAAGGGAGGGGATTGTCCTGCTCTGCTCTGGGCTGGGGCAGCCTCACCTCCAGTGCTGGGGGCAGTTCTGGGTGCCACAACATAAAAAAGACATTAAACTATGGGAGAGTGTCCAAAGGAGGGCAATGATGATGGTGAAGGGCCTTAAGGGGAAGTCATATGAAAAGCAGCTGAGGTCACTTGGTCTGTTCAGCATGGAGGGGAGGAAACTGAAGGGAGACCTCATTTCTGTTACAGCTTCCTTGTGAGGGGAGGAGGAGGGGCAGGCACTGAGCTCTGCTCTGTGGTGACCAGCGACAGGACCCGAGGGAATGGCCTGAAGTTATGTCAGGGGAGGTTTGAGCTGGATATCAGGAAAAGGTTCTTCATCCAGAGGGTTTTTGGGCACTGGAACAGGCTCCCCAGTGAAGTGGTCACAGCCTGTCTGAGACCAAGAAGCATTTGGACAGCATTCTCAGGCACATGGTGTGACTGTTGGGGATGGTGCTGTGCACGTCCAGGAGTTGGACTTAATGATCCTGATGGGTCCCTTCTGACTCAGCATATTCTATGTTTCTGTGATTCCACTATTGATCATAGCTCCCCTGTCTGCCTTGGTACATCTTTTTGTAGACTGTTCTAGACAGCACTGAAATGAACTAATATCAAAATAAATTCACTGTCACCCACCCCTTTTCTAGATAATTTTAATCTGTTCAATTATACAATACTGTCCTGCCAACCAGTCTGTGGTGGTACAGCTTTGAATGGAATGTATTTTAATGCAGGGACAGAACTGAGCAATGAGGTGCAGGAAGTTCATAAACCTATTTTGCCAGAAAAACCAATATATCTTTTATATATTATTTGCTCAGAGACTCTATTCTATTTCTTTAATATTTTTCAATCCTTGCTCTTTACCAGTAAGAGATAAAAATGTTAAGAAACTTTCTTGGGATATTTGGGAAGTCCTAGAAGGTATTTTGCCCAAATGGACTAAAAATTAAGCACTGCTGACTTGTGTTCACTCTCAACACCACCACATCTCTTACCATTATTAGATATTTTTCTCTAGATACTAAATTGCATCAGTTTCTGTCTTTATTCTGTGCTTCAGATACTGTTTCTGAAAAGGTTTCAGAAAGTTTCCAGACTGCAGAAAAGCAGAGCAATTAAAATGTATATATTCTGAAACACATTAAATTGTAGTCTTATAAATTTTACTTGAAAGTTATAAATTTCACATAAGTCCTAAAAGCAATAGTTGAGGCATTTTTTTCATGTATGCATGTACGCTGAAGTCTGTTTGAAGAGCATCTGGGTATGGATGGTATTAATAGTGAGTATTTAATGTCAGGTTTTTTCATAGGGTAGCAAAGATAACTTGATGGACACCAGGTTGAACACGAGCCTGTGCAGCAAAGAAGGCCCCTGGTACCCTGGGCTACATTAGGCAGAGCATTGGCAGCAGGTGGTCCAAAAACGCCTCCCTTAGATAAGCACATGTATTGACAGGAATTCTCATCTTTTTTGCAGCCAGAATAAACTGGGATCCGTCTGATCCTCAGATCATTTCTGAAGGGCTGTATGCAATTGCAGTGGTGTTGAGTTTCTCACGGATAGCCTACATCTTACCAGCTAATGAAAGCTTTGGGCCACTGCAGATATCACTTGGCAGAACCGTGAAAGACATCTTCAAGTTTATGGTGATATTTATCATGGTGTTTGTGGCTTTCATGATAGGCATGTTTAATCTCTATTCCTACTATCTGGGGGCAAAACAAAATGAAGCGTTCACAACGTAAGTACAACTGATTAAATTGCAACCTTTATTTTCTTATCAATAACTCAGTAAAATACTAAATGTTCTTTGCAATGCTACTGTATTTTTGGATGTGGGGAAATGAGATCTCTTTATCAAAGCAAGAGAAAATAAGTCTTCAAAGAGATGGAGATAAATAGGAAAAAGTACCTCAGAGGTTTGGACTTACGTTTATTTATAAATTATCAGGAGGAGATACATGCATTTAAATTAACTAACCTGAAAAAAAAAAAAATCATTATTTCCACACCATGACTCTACCCTGGAATTGTGGAATAGTAAAATCTCAGCTGGAAGATTATGGTCCATAAGACTAATTTTTTTGAAAATTGCTGATTTGCCATCAGATATCCTGTCTTCTTCATAGTTTATATACTTTAGTTTCATGTTAATAATTATCATATTAGCAGTGAAATTATTGTCAGTAAGTGAACTAATGATGCAATTTAAATAAAGTATTTACAGGTTAATTATTTTTAATTTTTTTTCATGTTAACAGCAAGCTTGTAGTATATAGATTAAAGTAGTTAACAAGTGAATCATTGTAATATTCTTTTGAGGATGGATATATGATTCCTAAAACCATCTGATCTGAATCAGATGGTTTTATTGTTAGCTCTATTAGGAATTTTGTGTTATGAAACAGCCATGAAATTAGACAGTCTTCTTTTATGTACAGAGATGTAGTTAAACATTATGATAATGGAAAAATTTGTACACTGTATAAAATTGATAACTGGCAATTTCTACAATAAGAATATACAGCTTTTCTTCAATAACGTATACATGTGTCCAATTTCTCCTTTTAGTGTTGAAGAAAGCTTCAAAACATTGTTCTGGGCTATATTTGGACTCTCAGAAGTTAAATCAGTTGTTATCAATTATAAACACAAATTTATTGAAAATATTGGTTATGTTCTCTATGGAGTCTATAATGTTACCATGGTCATCGTCTTACTGAACATGCTTATCGCTATGATCAACAGTTCATTCCAGGAAATTGAGGTAAAAAAGTCCATTTATGATGAAATATCACCCTATTTACTGTTGCAAGTGATTGTCTCTGGCTCTTGGAAAATTTTCATGTTGACATCAAGACAAGTACCACATAAGCTTTTGGAAAATTTCAGAAGAAAATATTAATGCCACTGTTCATTTTTATTATAAAATATCTGTCAATTACTTGGCTGCATGTGCTTGCAATAGTAAGAATCCGACTGGAATAAGAAACTACTGGTGAATTGTGTTATGTTCCTGAAGAGTATGGGCTACATGGTGTGACTTTGTGAATCTTTCATTTGCCTCATTTGTAATTACTTGCCGAAATCCAGCACTACCTTTTGCATTCCATGGAAAGCAGAGGGCTAAATCATTATCACTGTTTAGGAAAAAAGTAAGCAGATCTCCAGGAGCTAGGCCATCCCAGACTTTCCTAGGGGTTGCTCTTGCCAAAGCATCAAACTCGGTTGGGTTTGACTCCACTTTGGTCCCACATTCTGGGCTCTGACTGGGGCCTGTAGCATTGTCAAGCTAGAGCAAGAGCAAGACATTCTCTAGGGATGTTCACATTCTTCTGGATCAGGAGGCCACAGGGCAAATCTATCAGCTTTGGAGCATTAAAAATACAGTGACTGGACAAAACAGCCTCTAAGGTACAGCAGTATTGAGTCATGACCCTGAACTGATGTCAGTCCTTTCTGTAGAAAACCCTCCTAGACTTTACAGGGGGAAATAAGGTGAGTGTTTTGGTGATCATAAATGATAAACATAAACCATGGTGATGATACTATATCTAGATTAATCATATATTTCAGAAAATTGAAGGAATTAGGTAAGAATCACCTCATCTTTTTAAAGTTCATGTTTAAAGTAATAGAGTCTACAGACTCTATTTAATAGAGTCTGTCATTGTGGTCCTGTACCACAGACTATTAGCACTTATTCTGGAATAAACAACATTTAAATTAAATCCATTCTGTTCTTCTGCAATTGCATAAGCTCATTAAATGGATTAAGAAGAACAGTTCCATTCACTGAAATTTTGGTTTTCATAGATCTTGATCTGTTTGAGATTTACTTCAGCCAATTACACTTAAAACACACATGAAGTTTAGCTAAAGCATCTTCAGTACTCAGAGTAGTATTAACCATGTCTTAACTGCTGTGTTTCTGTTTTACAGGATGATGCTGATGTAGAATGGAAATTTGCAAGGGCTAAACTTTGGTTTTCTTACTTTGAAGAAGGGAGAACTCTTCCAGTACCCTTCAACTTAGTGCCAAGCCCAAAATCTTTGCTGTATCTCCTAATCAGAATCAAAAAATGTATTTCTAAACCATTTTTGTGCCAAAAGAAAAGCTTTCAGGAAGATGCAGAGATGAATAAGGTAATTTTTTTCTTGTATATACTGACTGCTAATTTTAGAAGATAAAGCCAATTTTAATTTTATTTTTATTATTGCCCTTCTTTATTCATGAATTTCCCAACCTACTTAATTCATACTGAATCAGTCACTAATATGGGAGAGCAGAATAGAATAGAATAGAATAGAATAGAATAGAATAGAATAGAATAGAATAGAATAGAATAGAATAGAATAGAATAATTACCATCCCTGCTGAAGTTCAGGTCCAATGACATCTCCTGCTTTCCCCTTATCTGCAAGTCACTTTATCTCAGAATACCATCTAGATGGTCAGACAGATTTTACTTTTCATAAATACACACCTGGTTTTTCCAGTCACCATCTGTTCTTGAATGTGCTCCAATAAGTTTCATTTTTCATTGCATTATTTTGCCAGTTACTGAAGGGAGGCCTGTCGCAGACATTTCTCCACAGAAATCCTTTCTTTCGGATTTCTGCGTCTTCTGGCTTCCAGAATGGCCCAGGGTTGCTCGAATCATACTTTTGACCTTTTTTGAAGATGGATCTGACATTTGCTGTTCTCCAGCCTTTGGGGACCTCTCCCAATACCCTTGGTCTTTCAGAGATGATAGCATATTTACAAGGGGTGCATCTACTCTCTCAGATACACCTGTGGATGTAGCGCTCTGGATTTGCCTGGTTCAAGTTCTTCCTGTCTCCTCAAATTCCTTCACTGAGCACAGAGGTCTGAGAAACTGTTGATGAAACCTGAGGCAAAAAAGGCATCAAGTCCCTCATTCTTGCCTTCATCCAGCTATCACTTAAATCCCTTTCCCCACTGCCAACAGGCCTGCATTTTCCTTGTGCTGCCTTACGTTGCTGTTGTAGCAATATTTCTTACTGCTCTTGCAAATGTCAGCTTAAGGCAATCTTTGTCTTTCCTAATGCCACCCTCACATGCCTGGGCAGTCTCCAAAGTCCCCCCTTGGCACCCTGTCTCTGCTTCCACTGAAAATGCCCTTTGCTTTTATTGTAAAATATTTTGTTTCCTGTTTTACTTACACAGCTTCAGTAAAAAGTACTTGAGTTGATGCGTTGGACTTGCTTAGTTTGTAGCAGGTGTATTTTTCCTACACTATCTTGGTATAGGTCATGTCAATTGCTTGAGAAAAACATGGAATGTTAGATGGCATTGGAAATGTAAAGCCTGGCACTATTCTAGCACTATTTTAACATTTTAGGGAAAAAGAGTTATCCAAGGCAGCTGATCAGATGTAGTGAGTAGAAAGGTGAGCATATGCTAACATACAGGAAAAAAAAAAAAAAAGAAAGAATTTGTCATGTTGGAAAAACAAAATTTTCTTCAAAGGAAATTTAAGTATGGAAGAATCTTTGTTAAAATGGGCTGTGGTCTGAGCAGAGGCCTGTTCAAGGTTAAAAGTTCTTGAATTTGTTGTCAAGAGCCATTAGTCCTTAGTCTGGGGACCAATAAAGAATTTACATGCATCTGTCAGTTCTCTGTCACCAATGTGACCAGCACATTTTTCACACTTCTTAGTTGAAGAGTAAAAGAGGAAAAAGTGCTCGCAATCCTAGAAAGAAAAAATGGACTTTTAGGGAAAAATACTGTGCCTCTGGGTAAGTTTATACAGTTTATGAAAACAAATGTAGGTATTGTATTACAAACACTGTTACCTAAGTCAAAATTGCTATTAAGTTCAAGTGTCTCATCTCTATTACCAGTAATTTTTCTAGTGTTTCACAGATCTCACTTCATTTTGTTTGGAAAATCTAATCCTAATGTATTTAGGACCTAATAGAAATGACACATGCATTTGCTCAGGTTTTTAATGAATCTGACATTTGCAAAACTTTTCTTCAAGCTGCGTGATGCAACCCGATTTTAAAACCTCTGTGAGTGATAAAGTCATCACTAAAATATTGTGCATTTGAGGAGATCCATATAAACTTAAAAATGAGTGGTGGTGGAAAAAAACAAATGGTTCTTTTCTAATTCACTTACTCTGTGAATTTTAAAAGCACATAATTAGGTTGTAAGCTTGTGTAAATGACTTTTTAGCATGAAATTTATGTTCCCATAAAACAGGTATTCTTATAAGTCCCATTTATACAGACTAAGGAAAGAAGATGTATTTTTATCACTCCATTCAAACCTAGCAATTCATGTTTTCTAGCATGTTTCTAGAAACGTGCATAGTGTAATACTAACCAGCTCTACATAAAACAGTAGCAGATTTGTCAGCTTTTACAGTAGTCGCTCTGAAAGAGAGCTGTAGGGATGCAAACATTGTTTATCAGATTTTTTCCTAGCCCTGAATTAATTTTGTCTTCAAATATTAATGCTTTTACACTCAGATTTTAGTATAACTAATCCTAAATGAAATTTGCATACTCTGCTGCCAAAGCAGCTATAAAAATGCAAATCAAATTTTTAAAAATCGAAATTTTACATTGAAAACCATAAAGTGTCTGAGTTGTATTTATTAATTTCTCAGGTTTTGCAGCAGATAGTGGCAGATGATTGCATTTTCACTTACCTTTTGGGGTTCTACATGCTGAATTTATCTGAATCTATTGCCATCCTGTGCACTTCCAAGAAGTATCTAAAGTGGTTTTGTGTAACCTTTTGATCCACTGTTGACGATTCATTATTGTTGAGGCTGTCATGGCATCTTCTCAAGGGCACTCTCAGGCTTTTGGGATTTTGACTTTTGGTTCCCTTAGCACTGAGTGGGTTGATGCTGCTATGACTCCTGAGCAAGGAGCTACTTGTGCAGGTATATTTATAGCATAAATAAGAGGAGCTGTGGAAAGATAAGGAAAGATTTGGCAAGACCAGACCCAAGACTTGAGGGCTGTGTTTGTGCTGGTATAACTTGGGTAACTTATCTGGGTATGGAGGCCAATTCAGGAGTGGCTTGCCCCTATTCAGGTAGTGTTCCTCACAAAGTAGGAAACCTCTTGTCCCCAAGCCATTCCAGTTGCCAGACTGTGCCTAGGCAGACAGAAGGTTGCTCTGGTGTGAGTCCTACCCGGGAGGACAGTGAAGGTTTACTGGTGGGAGACATTGCACTGCAGTGCCCAGCAATGTTAACACACACTGGGATTCACTGATCCAGACCCAGCCTGTGGCTTGTTCTGCTGCAGAGCCTGCATCTTCTCTCTGCAAAAGCTGCTGCAGCTTCAGAGTGAGTGGGAAGACAAGAATTAGGGTGGGAAGGAAGGAAATTCTACTCCTAGCTCCAGCTCTGCCCTGATCATTGCTAGCAGAAAATAAAGCCAGATGCTGTCAGTGCTAAACAGCAAGTAATTTACATAGCTGTGTTCAAAGTATAGTACACCAGAAATTAATTTCCTGAGACATATCTAAATGCAATACAAAAGACTGTGAAGATGTTTTCTTTCAGGCTGCTGATTAAAATCCACATTCCTTTTTCAGGCTAGAATAGACTTTTTAAATATCGAGTGAGAAACTCAAACCAATAAAAAAGAAAAAAGAAATTAAGGAAAAGGAGATTTTTTTAAAAAAACCCTACTTTGACTACTGTTCTAAATTTAAAATTGCCTTGGGATTGAGAAAATTTATTGTTGAAGTGTCACAGAACTTGTTCATCTTCCTGAGCTAAAAATCAGCAGTGAGAGATAATATATTTAAATTTTGTTCATTAAACATGGCCCTTCAGAAAAGTAGTAAGGGACAGCTATTTATTGAAGTAGCTTTAAGCCCTCACTCAAACAAGAAAAATATGTTAACTTTAACTTTCCTAGTGTAAAACAGTATCTCTGAAATTTTCATGAGTGATGTCTGCTTATAGGAGCACAAACTGAGTCACTTTCTGGGAACCCTCCTTTTTGATCCAAGAAAGTACAATTTTTTGGAATTGCAAGTTGACAGCAGTTTCTGATTTAAGGCATTAATGAGGTGCTGAAGAAACCAGCTATAACAATTTCATTACTATACTGATTGAATTTTACGTAATACAAGAGAATAATGAAATGAGAGGCAAGTGTAAAGATGAAGATGTTTTCAAAGAACAATGATCCATATATCCTGCATTTCATATTTCAACCCCACTCTAGAAGAAGAGTTATTTTGGTTGGGATTTATATCATTGTTCTGTTTAATTTACATCATTTCATCTCTGGTTACTCATATTCAATAAATGATAACTTAAAAATACAGATTCTAGGTCAGTCACCCATGTGGCAGGTTGAGTGCACTGTAGTGCTAATTTTGGAGAAAGAAAAAGCCTTAAGCAGGAAGCTTAAACAGAGCTTAAAGAGAGTTAAAAAATGTTAAATGTGATAATGAAATCTTGGCAGTCTCTGCCACCAAGTGGTCATTCAGCAATTTACAGTGGATCTTGTATCCTGTTGCTGGTACACATAAGATCTAATTAAAAGTAAATTATTACCCTAAAAACTGTGCTGGAGGGAGAAGTTTAACATAAAGGCATTATTACAGTGTGCCTGGTTTTACAAGTTTGCAGTGTCATAACTCATGTCATCACATATTTCCAATTTTGCTATTTCAAGTGAAAATCAAATTGTAATTGAGCAGTAGATTAACTTTTGAGGTGAAACAACGTAACGTAAGTTTGAAACTGGTAACCAGCATGACACTTTGCTTTTAAAATATGTAATAAAATACATAGTAAATACCCAAGGCAACTTCCCTCTACTGCTGCAGAGGAAGCGTGATCTTACACTTTTTCAAAAAGTGGTGCATGAGAAATCCAGGAGCTGAAATAGCAGGAAGATTGTTTTTCTGTTTTAACCCAGTATTGTAGATGAGGCCCAAGAAAGTATAATTAGTTCTAAAATCCTGAAAAACATAGTGATTTTGTAGTGATTGTGTAAACTCACTAGTCATTATTTGTTATTATAAATCAGATACCTAGTTTAAGGTAGGTTTAAAACATTTTGATAAGATTATACTTTTTAAGATATATTCAAAATATCTGAAGTAGCTTTATTCAAGCATGAAAAAATAATAACTTGCCGTTTCTATACAGGTCTGTGCACATGTAGATTAATATATAAGAGAAATATTAATTGTTTTATATGTTTTACATTATTTATCTTTTATAATTACTTTTGCTTAGTCAAGTAAACATAGACTAAATAGATAAATAATGTTTTTTTTTAAAGTATGGACAAATAGATTTGTGAATCTTTCTGAAGAACCAAAAATTCCCAAATTCAGTGTACACTTTATATTGATTGCTAATGAATGTATTTTACCAATAGATTTAATCAATTTTTGTATCAAAATACAAGCCTGATCTAATAGAAGGTGTCCCTGCCAACTGCAGGGGCATTGCACTACCTGTTTTTAGATGTCCCTTCCAACACAAACCATTCTGTGATTCTATGGAATGCTGAACAAAATCTAATAGTATTTAAATTATTCCCGGTGTACAGCTGTGTAAGCAGCAAATCCTGCCCCATTTTTGTCAACAAATTGTTTCCCAGCATATCCCACAGATCTTTAACAGGCTTCAAAGTGCCCCAGTCTGCTTATCAGTAGGTGCTTGATATATTAGGGCACAACATAGAGAGGTTCAATAGAAGTACAAAACATCCCTCGGGATTTGAGACTCTTCTCTGATGGTCCCGTCCTTTGAAAGAGTAAAAATCTGGTTGGACCATGTATAATTTCAGGGAACTGAATTTTTAGCGGCAGTCCCACTTATTCCTCATCCAGATCCACTATGACTTATATTTCTTGCACTGCTATTTGTTGATCTGGCCCCGCTTTTTATCTATTTTTATCTATTATTGCTTTTATCTAAAGCAATACCATTTGGTTTTGCAGTTTCTGTTCACTGTTACTGCAGCCCAGTCGTTCATCTTGAGTTCCAGTTCACCATTTTGTGATGCCTTAGGTTTTCTGTCATAGGATATATACATGAGATATACATATTGATCTTCTATTTATTTTGTACTATAAATAATGATTCTGTTTCAGCTTGATCAAAGGAAGCAATCAAGTATAAGAAGCTCAGATGAAATTCACTTGAACAGTTTAAACAATCCTCCAAGACAATACCAGGTAAAAAACAGCTTATTTTTAAATAATATCAAGAAATAGTAGAACTGGCAGACTGATGGCATGAGGACAGTTTTGAATTTATGCTAAGTAACATGAGTCAAGGATAAATCCACAGACCTTGTATATTTCAGAAATAAATGAAATGGTTTAGGTATTTGCAGTACAATTTGAGGGTGTTTTTCACTACTCTTTGTTTCTTAAATGACACCCTTACAGTGCAATTTATTTATGTGTTCTAGAAAAATGTTTTTAATTTTAGAGTTGAGTCCTCAACTGCACAATGTGAACTGAGAAATCCAAAAATAAACCCCAAATCTTTCCATTAAATTTGCTGAAGCAGATCAGCTTGTTGTGGCACATCTCTACATACAAATGCCTCAAGCACTGCGAGTATCTGTCAGCCTTTATCCTATCAATGCAGTCTGGTTTTCCTTTGCCTCCTAAACAACTGCAGTGAGCCTTTGTGCAGTTAAGTATAAAGAGACCCAGCACAGTCCTCATAAATCTCAGCTATTCTGGTCCAGAGACTGCTTCTTTCCTTCTTGTAATACTGCAAAGTGGGTGGAAAGGAAGAAGCAAGAGCTGCCTGGGTAATATAAAAATACAATCTGAATGAAAAAAGGTACAGAAAATGAGTATAGTTTATTGATCACAAGAGAGATTTTCCCTTGGGCAGGCTAGCTCCGCTCCACTTTTATGTTATGCAGTGTCTACAGGAGTCTGTTCCAAAACTCCCTCACTTTTTCACAGCCAATTTCATTATGATGCAGGGGTAGATACTAAGATTAAAAATCTATGCCATAAACATGTAGTGTGGCTTTGTATTTGAAAGATTCTTGGATCATTGTAATAAACAGTACAGCTGCTGACCTTGCAGGCGTGACCACGGTGATGGCCTGGGACCACTAATCTGGCATGACTCACCTCAAAACCAGCTCTATTATTGTGGAGACAAAAGTAGAAATATAAATCTATGAATGTTTTCTATCTTAAGCTGGAAAAGAAAAAGTATTACGTTGTCATGGACTACACCCTATGAAAATATTAAACCCAAAGGCAGAAATACATATCGTAAAACGTACTTGGATACCTTGTTCTTTTTTAAGTAATTTGAACTGTTGGGAGAATCAGGGCCAGAATTATTTTTTTTCCTGGAAAGGTAAAATTTACAATAAATTTGCTGGCCTAGATTCCCCTTATTAAGCAGAGAGGTTGGTCATTCTCATGATATAAGCTATTTGATCAGTTTTAGTTGTCTCAGATGAGCTGTGATCTCAGGTTTGCTCCTTTTATCCATAGAAGGAAATAATACATATATTTACCTTAGAAAGTATCTGTCTTTGGTTATATGAGTCCCAGCTGAGACACTTAAATGACTTGGAATTTTGGATCCCATTTTCTCTAAGCAAGCCCTACACTGGGAAAACATGACTTAGCAAATATATCAAAATAGGTTCAAATAAACTAACAAACTAAAGGATTTACAACTGGCAATGCTAAGCAGGGTCATTATCATCTTTGGGTGGCAATGAAGGCCAGATGGCTTCATCTACTTGGAGATCAAAGATGCAACTCTATTAATAGCTCGTACAGCCTCCAGTAGTAGGTTAAAGCTTATGAATTACAGCATTCATAAGATTATGTTTAGTTCTCTAACTTTCAAATATATATATATATATATATATATATGCAGAATCATGAAGTTTTTTACATTAAGTTTCTTTAACTTGTCAAGTTCTACACTGAAGTATCAGAATGCAATAGAAGGTAACAGAGGTGTCATAATTTAACCTGTGTGTCAACTAAGTACCACACAGTTGCTTACTCACTGCCCCCACACTGCGCCTTCCAAGTTCATGCGATGAGGAGGAGAATCATAAAAGGTAAAACCTGTGAGTTCAGATAATGATACTTCACTAATTTAAATAAAGAAAAAAAAAAAAGTAGTAGTAGTGGTAGTAATGAGAAGGAGACATAAAGGAGCAGTGATCACCCCTCAAGGCCAAGCCTCCCCAGTGTCTACATTGAGCATGATACTCTGTGGTATGAAATATTCCTCTGGCCAGCTTGGTTCAGCTGTCCCAACCATTCTCCCTCCCAGCTTCCTGTGCCCCTGCTCAGCAACAGAGCATGAGGCATTGAAGAGTCCTTGCCTTTGGGTAATCACTGCTCAGCAACAACTAAAAACACCAGTGTGTTATCAACACTATTCTCATACTAGCCCAAACTCACACTGTACAAGCTACTAAAAGGAAAATGAACTCTGTCCCAGCTGAAATCAGGATGAGAGCTCTTACTTTGAAAAGTCATAACAATACTAGTCCAACTAAGAAAACTCCCCTTTCCTTTCTTTGTTTCTTCTCTGCAGAAAATAATGAAGCGTCTTATTAAAAGATACGTGTTGAAAGCTCAGATCGATAAGGAAAGTGATGAAGTCAATGAAGGTGAGTATGTTGATGAATTGTATGTTTCATCAGAGAATCAAACTAAAGTGATTATATATTTCCAAAATACTTAATCCACTTCACATCTTTAGAAGTGCAAGAGGTAAAATTAACATGCTGTTGAAGAGATGGGATTTATGTCTCTCCTCTCCCATCAGAAACTGTCACTTATCTGACAAGTATTAAAATGTGTTGCTACATTTAGAAATAATAGAATCATAGAATAGTTTGGTTTAGAAGAGCCCTTCAAGATCATATGGTTCTTTAAAGATCTGGTGGTCTGGGCAGTGATGGGTTAATGATTGGATTCAGTGATTTTAGAGGTCTTTTCCAACCTAAATGGTTCTGTGACTGTGATTCTGTGATCTCTCTTGCAGCAGAACAGCATCCTCCATCAAATAGATCATGTGAGTTTTGTGAACTCACGGTCTCTCACACTTTTGCCTTCAGATTTGTTTGATTCCTGAACTGCATCTTCATATTCCTATCTCCAAGACACCATTCCACTGAGGTTAGCTCAGCTGGTCAGAGCATGGTGCTAATGACAACAAGATTTTGGGTTTAATCCCCACTTGGACCGTTCACTTAAAGCTGGACTCAATGGTCATTGTGGGTCCCCTCCAACTCAGAATATCCTATGATTCACCAATGGGCAGCAGAATATCTACTTCTTCTGTTTCAACAAAGAAATACAGGAAAAAAACATAATTTTGAGATATTTGGGTATGCTGTTTTTTTCTTTTGTTAATATTGTGATCCTTTAAAATCTGTTACAGGTGAATTGAAGGAAATTAAACAGGACATCTCAAGTCTCCGGTATGAACTCCTTGAGGAAAAATCTCAGAATTCTGAAGATCTGGCAGAACTTATAAGGAAACTTGGGGAAAAACTGTCACTTGACTCTAAGGAAGAAGAAAGCAAGAGATAACCAAAATAAGATATGCAACAGAATGTTAACAATTCACTTAAAGCCATATTTCTGTTTTCCTCAAGTCTAGCTCACATTTCTAAAAAAGATTCAGAAATTAAATCATTCCAATTCTGTTGAAAGAACACAGTTGCAAATCCTCTAGGTCTACAGTAGGGAGACCATACCACTTCAGTAAAGATATTTATTCTTTACCTGCTAAAGAGTAGTTGATCTGAGATAATTTAAGTACTCAATTTACTGTCTAGAATTCCAGTGGAATGTTGATGAGCTCAGTCACGAAAGATTAAAAGCATAGATCAAAACTTTTCCTATGTTAACTGTTTGTTTTTTGCAAATTTCCCTTTGTAACCATTCTTACATGTATTTTAGTGAAGCAAAAGAGAAAAATCCAGGCTTTTATATATATATACATATATCAAAAGCTATTTAATTTTTCCAGCATTCCCAACTTGCAAAAAAAGGAAAAAAAGCTAACTCTCTTTCTTAAGAATATGTAGGATATGAAAATAAACCTATGAATGTTTCCATGTAGAGGTAAATACCAGGGCACTCAGAGCACTGTGTTGTATTTTCCCCTACTGATCCCTGTCAGCACTGGGCTATCCTTTGAGATACCTAGGTTCCAGTGGGAGTTAGTGCATTAAGAAAGAAATATTTTTCACCAAGTTTATTGAAAAGCTATTTCTGAGCCTGGGAGGCTAGAAGAAAACCTTCTTTAACCCCAAATAATTAACCCATGATGTTCCAATCTGTTTCAGAATTCCCAAGTTCTCTGGCTTTTATGTCTTGAACTGAACATCCCAAACTGCAGGTTAGGGGTTTGAATGCAACATTTTTATTTGAGGTGGAAGATACCAAAGTGTTAGGTCCAAACCTCTCTTTGAATTCTGGGAATGTCATGCATGGGGGACCATCTTTCTCTATGTTAAACCTGTTTAAATGATTAAATTTTCTGCAGACATAGATAGCAAACAAAACAATCTTGTTGCAAAACACAATGAAATCTTTTCTTGTCTGGATTTGCGTCCCTCCTCCTTTTTTCCACTGGTGACAGCTCAGCTCTTGTGCTGTATTCTTTAGGACTCTTTTAATGAAGAATCTTCACTCCACGTGGTAAAGAAAGCTCCAACATTTTCACCCTGCCCACTGCAATAGTTAAAATCTCTTTCTGTTAAACTGCAGATGAGCTATCCCATGCTCTGTCTGGCTGTTTGTTGTGTAACAATGTCCATGCAGGACAGTCAGATGGTTTCTGTCTTTCCAAATAGAAACAGCATAAATTCCATTCCATAATTTTTCCCTTGGTTAATACAATAATTTGTGTTTCTCTCTTTGGACAGCCACTAATTCTGGAGGTGTTATAAACATATATTACATTGGGCATCTCTGCTTCTCTTTAAGCTTTTTTTTTTTTGAGATTAGTGAAAGGGCTGTGAAAAATTATAACATGGCATCCAGGTGTATAACATACCTGTAAAAGACTTGTATGAAACAAGACTAAAAAAGGCTTGTCAGTAATTGCTTTAAAATTAACTTTGTGAAATTTATTTACTGTGGAATGTATTAGAATGTTTCTGCCTTTCCCTTTCAGGCTAGAGATTATTTTTATGGGGTCTAGATTAGTTTCCAGCTGAATTTTTATTGATAGTTCTTTTTAAAAAAATATTGATGGAATCACTGTGTATTTTCAGGGAAAAAAGACATACTAGAATGGGTTTTGAAATCACTTGGAGACAGGTGGAGGTAGGGGACAGAGGTCAGCTTGCCCTGTGACTGTGTTTCGTGCTTTGGAGGAAGAGCTTGGCACGAAAGTTTAGCCACAAATGGTGTATGGGGAGCAATGTGTGTCCTGTGGGCTTCAGGTGCAATGAACTCAGGGTATAGCAACTTCTAAGGCTTCTTCATCTGAGGGAGAAGGAGGAAAGTGAGGATTCAAAGGTAGTGGCGGGATTCAACAGGCAGCTGGTGTGACCTTAGGCTGGAAGGCAGTGTGATGGTAACTTCACTGTGTTCTGGCTCCTGGATGGTTCCTGGCCATCTCTCTTGGCCAGGACTGGCCTCTGAGTTGAAGTTCCACCTGAGTATTTTGGACCTGGTTTTCTGAAACAGTGGGCAGTTCATTCAGCCCCACCGAAGGGCTGTGTTAGAGGCCAGGCTGCTCAAAGCACATCTTCCATCTGAGGGAAGCTCTTCAGAAAATCTGTTGGTCAGGATCAGAGGTAAGAGGGACAGCCAGCGTTCACTTTCAGTAATCAGAAGTCTTAATTTTTGGTCATTGTAATACACAATTTGGATCTGCTGTAGTGCTCATTGATGGTAAACCCTCACTCTCCATAAACCCAGAGAGAGGAAATACATATACACAGGTTGAGATCCAGGCACTTTTAAAGTGAAGATTTTTATTACAGAGGTAAAATGTACACTGTGAATTTGTTTAAACCCAAAATTTGATGTACCTTAAAACTATAAGATCATAATGTATATATTGTATTTCATGAAGAAAATACATATGGATTTTTTTAATCATTGAAGATATTTTATATGTAGTTATTACTCATGGAACAATTTGTTAAATATATTTGAAGAGGTCTATTGCCAAATGTAGTGTGACAAGCAATGTAGTATTTTAAATGAGCACAATACCAAATATATTATGCTGATTAAAAAAAAATTAAATGTACCAAACTAAAAATGCCTTTGTGATCCATTGTATGAACATTTTGGTATTTCAGTTTGGAAATTCGGCTGCTCCTGCTTGGAAGACTGATACGGTCAAAAACTTGGATTTCCGAACAACACTAATATTAAAAAAAAACATTTCAAAGAAGTATTTTCATACTTAATTAGACTCAAGGCCAAGTATTTTGTCTCCTTTGACTGTGCATGGTGCTAGATGTTTCAGAGCATCTGCAGTAACATAATTTTCACCTTACATAGTTCTCCTTTTGGTTTCTAATAAAACAATAATTTGATCAGAAAGTATTTCCATATTTGTTTGTGAATTATTAGGATAACAAGATAGTCTTGCTGCCTACTTAATTGGATCTTTAAATCTTGTTAATTACTTGAGTTCAGTAATTCTGTTTCTTTAGCAGCAGCTTCCACATCTAAACCAGACCTGCTAAAACCAGACCTACTATGAAGTATTGTCTTTATATACATTTTTCCCCCTGAGTATTTCTTAAACTTCAATTATGAAATGTGGTGAGTAGATTTCATCATCCCTTAGAGAATCTCCTTTCTGTTTCACCCAAATTTCACTAAAAGGTATGGAAGGATTTGAGAACTTCTGAAGAGAAGGCAATGGAGTAAGAAAATCCCCAAATCAATGTCTGTGCAAGGTTTTCTCACACTATTCTAGATGAAACAGAATCACATCTAAATACTGAGAGAAAGCTTTATACATCATAGAGGAATAGAAATTTTATTAGAGACCAATTGTGCAACAGAAGCCTAAGGTACCCAAGATTTACAGTGATAGATGCTGAGAAAAAGCAATGGGATTTCAAATTAAAGTTCTGACATTCCAGGTGAAAATCTGCTGCATTACACCATATTTAGAGCACTGACAGGACAAGCCAATGAATGCTGCTGGTTTTAGAAGAGGCATCTACAGATTTCATAATCTGATTTTAGATGAAAGCCATGAAGACAAGCAACTGAGCTTGTCTAGTCTTTCTTTGTGTTCAGTGGATAGAAATGGTTAAAGTTATGATTTTGTGTCATCTTAAGGTAGACAAGTATTCCAGGTAAGTCATATAGTAGAAGTGACCATTTATCTCCTGTTACTCTGAAGAAGCCACTCTGGCTGTTGGCAACATTTCTGTTAAAGCGTGAGAAGTCCCAGCTTGTCAGAAATCAGCACTTGGCTCGTGAACGCTGCAAGGCCAACGAGCCGTCACAAATGATCGTCTCATTGGAAGGGCTTGAACTGATGGGGACAGTCACTGAGAGGGGCAGGATCTAACTTGCCATCCCAAGAACCCATCCCATTCCCCAGGGATGATGGGTGAGTTGGGCTCTTCTTTGCACCAATATTTTCATTTTTCTTTCTTCATTAGTGTTGCTGTGGGTCAGCATAAACAAAACCACCCGTTAACCAAATCTATCACAAATGTGAGAAAAACTCTGTTACAGAGCACAAGGCAACTAAGTTCTTGCTGCCAAACCAGGACCTTTATGACAAAGAGAAGTTTATGTCTCATGTTCGAGTACATTGGAGTGAGCATATATTTTCAATAATATACTTTCAAAGCTTAAAATACCATAGCTTGATCTTGGCAGTACTTCAGCTATAGCAGCTGTATGCTGTAATTTACTAAGAACGTTCTCATGACTTCTGTGTCCCAAAATGCAGTTTAGTACAACAAAATCCTGCATTTGCTTCTTAGAGATTTCCCTCAGGCTTGAAATTTCTATCTGAACACTGTAATTAATACATTACAAACCACATAATCTGAAACTGTACTCATTTGCAGAACAGAAGAAATTGTTCTTACAGTGTGAATTGCTAGTTTTTCATGTAAATATTTAACGCTTTTTAAAATTTGTTGGAAGCTGCTTGATGTGAATAATCTAAGTACTTAGGTTCCTGCTTAAATTTTATTTTGGCTTGTGGAAAATAGAATTCACAAAGTTTGTGCTTGGAAAACTACTTGTGCTTCAGAAGCTCATCTCAAAAGAGAAGTTAATTGAGGCTGAGGTATGTACCTTAAGCTCCATGCTCTTAGAAGGCCAAGGAATCCCATGCACTGTTCTTTCCTTGTGTATGAGTAACCTCAAAATGTTTCATTTGTTCTGTTGTTCCCTGGTTACCATCAGTACCTCAAAATATTTCATTTATTCTCTTGTTTCAATTTTTGCAAGAAGCCACGTTTCCTGTTCCTCTTTCTGTTCTTGTCACCATATGACAGTGCAGTAGGGTTCAAAAAGTACAAATTTTCAGTGATTTCTCTGTCCAAGGAGATGCGTTTTTGTGGTTTTTCATTTTAAGATTTTGAATATTTTGTGCTTTAGCTCCTTGACATTTACACTTTGCTCCAATGGAACTCCAATCAAAGTACTTGAAAAAGATCAGTTCATAATGCATTCAAAGTAAAATGTAGCAGATAAATCGTTATCAATGTTAATAGCAATATTTTATGCCCTTTTATATATGAACATTTTTATACCATTCTGATATTTAATTATACTTTATAAACAAGTATATTCTCGTAGGTTTGCAAAGGAAAAAAGGACGTAAATAAAGTGACAAACAGTCCAAAAGCTTTTTGTTAGTAGGCAAAACCTACTCACTCTCAAATACAAAAAAATGTATTTTCTTATGACTCTTGTTAAGCCAGCTCAAGTCTCTGTTCTTCAGCTTCTTCATTTATGCTGGGAGAAAGTGATACTAATTGATGTCAACATGCTCAAATAAGTAATTTCATGAACTGAAGAGAAAACTTCAGTTCTTTCTTAAAGGGAGTACTTTTATTGTTTTCACAGAAGATTTTGTGTAACTTTAGCAGAACTCCAATGTTGTAATCACCTTCAGCAGAGAAAACCCATGAGATTTCATGGATTAATGTCTTCACTGCACTGCTATGGGTTTGTTCTTTAGAACTGCTGTTCTAAAAGTTCCAATTGAGACTGAATTTGTCCTGTCTGTAGCCCAATTTATTCAGTCCCCCCCATCTCCTAATGCTAAACTGAGGCTCTGCAGCTGGGTCACAACATCCTCTTTTGAATGCGGAAATATCAGTGACACAGTGAATTTTTTAAAATGCATACAGCAGGGGCAAATCTTTCTGGTGAACCCAAGGTAAGGTAGGTACAGTATCAGGTTGCTATCAAATGCTGTTGGCAGTAAAAGATTCAAGAGATTACTTTATGTGGCTGTGCTAGAGCGCATGTGGTCTCTCCTGACATGTTCACTTTGTTTCTCAAAAGAAACTGTTTCTTCTAGAAATTACTTTGTGCTTCAATCTGTCAGAATAATTTTAGAATTCTGTGAGTTGCTTCTCTCTGAAGTGGACATCACACTTCATTTGAGGAAACTAAACTGCCTGGTGCAGCAATATCAGTGGCTGTAATCCTTCAGCAGAGGCTTCTCTCTTACCCGACAGAAGGCCACTGACCTAGTACCATCAAGAGTGTTAAAAAACAGCCCTGGCTATACCAAGAAATATTTCTCAGAATCTACCCGGAAAGAAATTAAGACAAAATCATTCCCAAAGTGTCTAGGGGTCTTCTAATGTTGCAAGATAGCCTGTATTCACTCATGAATGTTCCATGTGTCTGCAGATTTTGTCCCTTCTGATTCAACATCCACAGCACACGTTGCAGTAAGACAACTAGGCTCCCCTCCTAGTCTCTGAAAACTCTGAATGTTGTGTCAGAGGTACATATTTACTTTAAATGGAGGCACAGCCTTGGCCCAAGCTGTTGCAGTTCAATATCTTGAGAAAATGTAAATCCCTTATTGGGTCAACAACGAGGTCTCCATGGAGTATTTAGCTAACAAGAATTGCTGGCAATTGCACATAAAAATATGCCAAGTGCTCTTCTCTGCAGAAGTTTTCACAGCTTCAAACAGAGTACTTTCGTAAAACTCAGATTTTAAATAATCTGTGAATATTAAAAATTAACCCCCATAACACTTGTCTTTAGACTGTAAAGTGCAGTCATTCCAGTAGATTTAACAGCTTGCAGAATTCTTATTCATTAAACCTGAAATTTAATTGTTGCATTAGGCAAACACTGAGATATTTTTATCTAATGTGAGTGAATTTTCCAATCACCAGCCAAAATTTAATATGAAGGAGATTGTTTAGGGAACAGGATCCATGTTGATGTTCCCAGTGAGGTATCCTCATCTCCCTGCTCCAACATCATCTCATGGATGCTGGCATGCCATGGTCCTTAGGGGTTACCTTAGGAGCTTGATAGGCCAATAAAGTTACACATAATTGAAAAGAATGGAAATTTATTTTAACAGATGCTCCAGCTGTCAGGCTTGAAATTCCTTCAAATGCATGTGTTCCTTTTGGTTGATTTTATGCAGAGAGGAGTACCTGAGCTGCAGAACAGCAGTCACTGTACTACAGTAGCTCTGGTGCAAATAATTCTAGCTCTTCCGGGAAAAAAAAAATTCAAAAATTTGGAAGCAGTCTTAGGAACTGCAAGGTCACCATGTACATGCCTCCCAATAAACTGTTTCTGCTTACTTCTCCCTTCCTTTCATCTAACACTTACTTTGAAAAGTAAATTATTAAGGTTACCCATTTATTTTTAGGTTTATTGGTTTACATAGTTGTTTTAGGCAGGAATTCAACTTTAAATACAATAAATGTATTTCAAGTCATCATTTTCAATGTGCATAAATTTCATGGTGGTGTTCTAGTATAGCCAACAGCTCCTAGCCGAGAGTTTGTCATCCTGGGATTCCTCTATGCACAATGAATATCATCAGCTGATGCAGCAAAAAGTAAAGTTGTCTGTGTACCTGCAGACCCCAGGATGCAGATCAGAAGATGAAAGATGGTATTAGATATCCATCTTTTTTAATAGACTATAGCAAAGAGAAACTGGAATTCCTGGAAGTTGTGTTTGCATTCACAAGATACATTGCAGAGACTCTCAAATTAATCCATTCCAGTGACTTAGAGTGAATTTTCCTTCCTGTACACCTAAACAATTTTAATTAACTTTATAATGGGACTGAAAAATATTTGTATGCACCCTTTTCTGCATGATACAGGCATGTAGTTTCTTGTCTAAAGTAAACTCTGTCTAATAGCAAAGGTGAAAACAACCTGGAGAAGTTAGTCTGCAAATGAAACCTCAGGTGCTTCTTAGTTCAGGTGACTTGGTAGGTAAGGGGGAACAAGAGGGAGCTGTAACAATGGGGATTGAGTTAGATTGAAGTCCCTGCAGGACTGTGGGTAGGCTCCTAGAGCCCTGCAAGAACCTGCCTGGAATCTCTAATGAGAAAGTTCAGTGACTATTGATAGTTTCTAGGCCCAAAAATTGTAAAACAAAATCTAAGAATAGTTCCAATAGAACTGATGTAGCAGTGACTTTCTGAAAAACAGCTTCTAGCAACTCCTGAGGCAAGACATTCCAGGAGAGTTGAACACATTATTATTTCCTTGACAAAAAGCTGCCCACTGTGTTGAAACAATGAAACAATATTTTTTTTTTTTTTTTTTTTGTTTAGTGTTTAGTTTTGGTGGTTTTTTTTTTTTTGTGGTTTTTTTTTGGTTTTTTTTTTTGTAGTGCTATGCAAAATAAATGTAACTACTGTGTGGACCAATGAGAAAGTTTGCTATAGTCCAGAAGTATATCAGCCACATTTTCTTCAGTTTATGAGAATTACATTCCCTCTTGCTGCACACTCACTGTCTGCAGCAGTCCCATTAAACTCTGCCTTCTGCTAAGTCCATCCCTGTAAATGTCTTAACTGTTACCTGGCTATATATATATATATATATATATATATATATATATATATATATATATACACACTCTGTCTATACTGGCTATATATAATTCACGTAAATGCATGAAGTATCCTCCTCTTTCCAATAAAGCAAACATTTTAACATTTTATTTTCCAACCATATTTCCTCATTCCTTCTACCCTTTTTCTTAATAACAACTTCTAAGTGAGCTTGTAAACAATACTGTCCCACAGCAGTGCCTTGGCAAACATAAACTCTATACTGTGGCCAGAGGTTTGAATTAATAATTAGGAAATGGATTAATTCAATCAGTAATGATTATAATATTAGCTACCTATCTTTCTGCAGTACATTTATTAAGTTATGACTAATTGAATTTACTGCATCAGGTTTTCAGAAATCTTTCTACAAAACCAGGAGGAAACACAAAAGAAATGCACTTGTCTGAGCAAACCAAATTCTGGAAGTCAGAACCACTGTCCTCATTCTTATTTCTCATTTACATTATAAGAGGATTTGAGTATTACAAACCTTAATTGAGTATTGTAGACCTTAAAAGCCCAGTTTCTGCTGGGAGAAGTTATCATCAGCACTACAGATAGCTGTAAACATCTGTAATGTAGATAAATCCCCTTCAGCAGGTTGCAGCCCTATAAAATTCAAGCCCTATATCCCAGTTCATATTTTACCTGCACCCTCAGGCTGTAACAGCAGTTGAATGCAATGCAAGTTCTGGTTGGGCATCACAATAAATAAAACACATGGGCCCCTGGTGGTCTGGGGGCTCTCTCCACCTCTGCAGCCATGAGCTCCATCTCCCTGGCATTGTGCCTGTGACCTGCCTGCCAGGCGTGGCCTTAACGCCAGCTGAAACCTGGCTGCCATTGAGATGGTTTGGATGGGAGTGTTCAGAACAGGCCTGACATGGAGGCTGACTGAGCCCATGCACACCTTCCAAATTGGGTCAAGATTATTCCAAGCTAAAGAGCATATGGAACTGATGTAGGAACGAGATGTTCTCCTGGCCTGAGGTCACTCCTGTAGTGCCCACAGCATTGTCATTTGACTTCATATGGCTCCCTCAAGACAATCAGATTGGTCTGAAAGCCTATAAATCAGATACAGTAAGGCCTCATCAGCTGTACAGGTGCAAATATTGCCGCCATCTAAGGGCAGCAGTGATGCCCAGAGCCTCTCAGTGCATGTGCTTTGGGAATATGGGAAAATGCATATGGGAAAATGCAGTGTGAGCGGAGCTAATACCTCCACGAGGCCTCTCCAGGCATGAGCAAGCTTGTTGATCAAACCAAAGGAAATCCCAAGGAACACACCACTTCCAATAAATGTTCTAAGCAATCTGTGTTGAAGTGATTATATTCATTTGCAGTGGGGTTTTTTTTGTGTGTGTGTGTATGATTTCTTAAACAAAAAGCACATTATGTCTCTTTTGAAGCTGCCTAGTCTAATAGCACCCCTATTATTTGAGGTTCAGGGAAACTGAAGTGAAAATTGAAACAAAACTCTGTTTGAATTGGTGTCAATGTGGCAAAGCTTTAAGGATCAAAGTTAGAAAAAGTTCAGTGAATTCTAGGCTGGCAATTTTCAAGGCACTTGCAAGAGCACGATCCACCACGCTGGGGCAGCAATGCCCTGGGTTTGCTTAAAAAGCAGGAGATGGAGTGGCTGCGCACAGTCCTGCCAAAGCTGTGCTCTCATCTCACTGAGCAGTGCTAAAGGCTCACACAGTCACAAACACACAGTCTTTGCACTGTCCTTATACATACATGTTGTAAATGTACACCCATCACATTCATGCTCATGAGTATGCTTGTGTATACTATATATCTGAATGTATTACACATGCACAAATATTATATATATAGTATAACACATATGCACATATTATTAGACATGCAAACACCAAACTTATCTGATTTTTACAGTGCATTGGGCATGCTCATACAATCTTTCCTGTAAAAGAGATGATCAAGTGAAACAATGATGGCAGTGAAATTACTCAAAGGCTGTGGAAATAATTTCAGGTTTACAGTTACACATCTTGGTCACACGAGGAGAATAAGGGGCCACTGACACAAGGTGCAAGGCCGTAAAGCTGGGTCAGATATTAGAAAAAGTATTTTCCCACTGGACATGTTCAAACACTGGCACAGGCTGCTCACAGACACTGCATAGTCTTAATATGATCAGATTTTAAAAAACTGAGTGGACAAAGTTTCAAGCCACTTTAACAGGGTTTGGATCAATTTTGACCAGGAGGGTGGTCCAGATGATCTATTGCACTTCCTTTGAAACTAAGTTATTCCATAATTCTATAAGGCTTTGATTATTGTGGATAACTTTAAACACATTTACAAGCCTCAGTAACTGAATGTGTTACCTATATTTAACCAAAGCAACTGTAAGCCTCTGGCTTGTATTCCAGAATGGATGCAAGAAATCTTCTAAGATTTCACAATTTCATTTTTCCCTTGGTGAATTTGTGAAATTTATTATTTTTTTATGCATGTCTTCTATGTCTATGATTAATCACTTCCCTCTCATCTAAACACAGCAGACTTACAGTATTTGTTTATTTTATTTTCCCAGCCAGGGAAAACAACCAAGTAACAATCAACCTAGCAAAAGCCACAAAAACACAAACCAATATAGGCAAACAAACAGGGCCTATCCCTACTTAGAAAGTCTTACATAATATAAAATTTGGATGTAGCAGAAAAATATTTTTATTCAAATCTGATGCAGCAGTGTTAGAAAGCTGCCTTGAAAATTGTCTTAATAATTAGTTAGAAAGATATTATATCATCAAAATGAAGGTCTGTAAAAAGTTGCACCTCAGGTTTTAAATCTCTGAAGACAGGAACTTCTAAGTCTTAAAATATATCTGCTATCACTTCTCAGGCTAAGATTCCAAGCATGAAAACTACTTCACCTATTTTCACATTATCCTCTTTCTAGAAAAATGACTCCAGATTATTTTCTCTCGTTTCCTACCTTGCACCACTTTTTCCCAATAAAGCCTTGGTCATCAATGCTTGATATTCATTTTGGAATAGCTGCTAGAACGTGAGAGTTTGACAGACCTTGTTTGGCACAGGAGAGCTGAGAGAGAGAGAAGCAGACAACCTGCTCTGGATTTACAGCAGAAGGTCAAATGAGTTGGATTTTTTGTATCTTAAATGCCATGGATCAACTTTATTAGGTTATAGGTAAATATGAAATGCATTTGATTCCTTCTTCATTCCTGGATTTGTATTAAATGTATTATTTAAAAAAAAAAAGCTGTTTTACTATGATGTCTGTTATCATTCATTATTTTTTCGTTAATGAAAATATTTCCCAAATCCAATAGCCAGCCATTGTGGTAGCTTTGTACAGGGCTTGTGCTGTACTTTCCTCGCTCAGGATGGACCCAGAAGTTTCTGAGAGAAGCCCATGAGCAAATGGCCACTTTGGGCATATATAATATTTGGAGATAGAGCAGAGGATTTGACCCAACAGCCCTGGAGCTCAAACACAGCTCAGGGACCAGGCAGGGCCCTGGCCTCTGACCCCTTAGGGATGGGGCTAGCAGGCAGTAAATCTGTGCTGGCCCAATGGGAGAAGGCATGGGGACCAGGATTAGTTGCCCCTTTCAGCTCTGCCCATGCCCCATGGCTGGTGCTCCCCACCCCAGTTCTCATCTGCGCTGGCTTTACAGAGGAGTCATTGGGAATATAATCCTCAGCTCCATGTTTTTGGCTCTCCCATGTTAGATTTGTTTACTGGCTCACAGATGGCTTTCATTGCAGAATAGCCCAGAGACTGTCTTCATTTTACTCACAGAAAATAAAACATTCCAGCCACCCATCCCACTACCTTGAGGCAGCACAGAAATCCACAGTGGTGGCAGAGTTTGAACATGTTGCATGGTTTTGGACTCCATGTGTTTCCTGGGGTTGTGCTGCAATAGTGGAAACTGAAAACTGCAGTTCTGTCAGGCTGTGTTTTTGTACTTCTCATCCTCACCATCCCACACCTGCTAACTGACTGGCTGTTGCCTCATTTATACACATGAAATCTCATTTTAATGGTTACTGTCCTTGTGACTTACGTTTATTTGTCTTATATCTAATTTCTTCTCTTGGGACTGGCACATCTCCCGTCCTAGCAAGGTCATGAGGGTTGAATTACTTCAGTGCCTGCATTTTATTCTGCAGAAAAGTGATGATTACGTGACATGGCCTTGTGTCTATTCATTTTCTCCCCTTGCTCTTAAGCCTTGGCAGGCAGAGGAGTGATGTGAGTAAATTGACCATAGGTTTTCTATGCCTGCTAGAAGATGAGCTGAAACTGCTGGTTACCTGGAAAAAACACAGGCATTTATTGCTGTATACACTTCTGGTTTTATGAATAATTTCTGCTAAAACCAGTGCTGCAATCTGCACGCTGTGGCTCAGAAAGCAACAAGCAAGCAGGTGACCTTTGAGCAAACTTTGTGACTTATCTTTCCCCAGGAGTTCTGTATCTAGCCACAGATAAGGTTTGGGAAATTATATGGGGTATAGGAAAGACTCAGAAAAACAGAGTAAATGCATTTCACTATTTATGGTTGAGAAATGTTCTTGCTTTCAGAAGGTTTTTGGGAGGACACATAGACAATAAGGTCCGCACTGCTCCTTTCCAAGTCCTAAGTGATGGGAGTTCTGTGGAACAAGTATATGACAAAGGACTTGTCCTCCCACTGGGAAACAATGACCAAATCAGTTTGCCTGGTGGAATTTTGGAAAAAAAAAACTCCTTTCAGGGAAATCAAGGCATGAATATCTCGTTGCTGTGTTCTCTGCATGACACCAGTGCTAAATAAGGAAACACTAAATCTCTCTCCGCAGCTACAAACAACAAGACTTCTCCAAGAGATAGAGCTGACTTGTGTGTTTTTGCTGATAATGCTTTGTGATAAGCAAAATAAAGGGCATTAGAAGCCTTTCACTGCTGGGGAAGAAAGAGATCTTACTACTTTTAAAGGCAATAATAAGCTCCATTTACATGGGGTATAGCCTAATGTATGGTGCTGCCACCAACTTCTATACCATTGCTGCTTTCATGGCTGTTGGGTTTCTAACACTGAAGAGCCCCTGTGGAATTAGGAGTGCATTGGGAAGGGATCTGTGTGTCCTCACTGCCCAACAGGATCCCCAGAGCAGTCTGCCTGCAGGAATTCACCCAGGACTATCACAGCTCCAGTTGCCCCTTTATGGGCTGCTCCCAAGAAGTCTAAAGGTCTACACCAAACTTCCATGTTCTGGATCTATTTACTAGGTATAAGGACCAAACAAAGTATATTTCAATGAAAAAAAAAATAGCATTACTTTCACTCATATTATTACTCACTGCACTTTTACATAAAGAGCCTGACCTCAGAAAGCACCAAAATGGCAAAGGACTGCCTGGAGTGATGACCTGTCAGTGCTCCAGAAGGGCTGAGCATGTTTTTTTCCCTGAAAATGGATAGCATAGGCAGAAATGGGAGAGTGAAGGTTTATTATACTCTTCATGTCACTAGAAAGCTTTTTTTTCCTCCTCTTGACTAGCACTACTTCCTATTGTTTCTGTGTAGCAAGGGTCAACTACATCAAATTCCTGATTAGGAAAAGTTTACTTTTTTCCAAACCTCCTTTCTAACCTCCTCCTCATCTTCTTACATCATTTGTATATTTGGGAATTTGCATTTACAAGAAATATGCAATATATTGTGAATATATAACACATATTTCTTCTGTATGTATCTATCTATACAATGTAATTTATGTGTACCTGCATCTATATTTGTATAAGGACAATTTTGCATACAATTCTATATAAATATACATGCTTGCACACATGCATGTGCAAATGCACCCTTTGAGTGTAATCAAATATTAGGGCATAATACTCTGATTAAAAACCACTGGACTTACCTCAATGGTTTTCAATGCTAAAATAGCAGAATTTTCACTTTGTGGTTAATACAGACCAGGAAAATGAGGCATTTAGCCTTAATAGTGTGAACTAAATGGACTGTAAATTTAGTCTTCTGTGAGGAAAGGGTTTGGCAAAATATATGTCTTCTTGACTTGAAATGATGATGTGCTTTTAATGTAGGTTAAATCTCAGAAACAGAATCCCAACTTTCTCTTTTTTCCCCCACTATAGATCAGAAATGCAGGGCCCTATTCCAGGAGCAAAATAAATCTACAGTTAAAATAAGTCTTCTTTTGTTCTTTGGGATTTTTTTTTTTTTTTTGTGATTAGAGATTTATTAAAACTGGCTGGGACCCAGAGGATATAAAATTATATGGTCAGGAAAAATAGAAATTATCAGAAAAAATGTCATTAACTATTTTAAAATCGACTCTATCTTTTGGGTACTGAATAGGTTACTCTTTCAGCTCTTTCTAAAAGAGCTGCTCGATATAGTGCAACTGGAAATTCAGGTGAGAACATATTTCCTCTCATCTGGAGTTCAAATCTTGTAGTTTCTTAAAATATCTAAAATCTCTTGAAAATAAAGATATTTGCTGGGGCTAGGATGAGGGAATCACTGGCACCTACACCAGAAACCCCTCTCAAGACCCGGTCAGAGAAGTCATAAACCAGAAAGAGGAAAGCCTGTTTCCTCCGTCTAATTTGTTTTCTGTTCATATATTTCCTTTGGGCTTTATTGGAGGAGGTGTGAATGCAAGAATTTAAAATAAAATGTTGATTTCCAATTTTCAGACCTCCTCTAGAATCCTTACTAGCTCTTGTTTCTCTCTCTGAAATCTACAGGGACAATCACAAGTTTCTGAAGAGTTCAGTGGGAATTGTCAGCATTGATGGGTCAACAAAAGCAGCCAGGACTCAGCCTGGTCTTTTGAAAACTCATAGACTGGAAGTCTGTAAAGGTATCTGAAATTTTCTTGCTACATTGTCAGGCCAAACTGTCCCAGCACAGATCAGAGCACATTATTCTCTTCCTCTTTGCCACAGTCTCTACGCATTTGAGGAAAACTGTCATTTCAGTCTATTCTTTCAAGTTGAACCACAATTCTTTTCCTCAAAAGTTATGCTTTTTTGACACTTCTCATTTAAAATAATTTATTCTGAATTGCTTTATGTCTCATAGTAGTTGTGACTGTCCAACTGAGGCCCTGCCAACACAAAACAGAGCTGTAACATGACTTTTTCTTCCAAGCTCACCTTCAGATTGTGCCAGTCTTTTTCTTGTGAGGTGACATTAATTTCATTCCTGATCTACTGTAGCCCTTGGATACAATTTTTTGGGCAGAATTCCTGTCTGTTAGGTTGCTTCCAGAAGGATTCTGCAGACATATGTAGATTTCTGTTCACATTGTAACTGAATTATATTCTCTTTGTAGTTTTCCCCAGACAATTCCTCTAATTTGTACATATGTGATTCTGTACTAGCTTGCCTTCCAGGGGCTCTGCAGTCTCTGCCAAATCTGGGAAAGGACCATCCTGAAATGAATACTCTGATGCCTGAGGACCTTCCTGAGTCCAGGGAAATCTATTCCCTGGTATAACACCTTTAACTTCAGCTGGGGCCTGCTGTTCCTCACATTGTCAGGCTCGGAGCTTGCTGCACATAAATCAGGTTTTGTGAGAGGTCTGATGACGCTGCTGCCCAGCTTGCCCAAGGAACTCCTCCATTCCCTTACAAGGCTGCAGTGAGATAACACTGCTCTGGCTGCCTGAAGGAGGACCTGCTGCTCCTATTCCAGCCTCTGAGATGCCCAAGGTTTTGTGCAAAGGGATGGCAGCTGTTTGCACACATTTACGTGCTGGTTTGGCATGGTTGTAAACACTGGCACCTGCTGCTTGAGGCTCTCACAACTTCTGCCTGGCTTTAAAGAGAACATACCCCTGCCTTTCTTTCTGTGGTGGAAATGCTCAACAGTTCCTGAGGGGTCCAAGTGAAGTCTTGGGCAGGATTGTGGACCACTTATCTCATTGAGTGAATGACTTCACTAAATCAAAGGAGAGTTTTTTTAGCTGCATTTCTGCAAAAATGCATCATGAATTTTGAAATTTTTCAAGGCTTCTCTTTAAAAAGCAGCTTGAATTAACATTTCCAGCAGCACAGTAGAAATGGAGGGGTAAACTCACAACATTTATGATTAGATACAATTTTTTTGTATGTACATAAATAACATATTACAAAAACTCTCCAAGTGATGTTTTCTCATTTGTAAAACTGATCTAGCTCCATCCCCTTCCTGAAAGAATTTGCTGATCTACAAGTGTCCTTCTTAGACAACTCAAACTCTTATCATAAAGCTCTGCTTGGCTGATGTCTGAGATCTCCAGGTGTCTAAAATCACCAGATTGACTGATCCTCTGTCAGCAGCTGAGCATACCTGGTGAAATTCATACTTGACAGTAACAGCAGCAGAGCATTTAATGGAGTTTCCTGTTTAAAATTGAGTATTTTGTGCCCAGGTAAAGAGGAGAAAGACTGTCTCCACTACACAACTTTAGTGGTGCGGTGCAGACAATCTTTGTTTGCCTCCTGCTTTGGGCGATGAGGAAGGTGAGGATGCAGGAACAGCATGGGAGCCAAACCAGCTGCCACTGAGCCTCCTCCCTGTCACTATTGGTGACCATGAAAAGGACTGCTGGAGATTTCCCTGGCACTGATGTCACCAGTTAACTTCATCTGTTGTCTTTCTCAGTACTCCTGCAGGTACTGGTACAGATTATTTCCTTCAAATACATTTTGTAATCTGCTGCAGTATGGCCTGGCCTCTCCTTGAAGCTATATTTAGAGCCATTATTCCATTGTGTTCTACACTTTTTCCCTGTGCTCTCCATCCAACTTGACCTGAAAGGAACCAACATAAGACACTTGTTTCAACCAGTACTTCTCAATAGCTTTACCCTTCTGTGCATGCTGAATTGAGGCCAGTAGCCCTATTAAGTTGATACAGCTCTAGCCTAGTTAGGTTTTTACAAATCCAGATAATTTCCTGGCAGAACAGACTATAGAAGTAGGGCCACAGAAAATAACATATAATTTAAGGCATGAGATGACTCAAGAAGAGCTAAGTATAGCACAGCCTTGAGAAAAAAAATCTTTGCAGCAAATCTGGTGGTTTTTTTCCCTACAACCCAACACTGAGGATTCATAATTTGGCAGCAGACTGTGGTCTGTTGTCTTTTTGTCTTTCTCTGAGTAACATGCACTGATTTCTTGGTAAATATTTTTATAATTATTCTGAGGACTTGGGGAAGTGTTTTTCTCATAATCACTCATGATTTGTGGGGAAAAGAAAAACAAGCAAAACTAGTTCCATAGCTCACAGTTTCCCTTATCTGGTCACACAGATGTTCTGTGATAGATTCATGCTCTTTTATTAGTTATCTTTATCCAGATGAAACACAGAGCAGTGTCTCAGAAATATTTTATGACTTTCATCTTTTATTGTTTTGGGAGGTGACCATGTTATTGGTGTGGATACCATGTGATCTCTGTGGCCTCCTGCTTTAGCTGGTTGACTTGGCTGGGTCCCTCACAAGATCTGTATGTTGTTTTTGGTGAAGGTTTTGTGTGGTGTTTTCTGCTATTTAGATGTGAGCTCTGCATTTCCTACAGATTTTCTCCACTTAATTTTATGAATGAGAACTAATTGAACTTCAACTGACTCCATGTTTTCAAAGCCTTTGGTAATTGTTCAGGATGTAAGCTTATTTCTAAATTTTCCATAACTATTAACAGGGTACAACATGTCCTAACTGTTAATAATTTATTTTTTAAGGGTCTTGATTCCTCCAACAAATCACGATATTGATCTCTGAGTTCTAGGGTTAATTTAATTTTCTTATAACCAGAGAGTGAAAATGTTTGTGGCTGATGTCGGGTAAAACCATAGAGGATAGAAGTATAATTCTGGAGTTGTCTTGAAATGTGAGGAGAGATACTGACACCATTCTCTCTTCAACCACATACCTGAGAGCTATCAAGCGAAGTGTCACATACACAAATGTAAATTTCTATTCTCATGTAAGAGCTTATTTAAAGAAGAGGATATCTGACATAACTGTCAATGTTTCTACACTTTTATACCTTGTCTGACTTCAAAGAAACTAGAACAAAGCAAGCTGGACATATGCAGTGAAAGAAAGCATAAATCTGCTCTTGGAATGTTAAATGTGATATCAAGTCTCTCCTAGAAATCATGTACATACTAACTGGAAACTGACTGGTGGAAAAGGACCTGGGGGTGCTGGTTGACAGTGCCTGAGCATGGTCCAGAGTGTGCCCAGGTGGCCCAGAAGGCCGATGGCATCCTGGCCTGGCTCAGCCAGGTGTGGCCAGCAGGAGCAGGGCAGGGACCGTCCCCCTGTACCCAGCACTGCTGAGGCCACAGCTCCAATCCTGTGCTCAGTTCTGGGCCCCTCAGTGCCACAGAGACATTGAGGGGCTGGAGCGTGTCCAGGGAAGGGCAGCGGAGCTGGGGAAGGCTCTGGAGCACAAGTGCTGTGAGGGGCAGCTGAGGGAGCTGGGGGTGTTCAGCCTGGAGAAAAGGAGGCTCAGGGGGCCCTCAGCACTCTCTGCAGCTGCCTGATAGGAGGGGGCAGCCAGGTGTGGGTTGGTGTCTTCTTGCAGGTAACAAGTGACAGAACTAGGAGAAAAGGCCTCAATTTGTGCTGGAGGAGCTTTAGATAGGGCATTAGGAAAAAAAATTGCAGAAAGGGTTGTGGAGTATTGGAACAAATTGCCCAAGAAAGTGGCTGAGTCACCATCCCTGAAGTATTTAAAAGATGTATAGTCAAGTTGGTGAGGTACAAGGTTTAGTAGGGGACTTAGGAGTTCTGAGTTAATGTTTGGATATCATGATTTTAAAAGCCTTTTCCTACCTAAATGATTTATACCAATATATGATTCTGTAGAAGTCAATCAGCTGGGCCATCTTAGGGACAACTACTAATCAAGTCCTACCATCTCTCTGTCTGCTTAAGGCCCCTGAGCCCAGTTTTAGCTGTATCCCATAGTACACAATAGATTTCTCTAAGGCAGGAGGATTACAAGATATTAGGAATCCATTCTTTGCCTGCAGCCTCAGCCCTTCCAGCTGCTGTTCCTTCTTGGCCTGTTGGATACTTGATTGTACACACTCTACTCCAGATAATCTACTCCAGATTTCTTAGCACCAGCAGATTTTCTCCAGTACATCAGTCTAAAAATACTTTAACCAGGAAGAGAAAACTGAAAAGAAAATGTCTTTCTCTAGTTCTGTTTTCTTGGGCATGGACATGATAAGGATGATATTTTCAGAAGTGTTTAGTAAGGCAAAGACAGCTGTGGAAGCCATCCTTTCATTTAATGGATATGAAATTATTTGACTTGGGTAGCATAGCATGAATGAATTTCATGAATACTGAAAACCTGTAAATATGTTACCAAAAACCTTGTGAATAATTTGCAGATAATTCACAATGTCAAAGATATTGGAGAAAATGAATTTTTTTTTTTTTTTTTAACTAAGTCTCTAAAGTCATCTTCTTTCATTATTAGGACAAAGTATTTTTGGCTTAAGGCTATGAAGTACATAGAAACATGTGGCTTCTACAGAGTATCAATACTATTCTCAGATTTGTGTTACATGGTTTAACGAAGAAAAACCCATCTGGAGACCCTGGCTCCATCAGTTCACACCAATAAATACTGAGAAAGAGACACAACTTCAATAAAAATGGTATCCTCCTTCTCATAACCTCTACTGGCACAGTTAATGCGGTAAAGGCTCAGGAATAAGGTCATGTTAAAGAATAATGTGAAGAAGACCTTGCAGCTGTAGACTAGGGACATCTTTTATCTCTTTTTATGCAACAGTCCAGTTAGGAGCCATGATCTGAGTTAGATGATCTGAGGAAAAGCTGGTTAGCCCCCAAACCCCTGAGGTATCTGAGCATCCCACATATCTAAGATTCTACAAAGCTACTGTGCTAGGAGCAGTGGTGCAACCCTACAGCCCATGACCCGCTATGGGCCCTCAGAAACACTGAATCACACTAAGTAGAGCTACTAGACAATCACTGGGGAGAACATGGGCCTTCTTGTAGGTAGGGTAGATCTGTGTGTGGTATGTAGGAAACCTGGTTTTGATCCCTCTTCTGTCTAATTAAGTGCTTTCAACCCAGGTTTCCCCCTCCTATGCTGTAAGCATAGAATAAATTTTCAGGTATTTGAGATAAATGCAGTCCAATAACTTATTTTCATCACATCAAACATCAGTACTCACCAGAGCAGGAACCTGCAGGGCATTCAAGTTGCATCTCCTCCATTTGAAATCTTGTCTTTGATAGCTTCTGGAGTTTTTCAGGATCAGTTGCACAAGTGTCCAACTCTCCTCAGGGATGGCTGACCTGGAGATGAGAATATCCCAGGCTCAGTCTCCCTCTGAATGTCGTTCATCTCGGTGTTGCAAGTCTGAAGGACCTTTAAGGTTTAGCCCTTAATTTGTCTTCTCCATTCTTTCCCCACAGACATGATGGATTTCCTACTTCAAAGCCCCAAGGTGTTCTGAGGAACAATGGATTCTTCTATGCTTGTGAAGAGCTCAGCTATTGTAATAACAAATGTAATAACAGTGCACAGACCAGATATTGCATAACCATTTACTCCAATGGCACAGGGCACTGTGGACATGTTAAAAAGCACTTTAGTTTATCTGGTTATGAAACCATACCTACTGAAAATTCCAGCACACTTCCCTAACTATTCCAGAGCATCCAGTTTCATATCTGATCAGGTTAGCTTGACATGCCTTCTAGAAACCAGAGAAAAATATATACTGATCAGCTAGAATGAAAGTTACTTAAGAAGCTATTAGAGGAAAGTTAGACTGACAAAACCAGCAGCAGGGTGCTTGAAATCTCAGAAGTGGACTGTGAAGCCTTACACCTGTCATGACTGCAAACTTCAGTTAAGAATTTGAAATGCTTGAAATAATGCTAGGAAAAAAATTGGAAGTTTTTCTGATTTTAATGAATATAGAAGTGTCAAAAGCAAGATTTTGGCATGGATCAGCCTCAGACAAAATATAACTGTTTCTGAGTCTCTGAATGGAGGTACAGGATTCAAAAATTTAATCTGCAGGCTATGGATATCTTTAGATAAAGATAAATGTGATATAGTTTGTGGCTTACAGAGCCGAATCTACAAAGCAATGATCCAGGAGTGACTTTGTTCTTGACCTTAGAGCAATAGACAGCCAAGCAACAACAATTAACCAGCTTTATATTACTTGTTTTGATATCAGCGGCTGAGACTGAAAACATTCTAAAAAATTCCCTGGAAACTGGAATGTGTCTGTTTTCATTTCTCATGTCTTTACAGGGTCTTGATGAAATGCAGAAGAGTAATCTGCCCCACAGATTGACTGGCTTGGGCCCAGGCATGACACTGTAATCCCTTCCAACCATAAACATTTTGTCATAGATGAGCGTGATCAGGAAACTTGCCCACTAGAAAAGATGCCTCCTGTTTTCACATCTCCATGCATGTGGGTGAAGGGTCCAAATTGTAAGCCTTATATCTATGGAGGGAAAGAAGAATCCAGCAGGTTAATGCAACCCTTCTTCCACCTGAGAATTTTTTATTTATTTACTTGCTTACATACTTATTTACTTATTTATTTATTTTTATTTGCTTATTTAATTTTTATTTACTTATCAAGGAAGACCACACAAAGTAGCCTCTGGGGCTTGTGGGTCCCAGTGGGTGTCTTGATCACTGAGAAGCCAAAGAGCAAAACATATGTTTAGTTACCCAGGACAGGGTTTCATCTAAACCTGAAGTTAAACCTGATTGTTAAAGTACTTAAAGATCTAGAGTCTTACAAAACAATCAAATTTAGGAATGTGAAAAACATAGTTTTATAGTTTCCATGCAGACAACAAGCAGGAAAAAACAAAAAAAGAGCATGGGTGAGTAAATTGCATGTACCTCAATGTGATAAATTGTGATAAACCATGTCTTGTTGGCTTTCATTGAATAATATCTGTCCCCATCACTGCAGAAGGATAAAGTTGAGTATAAATAAGGATAATTTCGGTACCTCACGGCTTTCATTACAACATTTTTAGGATTTCATAAATCTGTGGTGGCTCAAGAAGACAAATATAATTAAGGGTAAATGTTTGCTGTCCAAATGCATAATTGACCACAGAATACAAATGGAAAATGGAAAACTAGCTTATAAAAAAGTAATTCATTGCTTCTTAGCTTATTTTCTGTTAGTAATATAAGTTATTGCTGGGCAATCATCTCTGAACTTATTGCCAAGTGATCAAAGACAGTGCCCAGTGGGTACTTCAGAAAGCTCATTCTCTGGCTGACAGTGATGCACAGAGGCACAGTCAGGCAGAAAACTCAGAATGAGAGGAACATGTGCATTTTAAAGGCAGCAGCATTTAATGAGCCACAAATCTATTTCCATGCTCTCCTTCTTATGTCTCATAAAGATTTCCAGCATTTTTTTCTTAACCTTCAAGAAATGATTCCTCTGGAGGAGAAACAAAGAGAATGTCTCTGACAAACTGAACTTCGCTGGAAAGTTTGTTACCACAGCATCCTGGCTTTGTCCCTGTGTGCAGCTGGCCACGTCCTTACCTGCTGAAACTGCAAGAGGCACCCTTGTGGGCGCAGCTGCAAGTGTGTGCAGGCCAGTACCAGTCTGAGCAATTCTTGGTGAAGTACAGCCTGCTGGCCTCCAGAAACTGCTGGAATTGCTATGGTTATTAACTGCTTCTCACAACACATCTTCTGGGAATCCTACCTCAGTGGCATAATCCTAATAAATTTTTTATTTTATTGCCTAATAAAAGGGACTTTAAAGACCATGTGGATCTGTAATTGAAGATTCTAGGCTTAAAGAGAGAACAATTTTATAGGAGCACAAGGGACATTGTGTTTATTATGAGAGCAGAGCCTACCCACATCATAATTTCTGCACAGCAGATGTGGAACAAACAGATACAGAGGAATGGCTGGAGACAGACCCCAGCTAGCCCTGCACCATGCTGAAGAAGTAGGAGCAAAAGCAAGTGAAAGGAGGCTTTTCTAAGTTTTGTTCTATGTGAGGCCAGCTTCCCTCCAGCCCTCACGCACCCTGACTCGCCTGCCCCTGTCCTGCAGCCTGAACTCAGCTCCTTTGGGGCAGCACAGGCACCTCACAGACCAACAGTGGCCACAAATGGCTCTTTTCAGCCCCAGCTCTGAACAAATTGAGCTGAGCAGTAGCTTAAAGCCGGGCCCTTTCCCACTGCTCACACTATACCTTCACTCTGACTCCAGTGGAGAGAAGATTCCCCAATGTCCTGCTGCTGGGCAGGGGCCTTGTGCTGACCTTGGCCTGCCCAAGACAAAAGCTTAGAAAAGAACAATTTCATCATGAGCTGAAGGTGTGTAGACTGCAGAGTTTGTGTTACATATTTTTCTTAAATGCACCAAAATCAGCCCATCCTGGTTCTCTTAATTTGTAGGTTTTCACATTTTAAAGTTCTGCAAACCAGTTGAAGCTGGGTGTCTGTGAATTTTGGTTGGTTGATAAAGTATTCCTGAAGTAATCTTCTGCCACTGAATATATAATTAAAGTATACTGCACATGTATATGACTACTCCAAGGAAGTAAGGTAGTACTGTTTCCTTTTCAAAAAATAGTTTTATAATTTTCTTTTTTTATTTTTAAATAACTTCACACTGTGTCATCCTATCTTTAATTAAACAAATATGGACACATGAGCATCAGGGTAGATTTATGCCCATGATCATGTATCTGCAATACATTTCTTATCAAATCTGCTTTGATAGTTTGTATTTCTCCAAAATTTCCCGATCCCATTCTGTTCTGGAGGAATCCTGACTGATTTACCCTCATGGGCTAAAAGAGCACAAGTTAGAGTTTCACGGTGACTTAAATAAAATAAATTTGCTACTAGATGTCACTTTGGTTTTTTTGTATTTCTGCCATCTGTGAAAAGGAAGTACTGGAAGGGAGAAGAATGTTGCAATCTCCTCTTCATCAAAATCTGATAGCCTGCTGATTTTATCCAAAATCAAGATGATAATATGCCACAAAGACAGACTACTGTGGAAAAGATATAGATCTTCTCACTGGTTATAAAATGATCAAGAACTAACTGAAGTGGAGATTTTGTGGACTGGGCATCACAGTTTGATTGCAAAATTAAGAGTGGCAAAGATTAAATCCTTGAAGGAGTAATTTTAGGATATTTTTTTATCAAAAGCCTGAATTATTTTTTAATATAAAGGAAGAAAAATATGTGAAGGACAGGAAGAAATACTCTGAGAAGAGGAAGAAAATTTCCCAGAAGGAAAATACAAACTTAGATATGAAAAAGTCAAGCACACAAAAATTTGCTGAAAATTGGGAATGTGTTGACTAAAACAGAAGGGAATTTAGAATATTACACATATTCATTTTACTGAAACATTAATGTGCTTTTCTGGAATCAAAGAAATCAAAGGGTATTCTAGAACATATGAAAAATCGAAATTTTCAATGTCTGTTAAAATGTGTGTGCCAGTCTAAAAGTCATAGCTGAGGAAAATTCAATCTTTAATGACTTGAAAGAAACATGAAGCTGCTTTAGACAATGGAAAGTCTTTCACAGATCAGGAACTAGAAGGGATTAATTTATTAACGCAATTATATAAGGACTGAGGGAACACATTGTTGTGTTTTACAAATATAGTTTAGAAACAAACAAGCTAAATGGTAATATTTACACAAGAATGCATAGGTATGACTTAACAAAAAAAAAAAAACAGTTTCAAATTAAAAGAAGGTTTTTGATCATAAGGCCAGAGGGAATCTGGAATAACCTGCCATTTGGAGTAGTGGAGTCAACAAAATATACACACCTAAGCATCTGAATGCTGTTTTAATAGACACTGTCTGCTGTCGCCTTCACTAAGTGAAAGTACCTTTTCATCTAGGATGGCATGCAGCTGCTTCTTCCCAGGACATCAGCAAGATTAATCATTGAATGTTTCCTCTTTTTGGCATTATTCATTATTCATTACTGCCTTTTTCTGGCAAACATTAGCTTTATCATTTCTTCTTTGCCTCACACATTTAAAAAATGCCCTTAAGTTGTACTCAGCCCCACCAGCACATTTTCCTACCTGATGTCTTGTTCCCCTTCATAATTTCTAATTAAGAACAGTTACGACATTTTTATTATGTCCTTATATTTTATGAACTGGGTTCTCCTTTTCCTTTGTACTTGGCTGAAAGAAGGATCCCCAAAGTTGTTTTGTGAATAAATTTACTTCCTAAAAAAAATAGACCAGCAACACATAAAAGTGGGGTCAGCAGGAGGAGCAAGCATCCACAGACTGGAGCTCCTGTTACTAACATCACTTTGCATGTGGTGTGTTGTAAAATTATTTGTGGATGTTGGTTGCTTTCACCATGAATTTTCTCTCCTGTGCCATGGAGAGGAATAAAGACAACAAATTGTGTCCCTTTTGCCTGCCACTGCACAGCAAATCACGATGCCTGCCCGAGCATTCAGGAAATTACCATAACTCATCTCAAGTCAGAATAACTTTTTCCAAACTGTGCTGGTGTCAAAGCCACCCCTTCTGTTTCAGGCCAGATGGAGCCCTTGAGTGACTGCCTGTTTGCATTTACTGACTGTGAGAATTGCTTTGTTCAAGTACTACCTATCTATAAGCCTGGTCTTCCCTAAAACTCTCCCTAGGAGCCTTAGGAATGAGAAAGCAGCACAAGGGAGCAGAAATACACTTTTGTGTGACTATGTAAAACACCAGGAAGACAGGAATTAGTACTTAAATGATCACTGGCTAAAACAGTTGGCTGGTCGTCCCACCTACCCCCACCTCCCAAAGCTCTAATGGTATTTAGAAAGTTCCTGCTATTCCTTGCCATTTAGAGCAGTGCCCACATTCCTCCCTTCAAATGAGAGCAACCAAAGCTACAAAAACAGTTTTGAGCCCAAACATAGTGCATAGGTGAGACCCACAACCTCCCAATGAGTTCTGATAAATGCTTTTTTTGAAGAGCCAGAAGAACAGTGCCACTCACTCATTTAATGCAAGATGTTACCAATGCTGGTTTCACTTGTGCCTTCCACTCAGCTGAGCTATGCTTCATGGCTGTACGAGCCTTTGCAAAGCAAGTTTGATCAGTCTTACATACAAAGTGCGACCTCCAACATCTCCTGGGGGCTATCACTTTAAAAAGACTCAAGTTGTTCAGCCTGACATCATTAGAGTTTAGAGTCTACTTATGAAATTATTCTAACCCAGGAAACTTGAAGTGGTGAACATGAAATAGAAAAAAGCCTTAAGGATTCCTGTTTAAGGAATCAAGCAGAGCAAGATGCTGTGTCCAGGTGCTGTAAAATGACTTGCCCTCAGAAAAACAAATAATCCAGTGTTGCTTACATGACTGATTTTCAGCAAGACTTCATTATTGTCTCTGCCTAGTGAGCCATGTGACATCAAAACAGTGAGTCAAATGTGAGGGACCCTGCAAAAATGTAACCCCTTCAATTGAACAGGCCATGAAACTTGCTGTTTGTTCATCTATATTTTTTGGCACATGCTGTAGCTGTACCTTAAAGCCAATGATCTATTTGAAGTTTTAAATTGTACATCCAGGTGATTTGCCATAATCCCAACTGACTGAAGTGCAGTACATTTCACAAGGAAAATATGGAACACAGTGACCTGTAAAGCTTTGTGTTGGTAGCCAGTAGATCCTCATGTCAAAACATTAGACAGAGTGGGCGTTGTTTTTCACCTCTGTATTGACAATATTTTATTACCTCTCGCAGTTCCTTTCCCAAGCAATAACAAGGAGACAAAAATTACAGGTCTCAGCTATTTTGAAGCAGCATCCAATTGCTGTTTCTGTTACAACAGTTTTTATTAATCCTTTTTTTTTCATTTTTTTATAGTTAAAAGTTGTGTTCAAGTCACATGTTTCTTTGGGGGTGGGGGCAAGCACTGCACAACTGTCTGTACATAACTGTGCAATCCTTCAAGGGCACTGCCCTGCCTTGCCACCCCATTCTCACCCCCAAAGATGCCCTGGGAGGAAAGCAGCAATGCTGTTCAATGTACCCACTGGTTAAGCCCTGATATTTCAGGGACCAAATGGAAATCAGCTGCCACCTCCTTTCCTTTACGATCAAGCCCAGCAGGAAGACTATAATCACTAATCTGGATCTAGTTGATAATTTTTTGGTAGAGCATGCAGTGAGAATTTTCCCATCCTCTTGGTCTCTGGTACAGCTGTGTTGTGTACATCATGCTTTAACCCTGAAGGATTAGTCTCCTGCTTTGCAGAGGATGTTCAGGAAGTGAAGTTGGCAAAGAGCAAATGTCAAATGAATTTATCTTACCTACTTACCAAAGCAAGGTCAGAGAAGGATGAGAAAGTGATTAATTTATATGGTCTCTGAAAACAGAGCAGCCACTGTAATTCATTGGTTTAATGTGTTATCTTTAATTATACAGCTATAACCACCTGTACTATGAAAGTAGAAATGGTTGTAAATGCAAAGTCAGGGCACCCAAGGAGCCAAGTACCTTGATGTATTACAAGCAGAGTGCAACGCCTGCATTTTGACAGAAGTCTGTCAGTTTGCACAGAGAGCTAAAACCCATCCCTGTTCTCCTTTCCTATTCCCTTTCCAACTGCATGATCTATGAAAATCACATCATTTTGAAAACTGTCTTTTCATCTGAGTGTTGATATACTTTAAATGGATATTACTTACATACTGTTATTACAGCTTTTATTTTTCTCCAGAAAAACCTTAATGTCAGCCTTGACTCATCAGCTCCTGGGCTACTGACACATACTTGTGTCTTCACTACCTTTCATGTAGCTATCAGATTTGCTAGGCTAATGACCTTTAGGGGATCTAAATCTAATTTCTAAATGACTGCTCATTGATGCTACTGCATGAGTAGTTAACTGTATGAGCAACAGGATATCTCTCTTCTAGGAGGAATACCTAACCTCCAATTTTACATAAAGTCTTTAAAGCTTTTGAGCATTTACAAACTTTGTTAAAAATGAAAAAAAATATTATAAAGATTTGGAAGGAGAAACTTAGTTTTCTGAGTATATTTTTTTTTCTATTTCTAGATTAGTTTCAGGACAGATAATTAGCACAATTTCATTTTTATTAAAAATAAAGCAACCTCCAACAAAGGAAAAAATATTCATTCATCATTTACCTTTTTAATATTTTTCATATTTTTCTTGCAGATGCTTGAAAAATCTTTGAGGTCACCCACCCAACACTGAGTTTAACCACAAACATCCTGTTTGTGTTCGCTCTACACAGTGAAGATCTCTGAAATCACTTTGTTCCTTAGGCACTGCTTGTATTTATTTTGATGTCTCAGGAGTTGGAAAATCAGTGAGTCACTTCTCCAGAAATAAAGCAACTTTGTATACACCACCATAATCTGAGACAATACAGGTCTCTTATTCTCTTATCTCTGACTGGGGAAATTGGGAAGTTAAGGAGGGATATCACAGCTACACTTAAGATGACAGAGCTTTAATGTAATTTAGATTTGTAGGCTGTTGTACCTAAGAAGTGAATAAACTTTTTTCTTGACTTCCACTGCTCTTAACATCCAGGCTTTTGTATTTTGTAGCCACTTGGGCTATTCTCTTTCCCCATGGTCATCCCTCAGCACTTAGTGGCTTCTTAACTCGTCAGAATCCAGGACTTTGGGCATATCTCAAGAGAGATCAGCTTTAGAGTTTCTTGAAGGAGTCCTTCATATGAAAAGGGATAAGATTTACCACCCCCAAAAATTCATTGTGCATATGTACCAAGGCATACGTAACAACACATATTGATACATCCAAATGTTGAAAGGGGAAACTACACAGGAAATAGATAATCATATTATTGTACCAGATATCTGCTCAGAGCTGTCAGAATGGTTGGTAGCCTGGGAATGAATACTCAGAAAGCTGATAGCACTATTATGCCACTGTCTACAGTTAAAGTGCAAAAAAATTGCATTTCAGTGTGAGAGGTCAGACAAAATGTCTGCAAAGAAGGCACACATAACTCCAAGCTTTAAAAGATTTTGGAAGGCAGAAATTTTGGGGGAAAGCTGTATGTAGTGTTACTGAAACCATTACTAGATGATGCTGCAGTCAGACTAGAAGGTCCCACAGCAGGGCTTCATGCTAAAGTCTGACTCTTCTCAAAACACACAGCGGGCAGCTGCCAGGCATAATGCAATGTAGGTATGCCTTGCTATAATTGTCTAATTCAGTCAGTAGTCTGCAAGAGAAAGAAGGTTTCCAAAGTACACTTTTTATTTTTTAAACCTGGTGAATTAGCCAGAAGAATAAGATAAGACACATTGTTCTATCTCCCCAGTCTAAGCAATTCACACTTCACATTGGAAAAAAAAAAAAAGAAAACTTTTTACAGATAATTACTTAAGAAATTCAAAGAACAAACTAAATAACTGTATTTTTCTAGTATTGGTTTATTATCAATGCAAGAAACAAATAACACCAATGATAACAGGAGTATATTTGAAAATACCCCTTAAAGTGTGAGACCAAACTGAAGACTGAGGACTGGAGTTTCTACAAATCTAGAAACTCCATTCTCTAGTTGTACAAATAAGGTGTACAGATTATCTGCAACCCATGATTTGTTTTCACTAAATTAGGTTTGAAAATAAATTCTTATTTTTGTTTTTACTTTACAGTAGGTGCAGGAAAGATTTTCAAACTGAGAAAGATCCTGTAAACAATGTCCACATGCTTCAGGGACTTCAGACAAAGGCCATAAAACAAGGGTAGGGCCTGAAGAATGTAATGCTTTTGAATTTTTAAAAAGAAAGCTGAGAAATAGTTTGGATCATACTTTATTAGGGTTTTTCCATGGATTATGTAGAAATTTTCAACCTAATTAATAGACCATAATGAAAAGCTAGTTTTAGATGTCAAAAATAGAAAATTGAGTCTAGAAATACAGAATAAGTCCAGGCTGATGAATTTACCATCACTTAACTTATAAAATAAGATTAGATTTTCCTAAAAGATTCTTCTTCTGAAGGAAATTCTGTGTGTAATATGTATCTCCACAAGTGTGTGTACACGCTAGCTGAGGTATCATGATGCCCATTAAACTCTGTTAAAAACATGTTTTTAAGCTTCGGTCATCAATATGACACTTAAATTAGTTCTTAGGTTTGGGGGTTGGGAAAATCCCTTCCTCTGAGAGATACTGAGGTACTTTTGTTTCCCTCTGTTATTGATCTGTCATGAGCAAGGTGGAGTTTATCTGGTGTGTCCAAATCACCCTATGCCAGTAGCACACAGTTCTTCATCCTAACAACTGCAATTTTAGCCTGTGCAAGCCTTTGCAAAAGAATATTTGTACAAAACATAGTGACTTACAATGGTACAGGTCAGAGTGGAAGAGACAGTACTCCCTCATGGATGTAAACTGTGTGTAGTGAAACATCTCTGTGTGTTGTACTGAACAAGTAGCTTGTAGATATGAGTAAAAAGGTTAAGAAATGGCTTATGGCATATTTTTAAGGGGCAGCATGACATTTGTAGTTAATGAAAGCCCAAACAAATATTTTTTAATTTGATGTACATTAAAAGAAAATACAAAAATAGATGAGGGTGTACTGAGCCCACCACATGTTGTTATTTTCATTGAATGGGCTGCCTCGAAAAAGAAGGGGAAGATTTACAAAGCCAGCAATACCCATACAAATGATACAACTTAAAATAAGTTGGTATAAGTAATCCATGACCACTTCTTATCCTCAAAGTACAGTATTTCTAATTGTATCCTGGCTCCAGTAAAGCACATTTAGGGATCATCTACTCCTAGCACATTATTATTAAATATCTATACTATCTTGTTTAATCATTAGTCCAGAGTCCTTGCTCTCAGTACAAAGGAATGAACTAGAAATAATGGGGCAGATGAGAAAGTTTTTTTTTAATCTTTTATTATTCTAAAGGATGAGATTTGTTTAAAGCACTTACTTTTAAAACAGGCAAAGATTTGTGTATAGCTGAAAAAAAGCATTCAAGCATTCGATTTGTGGAGTTTCATATTAATACAGGGAAAAAATCCTTGTCTAGAATCACCTAAGCATTGAATCTGCTGAGCCCAGAAACAGCATGTTATGTGGCAAACACTGATGGTGTGAGAAGCAATGTAACACCAGCAGGAGCTGGGGATGGTGCTGTGACTGAAACTACTGTCCAAAATGGGGCTGAGAGAACACCCTCGGGGTGATTATGTGTTTGACATAATCCCTGTTGAAAAAAAAGGAAAGTTTAAGACTCTGTCATGATCCTATTCAGACTCAACATTACCCAGGGATGATACCTAACTAATGTAATTAAATAATTTACTCTCCTGAGAGAACAGGAGTTATCTGCCCAGACTGTAGAATCACACAATGGGCAAGTATTTTTGGTAACCTATTTTCGTCCATGTTACATTGACTGCTTGACTCTACCTCCACCTTTTGGGGGAGCTAAGCCACCAAACTCATCTGTAGCCGCCCACCTCCTCACACCCTCACTGTGGTATTTTGAGAGTGGAACGAACCCCAGCCAAGCAGTTCAGTTAAAGCAGAACCAGAGTCTTCCTATGACATGAAAAGGCAACAAAACAGGTTCGGATAGATAGACAAGATAGAAGTTGTCTGAAGCCCCTAGGTTTCTGAAGGGTAAAAGAAGATGCACAAGGTGTGACTCAGGCAAGGACAGGGAAGAATTAATGGGCTGGTGAATGTATTAAACTGCCAGGCTCCAATAATTCAAAGGAAAAACAAGCAGTTACCACTGTCCTGCAGCTTTTTGGAATTGATGGAACCGGGAGCAGACTATTCACCTGCAGGACGAGAAAGAAAATTCTACCTTCAGCACTACCAGCAGTTTGAGTTGAGTCCTGTGCAGAGCTGACAGTGTCAGGCTGGGTTGTAAACTGCTCAGCTCCTCTAATAACAAGTCTGACAAATAAACTTCCTGCTGATTTTAATACCATAATAATAATCATGTAGGGACATTTTAATTAAGGAGCCACTTAGCTTTCCACAGTCCCAGCCTTTCACAGGTCCATAATTTCTGTTTTCTTTCACCACCTTGACACCAGGGGGAGGATTACACCACCATTTGGGTTATCCTCATCACAGTAATTTAGAAATCTCATTAGCACAGGGACAGCAACTGTTCCCTTCAGTTTTTCTCCCTCTGCTACACTAGCCCAGATTATTCAGTGCAGTGTCCAGTACAGCTCACCTGGACAACACAGCTCTGTGTTTATAGGAATTTGTCTTTTGACCATTGGTTCCACCCTGTGTTTGACTCTTGATACAGCATGATAAATTACCAGCTTTGCTCACATGTTCAGTCGCTTGCCAAGCTCCCCTTCTTCTGTTTAGCTCCCACACTGAGAAAAGCTGTTAGTGATAATTCACAATATGTTTTCCTGGTGATTGTTCAAAGCTAGCTACAAACACATAACACTTTGCCCAGCATTTAAAATATTTTGCAGCCGAGCCACATCCACCGAGGGATCTTTGCCCTGTTCCTAGACAAAGCAGATAGGAAGAGACAGAACTGATGGCCTGAACATGGCATCAGCAGGACAGCTTTGGCCTGTGAGTTGCAGAAAGGATGTCCCTGCACTCCAGGCAGCATCTCCCTGGCTGATGGGGTGAACCTCACTGGGCAGAGGTTGCAGGCAATCCCAGCAGCTGCCTGGCTGCCTGTCCAGCAGCACCAGCATCCCACCTGTGGGCCAGCTGAGCTGTCTGCATCGCTTCTGTGTGTGCAGTAACTCTCAGTGCCCAAAGCTGGGCTGCTGTTCTGCCTGTCCTGTGTGAAAGGTACAGCTTCTGCACCCTGCTGAGCACCCGAGTGCTCCTCACCTTCCCCTTTCTCCAGCTGCTGCCTAAAGTGCAAGTGTTGGCACTAACACAAAGCAGTGAGGCTTTTTACAAGGTGGTTCACCCACTTTGAGCTGAAATATGACAAAAGGTTTTCCTGGTTTTTTTCTTCAATTTAATGAAACATTTTTCAAGTTTTTGGAGGACTTCTGTAAAAACACTTCACAGGATGCTTTTGTGCTGAAAATCCAACAAATAATGACTATATGTCAAGCTGAAACAATCAAATCCTCTGTTATGTAATGTTGGTTTCACATGGTTGCAATTAAACTGTAATCTTTGTTCACTTGTACTATTTAACCTTGATCCTAATCTGCCTGCCTTGTCATTTTATAACTATTGATTTTAGGAAGAATTGGAGAGAATAGCTTGTCCAGCTGGTCTAATGAATTAATAGTACTAATAAGACTGAATATAAATTATACAATCAACAATTTTAATTTTATCAAGGCTGTAATCAATCAGCCTTATAAACTTCCATTTTTTGCAGTCAGAAGAATGGGGCTTTTTGCAGAGCTGCAACAATGTGAATGAACAGAATGAGATGACTTTAATGTAGTTTTAATGAACTCTTATTTATAATTCGCTCATTTATTTCCTCCAGTTTGAAAACTTTTAGATGCTATACAGATTTTCTTATCTTTGTGTCTAAAATAATGAGCAGATTTTGGAGCCATGAACACATCTTTTTCTGGGCATCTTTTACTATTGCCTGCATATTGTTGTTTTGGTAATGGGTCTATGTCCAACCAGCAGCATCAGACTCAGGAGTATCAGTGGCTTGAGTGCTAATGCTCCTTTGGGTTAGAATTTAGCAAGGCTGCAAATAATTGTTATCTAAAGAAAAATCTTAAAACTATATCAGGATAGTGTAACACCAAGTACTTTTGTGATTTGAAAGGAAAAAAAGTAGTCAACAAAAGCTTCTGAACATTTTCCAGTACAATGATTATGAAACAGGATCCTGTAGAGAGATACTGGGTATGGTGGAGACAAGTCACTTTGAAGAACAGTAGATTATTCTACATGCTTTTTCAGAGTGGTGATCAAACTATTCAGTGCAGGCTCAACCCATACTCATTCCCATTCAAGTCAATGGATGTCACCTCTGAAAATTTTGAAAGGGGAATATGACTTAATGATAAAAAAATATGTTGTTCAGCAACACTCTTAAACTCCACTTATTTCTCATGTAAGTCAACATAACTTAAAGGCTTAGCTAAATGGGAGCTTACACATCTGGTTCCCATTCTCATTCTTTCAGAGGGATACTTATAGGGTCAGACCAACCAAAATTGTGTCAGCTCACCCTTAGCTGAGTACAATTCAGGAGCAGATGCAAGGGCTTGGCAAGATCTGAATCCTTGTTTGGGAGCTTCACATCTCCCAGGAAGCTGGCTGGGGTGATAGGTAAGATGGATGGAGTATTGGGCTTCTCAGAACACTTACAATATTTCCTGAGAATTAAAGATCGTCAGGTTTTTACCAAATGGACTTTTGCAAAGCCCAGGGTCACAGGTGGATTTAGCACTTCTGTCTCCACTGCTGTAGAAGAACTGTTAGTGTACAGACCAATTTTGTCTTCCACTGAAATGTTATATGTTTGTTCACACAAAACTGCTTTAAGAATTGGATTAATGTAGATGGTAGAGTGAATTGACAGCAAATATTTAAAGAAAATTTCTGGACAAGGTAGAGCAAATTGCAAGGCTGTTAAGCAAAGATTTTCCGCCTGGAACTGCTTTTTCTACTTTACTTCTGAGATAGCATAGACCACTGTCAGAGGCAGGATGCAGGGCTGGATGTATCTTTGACCCAGTACAATTGTTTTTGTGTCCTCATGACATCCATTGAGTGCAGAAGAACTGAGCAGGTACATACCAACACTGCCCAAATAAATGAAGGCCCCTCAGCCATCTGTTGCTGGAACAACAACTGTTGCTGTTTCCACAGGACTGAAGCCAACATTTGCAGCTGCTTTACAATTTTCAGTAAACTTTTTGTTGCAGTTTCATGACCCATGTCAGGTTCTCCTCAACTTCACATATTAAAAGCCAAATTTGGAAATGTCCAGAAACAATAACTCAAGCACTTATCCAAACCTGAAAGCATAGACCACAAGTTAAGTTGAAGTCAAACTAATTCACTTCCTGACATTTGTTCTTACACTTTCATAGGTACTCATTAATAAATCACATACAGAAAACAGAAGAGATTACTTCAAACCCCCTCCATGCTAGGACTGTTCCCAGGCTTTCAATGCCCTCAGTGTCAAATTATCAGGAAGTCACACATATTCCCTGTTTCCTTTCCTTTTCCTCTACCACGTGAAATCAGGATAGTGTTAATCCTGCAGGTCACAGGGCAGAGCAGAGGTGCGTGAGGTAGTTCTGAACAAACCAGCTGATATTCTGGAAGCATTCTTGCTACAGCTGCACTGAACTGTGCACAGCTTGATTTAGCTTTCTGGTTCTCCATGGAAAGCCTGATAGAATTGTCCTCAGCAGCCAACAGAAAACACTTCACTGCTTCCTGAAAATGTCAAACCATGTACAAGTATTTGAGACAAACATTACACACTTTGAAGACTCTGGTTTGCAGAATTTGATGAGCAGAGCTAGTGTTGTGGGTACAACTCATGACAAAAACTCATGACAAAATTTCTACAGTCACACAGGAACTTAAGATCTTCTATTGGACTTGAAATGTGTATTGGGTTTAGTTGCTGCTTGAGCTTGACTTGATAGAACCACATAAGAGAAAATATTGATCATCAAAATACAAAGTATTCTAACAACAGAAATTTCATTAAAATAATAGTTCTATAAAAGGAGGAATTAATAAGTTCAATCTAAAAATAATTTGGTTTGAGACATGGCAAGTATAATATGCGTCTGTAGTCTGTCCATAAAATACAGTGTACGCATATGTGTCAATTAATTTGTTATGCAGTAACCTCAATAAAACACAGATCATCATACAAGCATTTCCTTCAACTTAAATTAGTTTCACACAGAGAAGTGCCGTGGCATTACACACAATATTACCACAAACAGAAAAAGAATAAAATTGATGTTTCTCAATTTACTGACTATGGTTAGCAGCTTCAATAAATTATGAGATTTTCAGAACTATTGGTGCCTTTTGAATTTCAATGACTTAAACCTGCATAGTCTGGGCACAGGTACTTAAAAATTACAGCCTCTGGTCTAAACAGGACCTACATTAAATTCCCAGAAAAGGCCTTTGAAATAGAAAGTGTTATTTTTTCTTAATTTTACCTATCATTCTAAATGGAAGAAGAAGTCAATGGCTGAGAAGAATATTGTTTCATGAATCTCTTTCCAGGAATAAAATGTATATTCATTATGTAGTATCTAGTATATGTCAGTATGTAGTCCTGGGCATTAAAATCCTTTACATAAACAATAGACTGCTGTAAGCATTGATTCTTGAGAGTCCATCTATTTCTGTTATAACTTCACTACAAATATTAAAAAAAAAATCTAGCATAAGAACTTCCACATAAGAGAGCTGTGGTTTTCAGATGTGCATATAAGTTAAACCAAGACCAGTTCTTATGCAAATATATCAAAGACGATGATGCAAATGTCCAAGTCAAGGGAAATTATGGTTGGTAGTATAATAACCAACCCATCTCTTCTCTCTGACATCTTTTCCCACTTAAATAATTTCTTCCTGGCAATGCCATCCCTATTCTTATCCCTGTCTCTTCTATTTCCTAATCATTACTTGCTCCTGTGTAGTTACATTATTCTGTCACCTGCCTACTGCCTTTGCTACCCACTCCTTTACTACCTAGTCACTCTCCTTTGTATTCCACCTCTGATTTTTCACATTGTTCTTTCCCCATCTTCTCTTTTTTTTTTCTTTTTCCAGAGAATGAACCCATTTCTTTTAGTTCATTTACACTCTGCTTTTTTCTGCCTCACTATTATTTTTTCTTTTTTCTGCCTTGGCTCATATACTTTTTAAACTCAGCAGACTTGTTTACACGTTGAATATTCTTCTTCAAGACATTTCACTGGAACTTTTTCTGAAATGCATGGCAGAAGTAAGGCATTACCCCCAGAAGTGTGAACAGGAGCACACTGCCCCATGAGTGATCATTTGTTTTCAAGGCAAAGCAAACAACTGAACCATGCAGACATACAGAAATAATTCACTGCTCACTTGAAGAAATCAGAAAGCAAACAAAAAAGAATGAAAAAAAAATGTAACAGAATTATTAAAAATGTCATTTACTAGTCAAGATATACCTAGTTTAGATGAAAAACAACTATATCTGGACTTGGTACTTTCTGTAAGAAGAAATAAGAGTGTAAATGCGACTGCTCAGTGAAATAGTTCAGAGTCCATGACACTCACAGATTCTCTCCAATGCAAACTCTCAAGCTCCTTTCATTCAAGAATTCTTCTCCCTCCCCTTCCAATTGCTTCTCATTTTCCTAGACTTAGTCCACCTGATGCAACCACTGTCTACTCTGTCCTCCACACAGATTCATGTAGATTGAGTGTTCAGAGCAGCAGCAGCACCCTGAAGAGAGAACTGGCATACAGGAGGGATAGCTGAGTTGTGCTCATATTCTTTAAAATAAGCACACAGGTGGTGAAAGTGCCAGTAAGATTAAACACTTAAATACATCTCATTAAGGAAAATTAGCACCAGAGATATCAGTTGATTTACCTCTATGGGGCTCTGTGAAGCTGCCAACTGCCATGGAAAGGCTATGTATTTTATTGCTGCATTGCATAAAAAAAATTCACCAAAAATTACATCTTAACACCACTGGAAGGCAGGAGTCACAGACATGTTCTGACACACTCCATTTGTGCTCCATCGTGAGACATACACCATGAAAATACCATGAATACCCTGAATATAGTCTTCAGAAAATGGAAATACTGCTGGCACAGCATTGCAGCATCCTCCAAAACTTTCCTAAGCAGTGCAGTGGCTGGGCAGGTTTGGGCTAGGCTCAGCCAAGGAGAAGTTAAGGTTACAGAGACAGAGCCTAAGGCTTCAGTGGGGGTAAGGCTGCCAAAGGCAGGGGAGGGGGTCCAAAATTATATAATTTCTGCTGGAAGTTTTTCAAGACCATTTTAGAATACATTATGGAGATGTGCACAGTTGAGACCAGAGGCCTCCTGGTGCCAGCAGTATCTTTAACCCAAGGTGCTCAAGAGTTGAACAAGACACCAGTGTTCAGGCTGTTTGTAGCCCACCCCCTTTCTCTGGCAAGGCTGCTGCAGCCCGACACCAGCAGGAGTTATGGGCTCTGTCTCTGTACTAAGCATAACTTTAACCTAAAGCCTATGCCTAACCTCAACCCTAGGTCCTAAAAGGAGCCCGTGAAATGTCAGTGACTGACCCTCAGTCAAATTTCCAAGAGTGATTTCTTTTTGAAATCCGGCCCCTATTCTGGCAGGCTTTTATGGTCCTACTCCACCCATACATAACCCCCCATACATCAGCCTGAGGCTCTGGGTTTGTCCCAGCTCCAACCCTAAATATAACCCTAAACATAACCCTAAACCAAACTTGGGCTGGGCTGAGCTTTAATGCAAGACCCCTTGAATTTGTTGGTTTAACAAAGTTCTAAGGGGAATTTTGTTTCCACTTATTATTATAAATTATAAAAAAAAAATTATAAATTTTTTTCCCATCCCTTTTGCAGCCCAGGATTCCCTTTGCACTCCTGGAGCCTGACACATGTTCTCTCTCACAAACCTGACAATAAATATCACCCTAGGTCTTGGACTTGGCTGATCCTTAGTCATAGCCCTCTTGAATGAGGTCTCAAGAGAGATTTTCTGAGACCTTGCTGTAGACTCCTCCTTCCTTTTCAGCCCCTTTGAAGTTTCTGTTGCTGAACCTCCTTTGTAAACCTAACTTTTGACAACAGCAGAGCCTTAGCACCAGTCCTCCAGCCAAAGCCCTCATTAACTTGCTCTTATGGGAGGAGACTTTTCACAGTCCCTCTTCCTCTTGTGCAGTTTGATTCTAACCCTACACATGTTAGGGTTAGAATCAGATTTGGGTGAGTGTTACAGTCACAGCTGTCACTGACAAATCCTAGGCTCCATGGAAGTGAGATTGCAAAGGGGACGACCAAGGGTTGAAATACAAGATTAAATCTTTCCTGAGAACTTCTTGGCAGTTCTCATGGCTGGGAACATGGAGAAGGCTCAGCCAAGGTCAAGGCAAAGGCCCAGTGATATGCTTAGGAAGAGGAGGGACACAGAACCCTGCACTTGTAATGTGCAAAGGTGGAAAAATGCAGACAGGAATGACAGTTCTGATGTAGGCTGAGAAGCCTTGGTCCACCAGGTTGCCTGTCAGGAGATGCTTCAGCCATGTCTGCACCCACAGAAACAAAACCCATCAGATCCTGAATTTCAGCCAGTCAGGAATGTACCCAATGTACAGTGCCCCAGCTCTGTGTACTTTCATCAGACTTTGAAAGCAGTGGTCAGCCATGAAGGGCTGCAGACCCAGTTCTGGGGACAGAACAGATGAAGGGGGCACAGGTCCCTGGCTGTGCTGACCCATGCTGGGTCTATGAGAGAGGCCACAGGTATGGCCATGCCAGGCAAGGACATCCCTGAGGGACTGCGGCAGAGCACACATACTCCTGGGTCTGAATTTATCAAAAAAACATACAACTTCTAACCAAGAAACACAGCCAGCTTATTTGTCTCTAAAAAGCACAGTTCCTTGATGACAGCAGTAATATGACCCATTTCCTGAGGGCAGCATTACCACAGCTTTGTTTCTCAGGACCAAATGGTTTCAGAGTCCTCATTAGGTGGCACTTCGTGTTGCAAGTGTCACCATGACAACCCGAGGAAGTCAGCGTGGCTGTCGCCAGGCAGCAGGACACTGGGTAGGGTCCCCTCCCATCTCAGGTGCCCTCTGGACCAGCTGCCCGGGATGCTCAGTGATTGTGCCTCTATGGAGGTGTCAGAACACAAGAAGAAAATCTGGATGGTGCATTTTTAGATAATTATTCAATAGCTCTGGCGGGTTTACGAGCTCTGAAACTGACAGCAGTGTGAAATCGACCACTCAAGATGAACAATAATCTTGTAAAGATGGGCTGTGGGGAAGAAACTGTTGCCCTTTCAAAATTGAATTTTCCCATTTGTATTTACAAACCATTATTAATATAGACAAGAGTAAAATGGATTATATTAATATCCTTCAGCAAGTGGTGTGAGTGTTGGAAAATGAGTAATTTTTTGCATGTAATTACAGCTCAGGCTGCCTGTAATACAAGCAGCTGCCTGTAAAAGCAAGCAGCTGGCAAGCAGTGGAACTGGGCATTGCCAGCTCTTTCGTCCCCATGTGAAATGCTCCACAACATCATTACATTTCCCTCCAGTCTCCATGGAACTTTACACATGACATCTGACAGTAAGTTAATGCAAGAATATTCTGCCTAGAAGATTTCTTCCTTTCCCATGAGCTCCATCTCTAAGAGGCAATGCATGTCGCCACCCCGAGGAAGTCACATCACTTTGGGTGAGCGCACAGGACAAAACTCATCTCACCACGCCATCAGCCCCTGCCTGTAGAAATAGGTGGAATATGGGGAAAACCTCTCATAACCCCCTCCTGGCTTACCATGGGCTCACGTGCCTGAGCAGTCCTCAGTGCTCCTCACTTTGGGGCAAGCAGGGAGAGGACTGCAGGAAAAGAAAAATATTTTCCATTGCCTGTTTGCGGTGGGCGCTGCCTGGGCCATCTCACTTTGTCTCATGTGAGGAAGGTGCACTGGGACTTGTACCTCGGAGAGTGGCAAAACCAGGCAAGGACTGTTCTCCTTTTGAAGGCTGCTCCCAAACCAAAATGCTCTATAATTCTATAATATTATGATGTTATGACTCCTAAGTTTTTTCCCTTACTTTTATACTCTTCCTCCAAATTGTGCCACGTGATCTCCCTCTCTCAAATAACTGAGTATGACTGTAAGTTTTAAAGTGTTATGTTACCTTTAGATAGTGACAAACCGAAAGAAAAGGCAGAACAAAGATACTTTTAACAGTATCTGATAAGGATGAAAATGAAAAATGAGTGTTAAGGTCATTGCTGGGTATTGTATGCACAAAAAAGAAGTTGGTTTAGGAAAGGTGATTTAATGTCCTTACAGAGTGTTTTTCCAAAACAATTCCTTGCTTAAAACAGCATAAATAATAATAAAAATAATATGTCTGTAGATCTGTAGGTCAAAATCCTTGCAATATGAAGAATAAGAAATGAATTGTGATCAGGATCCATTTCAATGGTTTTATTCACTATCCATCACCAGCTACATCTTAAAAATCACTTGCAAGAAATGAGAAATAAATAGATTGGCTGTTTACCAGAGGATTAAAGAGAAGATCAGCAAAGCTTGGTTTTGCATCAGGCTTTGGCTCTGTCCTCACTGTTCCATGCCTTTGTGTGCCTCCCCACTGTGTGTGAAAGGGTCAGCTTTTAGTTTGGGTTGGATTCATCACAGTTAAGTACAAATGGCACCAGTGGAAAAGCTGACACCTGAGCAACAGCCCCCAGCCTCCACACTCAAAGGAGAGAAGCTGGCATCTTGGGGAGTGATTTGGTTATCCTGTTTCAGATCTGGACAAGTCCTTTCATCATTAGGGGTATTAGGAGTGTTTTGCCCTAAAAGTAGTTATTACTCAGCTTAAGTTCCAGCAGATCAGATAAAACCACCAGCAATTCAGATCTGAGCAGGTTAACTCTATCTTTACATCCTTGTGGGGTAACTCCAGCCTCCCTTCAGGTTTTTAAGGCATTGTGGATGAACAGGTAATATACAAAATAAAAATGAGGAGTTTTCCAAGCTTTTTTGAGATTTTTCACTCTGACTTGTACACTTGAGCTCTTTTAAGCAGAATTTGTCTTTATTCTCTGCCTTGTAGAGTCTTTAGCACATACTGATGAGGTCTATGAAATTACCTCAAAAAATGATTTTATACTTCTGATGAATCATCCTAATCTTACATTTTCAGAACTTGGAAAATGCCATCAAAGAAAAGAGAGGCTATAGGTCTAAAGTTTCTGGAGACATCTGCCAGCAACAATTATACTGACTGAATCTTAGAGTCTTCTAATGGACAGGAAAAAAATAAATGGTCTTCAGAATTGTTTGTCTCTTTGCACTCATCATTACTGTGAGGGAAAATGAGCTCATCTCACAAACCTGCAGTCCATGACAAAACAAAAGTAAAAATACTTTAAATCCTTATTAAGGATGAAAATTTTGTTAAAAGACAATAATCTTGGTAATACTGAGATATGAGTTAGGGCCTAAAATGGGAGGAAAAGGGAACCTGTGGTTGTGATCTAATCCCAGAATACAATTAAATGCCTGAGAAATAGATAAGGAGATGAGACAAGACTGATGGACTGGACAACTTTTGGCCACCAAAGCTCCAGTTCTATGTTGGAACAGACAGACAGACAGACAGACAGACGTATTTTCTTCCCATTGGCCTGTGTCTGCCTCTGTAGAACAGAGTCTTTACTTACAGTAATTGTGTGAACAAAAAGTGGGCTGTCGGGTACTGCAGCTGAGCACTAGCTGGATTTGTAGTCAAAATATGCCTTGGGAAAGTGAATACTACTGACACATAGATTTAAATATCATAATCAAAGTACTGTTATTTTGTAATGTTATTGGGGAATTCAAGATGTGTTTTATATAGAAAATATACATAATGTGTTATTACTTTCCTCTGCACTAATTAAAAGACTAAAAAAAAAGGCCTTGATTTAAATTTCCAATTTTGGGTGATAGTCTTAGGATCTCAGGAATGGATTTTGAAGTGAAAATGACTTTGAGGATAGACTTCAATCTTGTATAGATTGACAGAGAACAATCAAATTTCAATATAACTTCAATATAATCAGTTGTCCCTTTACCTTGACTCAGACTAGGAAAGATTAGAGCCATCAATTTTCTTTGTACTTTTGATTTCAGACTCCCCTATAAAATATTTTAAGTGAAACCTTCTTCAGAGTTGTAGGGTTGGTAGGAAACAGGCAGTACAGCATGGAGATCAGTTTGGGACTACAGCAAGGAAGGCATTTATATTTCATGACTTCAGAAGGCTATGCCTGTTTCCTGTCTTTTCTACCAAGAATACGGTCTACCATTTTTGTCCACAGTTATTAAATATCTCCTATAAGACTGAAACAGAAGGTGTCTAAATTATTTAAAATTTTCAATGGAAAATTAAATATATTTTACTCAGAATTCTGATTTTGCATTGTATCTGATTTACTCATCCTTTTTTAGGTGGAAGTAACATGAAGCAAAGAACTCTATCCCTTTGTTTGCACCTGCACCAAGAAATAAAAAAAAAAATTCCATTTTCTGCACAAATGATCTGTAATTAAAAATCACAGGGGAAAAAATTCTTGTGACTAGTCAAGAGCAGCCATTTATACATTTCATTGTTTTTGCTACAAGTTGCCATGCAAAACAAAAATAATCAGTAGTGTGTATGGGTTTCATATCTAGAAGACCAGCAGAACTACTGATATATGTTTTAGATAAATGTTTTGTTTTGGATAATGATTCCCAGTAGATGATGCAGCAAATACTGCCACTGCAGACTGCTGGAACATGTCTGTGATGTTTTATTTCATTCAGTTGAATGTTTCAGTAGAGATTCAGATCTAGTTCATAGTGTTTTGTTGCAAAGAGAGAACGGCAAAACCCCAGATTTCTGACTAGGAAAAGGGCAGCTGGGCAAAAAGTAATTTAATTTGGCTAAGACTTCGGCAGCCTACAATGCACACATAAAATGCTGGAAGTCATGTAACCAGCCATCAATACTCTATATAGCTGAACTACCCAATTAAGGATTCAGTGAAGGATCACCATCATCCTGCTGCACAAAGCTGTAACCACACTGCAGCCCTGACAAACAGCCTTGCTAGGCTCTGGAACTGGCAGCTGAAAGCAAAACCTGTGTGTTTTTGAAATTTGCTTCATGTTATAGTTGAACGGCTTGTGCACAGAAAAACTGACTGACAATCTGTACAGTGCAGGAAAGTCCTCAGCCTCTAATCGTAGAACAGCTTTTGGTTTTACTTTTCTTATCAGGTGATGGAGTGGTAAAAAGAAGAAGCTGGTACACTGAATAAAGTCTACTGAATTCTCTTTTAAAATATAGGGTTATATTGCAGGAAAATCAAAACTGTTGTGTCCACTGGTTCTGACTGCTACCAAGGCAGGTGAGTACACATTTACACTGATGTATCATTCCCCAAGCAGTACAGTATCAGTGCCTACTACCTTTGTCTTTTCTTACTTCAATGTAAATATGTCAAAATAATTTAATAGTGAATGTATTTTATCATTTTATTACAGTAGTGCCTGGATAGCTCAAATAAAATAAGACTTTCATTTTCAGTTACCATACAAACTCAGAATAAACAAGGGCCATTTAAAAAGCAAATTCATTCTAAAAAGAAGGTGATGATTTAATCAACTCTAATTTAATGATTAATTTAGAAGAAAGCAGTCTGTTTTTTTCTTCCTAATCATTATTAATTTGGACAAAGTGGTTCGTTCACTATCACCATGGTAAGAAGATCAGATTAACAGAGCACAATTGATTTGTGATATTTTTTTATGTTTAGGAAAAACATATATTTATAAAAAAGAAACAAATTGAAAACAGACAAAACTGTATTGTCATTCAATTTTTCTTCTTCTTCTGCCGTTTTAGTCTTGTGTGTTTTCTCCTGAGTGTTTCTTTGTCCCAGATCCATTCAAATGCTTGATTTGTTGGTCTATTCTAATATGAAGAAGCAGCCAAAATTTTCTGTCAGGTAGAATTGCATCAAGCAAAGTCCACTGCAGTGCACACCTTGGATAGCCTCCCCCAGGTGCCTCTCACTTTTTCTGAGACTGAACAGAGAGTTAATTTTCTCCTGGACATGAAATTCTTCTTCAGGACTAGAAACTACACTGTTTGGTGTTCACTCAATGGAACATCCCTCTGGGTTCAGGCATAAGTACCAAAATCTCATCTTTAGGCCTATGTCATTTTATGGTTTCAGAGGGTACAATATGTATGTAATTGTTGGTACTGACACTACTATCACTGTTAATCATAATCTGTCAGCATCAACATAATTATGGGTCCATAACATTGTCATCACTGAAAGTACAGTGGTTCACCAGTGAAATATTCACTGCTTCCTTAAAGCCATGGGAACAAGTTTTGTGTGACAGGGCTAGGGAAATGTTTGGGAAGATGCACAAAAAAATAGCAAAAACACATAACTCTGTGATATTGGGTTTTTTTGCTACATCATTTCCTTTCTGACTCAGATGTGCCCTCAGATGTTGTCAATGCCTACCTTTTCCTGTAATACAGAGTTCACAGATACAGTAGTTGAATTATCACACTAAATTCTGGTTTCAAAGAAAAGGAAGGGAGAATAGAGATATTATCTAAAAAGACTAATCAAATGAGATTAAAAAGTTCACTTCAGTGTGCTGTAAACCCCGGAGGTTAAGGACATTTTCAGTGTTACAGTGCTGTAAGAGTTCTGCTGCAGTAAAAATGTCTAAGCACAGCCCTGGGCCAGGATTTGACTTCTAGAACCACACATTAAACCCAGCCCCAGCCAGTGAGTCTGAGGCATAAATGAGCCTGTGGAAATCGATGCTGAATCATCCAATGTTTTCCAAGTTCTTTATTTAGCATCTGCAGGGCAGGCTAGACTTCAGTCAGTGCAAAGCTGTACATCAACACACAAATGAAATGTGGCTTCTGCAAACAGGAAATTGTCCCAATTGAAATCCAGGTTCACCAGCGGTTGACTATTCTTCTATTCAAGAACTTCATCTATTCAAGAAACATTAAAGGGCAAATAAGAAATATGTATTTCCCTCTGATATATTCAAGTTTTAAGTAGACCCTTATGATGACTCTTAATGCTGATTTCTAATTCACAAAAGGGAGAGCCTGTTTGCTGACACAGAAATTACATCTCTCAATTTAAGGACAGAGTTTGGGTCAGAAAACCTCTCAGAATGGATCTTCCTCTTTCTCATTATACTGATTTAGGTAAATGGCAGTTTTGGAAACAGAGTGCCATAGCAGTACTTATGGAGTTGATAGTCTCTTGAGTTTGACAACTTCTGAAATTGTTCTTCTTAGTATCTACGGTTCCTTGTATCTTCTGATGTCCATAGGAAAATTAGACAGGAATGAACTGATATTTTGGAATGGACACAGGCATATGAGAATTTTTAGATTCTGAGTTTTATTGTTTGTTTTTATTTTAATTAATTGTTTTTCCATGTTTAATTCATGATAAAAAAATTGAAGCATATATAATGTTAACTGTTTGCTTTACTTTTATAAACAGAATATAACAAAATATATAAATACAAATAGCACAATTTTCAGGAGCTGGTAAGGAGCAAAAAGGAAACTGGAATGCGGGAATTTAGCATTTGAAGTTTTTATCAGTTTAACAAGTGAAAAAAACGAGCAGTATAGAAAATACAATGCTAACCATTGCCAGAGATGTTTTTGTGAAAGGATCCTGAAGCTCCATTAATGGAATTACTAAAATTGGAAAAACATATCCAAGGAACAGAGGTCTTTGATGGATGCTCATTAAAATATGAGTGTGATTGAAAGGGGAAAAAGTTCACTAGTTATTTTCTTCTTGCAGTATAAGAATAAGGGGACATGAAATGAATCTTGAATAATCCCCATTCAAAATGCACAGTTGTAGTTTGCAACCTGTGCCAGTGTCTCACCAGACTCACAGTGAAGAATTTTTTCCTAATATCTAATCTAGATCTATTCTCTTTCAGTTTAAAGTCATTCCACCTTGTCCTACAACTACAGAGCCTTGCAAAAACTCCCTTGTCAGCTTATTTGTAGGTCCCTTTTGGGTAGTCAATAATCCTACAAGGTCTCCCTGGAGCCTTCCCTACACTGAATAGCCCAAACTTTCTCAGCCTGTCTTTGTAGCAGAGCTGCTCCAGCCCTCTGATTTTCTTTGTCACCCTCCTCTGGACTCACTCCAACAAGTCCATGTCCTCCCTGTGCTAGCAGATCCAGAGCTGATGCAGCCCTGCAGTGGGGTTTGAGCAGAGCAGAGGGGCAGAATCCCCTCCCTGGCCCTGCTGCCCACCACTGGATGCAGCCCAGGGAAGCTTTGGCTTTCTGGGCTGCAAATGCACATTGACAGCTCATGCTGAGCTTCTCACCAACCAACATCCCCCAAGCCCTTCTACTCAAGGGTGCTCTTGATCCATTCCCTGCCCTGCCTGTACTTGTGATTGGAATTGTCAAATAGACAAATATGGGAGACTTGTAAGTAGGATGTTGGCAAAGTTTTTAATGCAAGCATAGGTAAAGCAAAAAGGGAGTTTGATGTATACAGCACTGAATTTTATGACCTGGTAGCTTGTGATCATCAAGTGTATGACCTGAAAGAGCCCCTCTGTTCCTGTGATGTGTTATTAGGGAAATATATACCAGCAATTATAACCTACACATTGTTATCCAATCCTTTTCAGTCCTGAACCTTTAACTTTATACTTATCACAGCACGGCCCAGATGAATTTCCTGATTCTCTTAGATAAAAAGAGAAGCTGATAGTGAGAGAAAATTACTTGCTCTCTTTGAAGAAAATAATGCTAACATTCCAGACCTTCTGTAAATCTTTAATGATGCTTTTAGTAATTTCTGAAATTTCATTTCTGAACCTATCTTGAAAAGAAACTGTTTCCAGTGACTTAAATGTTCCATCTACAGGGCCCAACTTTCCAATTGCTAGGTACAGCTCAATTTAAAAATGCCATTATCAATCACTTCTGGTTTTATGATGCAATTAGTTACCGCTAAGAAGAAAAATTTCACAACAAGGTTACAGTAAAGACTGCCACATTTGCAGAATTTGGACTGAATGGCAGTAAACTTCTCATAAATGATGTTTCAGCTGATAACAGTAGAGCACTCTGCAGATTGGAGAGCTGCTCTAGCAATACGAGTTTTGTGACCATGGTTTTATTTCTTGAGCACTAATGTCAGCCTGGTTTTAGATTAAAAAATTATAGTCCCCAGCAGAAAACAACATAATGAAAAAAAATTTGAGAAGTCTGAAGCAGCTCTCAGAAATGCCAGCATGACCTCTACAAGGCAGTAAAAATGCTGAAAATAGAACTCTTCTTCCTAACTCCTGGAGAAAAATTCTACTCATTTCCACTCTTCTAAAGTGATAAGATGGAAGAGAGATGGTCTGGGTGCATTAATAAAGAACCCTTTGTAACATCTAATATTCTGAAATAATAAGAGGAAAGAAAACCTTTCTTGTTTCTTGCCTCGCAGGAGTACATTTTCAGGTAGGAAGGTTTTAATTTGATCAGAACTATGCAGTCTTTTGATGTGGCAGCACAAAAATGTTATTCTGGCTTTCCAACAGTGCCATCCAAGTCCTGCAAGGGGAACATGACAAAAGAAAATGGCACCAATCTCTGGCTAAAACTCTTGAGAAATAATCAGATATTTTACTACAGTTTTTGGTTCCAATATTTTAACACAACCATATCAGCTGGTAAAATCAGTAGGGTAGAACAGTACTAAACAATGACCATGTAATGAGGAAGCAAAGACTAGAGGAAGACTAAAGGAAGTCATAGCAGACATGGGAGAATCATGGAATATTGTGTTCATGTCGTGACATACAGGAAGTCCATGGAAAGCTGAGACTTTTGTTGTTTGGGATAACTGTGGAAGACCCTGCCTACAGACTGCTCTTGCAAGAGGAAGGAGAAATATTCTTTGAATTCCCCCAGTGACTGAAAGCCTCTAAATCTAGGCTTCAGGATGAGAATCAGATAAGGTCTCTGAAGACCTCTGCTTGCTTGGGTATCTATTTGAGAGTTACTAGACACCAATCTTGCCTTCCTGCAAAATGGAAATTCCAAAACCATACAGTTTCATGCTCTTTGTCCTGTCAAAGAAAATCATCCTCATTCACACTCAGGAGGATTCATTTTGATTAACTGCATATTTGGTAGGAAATCACTCAAACAGTGTGTCTTCCCACCTGGTAGGGAGACACACTGTTTAAGCATGCCATTTCCTGCCAAATATGCAGTTGTGTCACTGTCACATCAGCCTGAATATCTTCACAGGTCCCAAATATACTATGGGTCATCCACAAGTAAAATAACAAACAAAAATAATTTGATAAATGTAAACAAATAACAGTTTTATAACTTTCAGCTCTGCATCTGACTCTGGTAAATGAAGTAACACATGCTGCAGCTTGATGCAGGACAGATATTAGGAGCAGGTAGGTAACAATAACATAATTCCCGTGCTTTGTCTGAGGCTGGATCTCAAAAATAAAAATCATGTGTTGGACCCAAAGGTATGTCACAGGAAAGCCAGAGGTGAAGGTCAAGTGGCATTCAATGTGTAAGTAATATATATTATACTTTTAAGTATAATTTCATTTCTGAAAGGACAAACTCAGCAGCAATATTCCCCAGTTGTCTCATTGTCAGCTGGCTGGATTTCATTGTCACATTATGTGTCTATATAACCCCATTCCTGTAAAACTACTGAGCAGTCTAAAAAATTTAACTACAATTTCACATATGTTACAAGGGTATTATCTTCTGATTTTAATACAACTCCTATTATATGCAGTTTTGCAACCAAAACAATATTAGACATTTTTATAAATCCTAGTCTTTAATTAGGGAAATTGAATTTTCTCAGGGACTACTTGTTGGGTTAAAGGGAAGGGAGAGGTCAGGACCTAGAACATCACTTTCTTTTTTTAAAAAATATTTTTCAAAAATAAAAAAATATTTTTCAAAAATAAAAACTAAGTGATAATCTCAAATATATATATATATATTATGTAAAGGAATAAAATATAGTACTCTTTTAAGGCTTTGTCATTAATGGCAAGGTCAAACATGGTACTTTTTGCTCCATTGATTCAGCAACTCACAGCCCAAGTGAGGTCACTGCTTATGCACAGAGCACAATTAAATCAAGGTTAGGCAATCAGGATTCTGTAGTACAAGATAGTGTGCCAGCAGATTACATAGTACTAGGAAATTTACATTTGAAACATGCTTTAGGAAGATTATTTATTCATTTTCATGAGTGAAAATAACCTGTAATTTTATCACTATAACTAGTTCTGTTTATAGAAAACAAGTTAATAACCAAAATGTCTGCCTGAAATCTAAGGATGGTTTTACATGTACTCTTATACACATGACAGCAAACAGAAGTGTTTTGTACACTGTTTTTTGTGTTGTTTACACACTCTCAAGATAATTTCTATGTGACAAATGAATGGAGTAACTTCACAAGCCACGTAAATATTTTTTCTAATCAGAATTCTACCTAAAACTCAAAGTTTCCTTTGCACAGCAAGAATTTCCTATCATAATCCTTCCATAAGCACACAGTGTGCAGTCCTTTGCATATATGCTTCAATAAAAACAAGGCCTTAGCTGAAGTATGACATTTAGAGAATGAAGTAAAATCATACCATCTGACATCAGAAAAATACTAATATGTGGCCTATTTTTTTTCTAACCAAAACCAAATTGATTGCAATTCAAGGCTGATATTTCACTGAGTGTAATTGGAAGATTTCCATCTGGAATATTTACTGAACGCTGTCAATGAATTAGTGTGTTTAAGCTCCCAGAGGACTACTCAGGCACAAGGTCCACAGATCAAAGGCATAGTATTCAAACAACTCATGTAGTTTCTTTCAAGTACATTTAAAGTTACTTGGTTTGGGAAAAGTCATCATGGAAGAAAGGTAGTTTTGAGAAGTGACCTGGAAAAAAAGGAGTTGTATCCATAAAATACACAAGTGGGAAGTGCGTCGGGAGGATGTAAAGATGTTAAAAATATAAATGGATTTGGAGAGAGTTGACAAGACACAGGACAAGCAGGTGGAAATCCAAGGCTATACCATGAATGCAAGCTGGACTCACTTCAAGTCAGAAATATACCTTTTTGAAACATTTGTTAGAATTTCTATAGTTAGGTGAACAAACCAAGCTGAATGTATCAAATTATTTTACAGATTAATGTCTGCATTATTTCCTGGAGAAAAGGAGGCTTAGGGGACACCTTATCACTCTCTACAACTGCCTGAAAGGAGGGTGTAGCAGTCTGGGGGTCAGTCTCTTCTCCCAGGCAACCAGTGACAGGACCAGAGGCCACAGCCTCAAGCTGTGCCTGTAGAGGTTCAGGCTGGACATTAGAAAGAATTTCTTCATGGAAATGTTTGTCAGGAATTGGAATGGGCTGCCCATGAAGGTGGTGGACTCACTATCCCTGGTTCAAGAAACAGCTGGATGTGGCCCATAGTGCTAAGGTCTAGTTGTCAATGTGGTTATAGGGCTTGATGATCGTGGAGGGCTTATTTAGCCTAAAGTAATTCTATGATTTTGTGATTACCTTCCCCTCGTACATAATATTTCTGCTTGTACAAATACACATATGTACTTACCTAAAATTTCCTGCAGACTCTGTCAATCACGTTCTACCTCAAAGTATCCAGTTCAAGTGGCCTGGTTATCCAGTTCAAACAGCCTTGTTGGGCAACAAGCTATTTTAAAATAACTACTTGTTTGCCCCCAAAATTAAAGGAATGTTAATTTCTCTTTTTTCTTTTCTTTTCTTTTTTTTTTTCTTCTTTCCCCCTAGTTATAAATAATACCAAAACTCTAGGATATGAATCAGAAAGAATAAGAAGAATAAGGAAAAGGAACAGGCAGTTTTTTGAGGAAAAGGAACAGGCAGTTTTTTGGACACCCTTGTAAGTTGAATTTAATTGACTTGCTTCAAGATCCTCTTTGCTTTATACAAGTCTTTTGTCCTTTGCCTTAATTCATGCTGTTGATTCACAAAACTGATCAAGACAAATGATAAGTTTTGTGACAGATATGTACAACTGCTTTATAGCAAAAGACATAAAATGACCATGTAGATGCAGAACACTCAAAACTTTGAAACAGCAACAACAAAATATCCGTGTATTATGAATTCTTCCTAGGACCCTCTTTTAGTTTGATAAATGAAAAAGAAAAATTAAGATAATCAATTTCAGTGTTGTTTTCTCTGCTAAAATTTACAGAATGTTTCCTGACCCAGCTGGCTGAAGACTGTTATGCTACATTCTTCTTATATGTACAATAAACAGCCAAGGTCTAGTAATGAAAGTAGGTGTGTAGATGCTATTGTTCTATGAAAACATAAAGAAGACTATCATTAGAGGCCTAAGTAGGCTTGTTACTTTTCTTGTTACTATATCTTGTTACTTTTCACAGATATTGAAATATTATTATCATCTTGAAGTTCAAGATTTTTTTTTTACCACAAACCACATTTGTTTACCACAAGATATTTTTAACCACAATCCCTTGCAATTGCAAAATGTGCATTTCCCCTATGATCAGTCTTCTTTGGGCTGGAATGAGCAAACAGAACTGATGTAAGTATATCTGGGTCAAAAAAAAACCAATATATGAGCTAGTCATAGATTCAAAGATTCAAAGAGAATCTCAGCCCAGTTTTGACAATTAACCAAATTAATTGACAAATAACCACGTTTTCTTCAACACCTCTATAGTTTAGTGAGGAGTGTCCCTGTTGTTGTTAAACTGTTAGCACTATATCCACTCTGTTGCTAAATGAGGAAATACAAGCTTATGAAATTGCTACAGTGTTTATAACCTCCTGTTACAGAGCCAGAACAAGTTAGCAAACGCTGTTCTTAAAGCCCTGTTGACATTGTCAATGTTGTTAGTGCAGAAACAATCCCTCAAAAGAAACAAAGCCAGCTGGGCCAGTGCTTTACCTTACTCTTCTGCCAAGTGGAACAGTACAGCAAAAATTACATTCAGGCTTCTAAGCAGACAGCAGAATGCTGGTGATGGGGACAGTGTGGGACTATATTTAATATATTGTAATATTGCTGTTACCGCTGGTCTGTGGGCAAGGAAGATGTTAAAAAGCAGGAAAGGACTTCTTAGAGTAGTATTTGTTTCTGCACAAACTTATCAGCTTTTGTTTTGGTGCTATGTATGTGGTGACGGTTATCAGCTTTTCCTCCATTCCTGGCAGGTGCCAGGAGCTTGGCCATGCTTGGATCGCAAGGCTTCTGTATGTGTGTGTGTGTGTGCAAGATAGTCCCACTCATCTCAGCAGCCAGCAGCAGAAGGGGTGTCTTTTCTGTGGCACTTCTTTTAACATCAGTGATAAAATATTGGGTGTGTTCTTTTGGACTAGATATAAAGAATTTTTTTAATTTTTTTTTTTTTTAGTGAGGGTAGTAAAATACTGGAACAGGTTTCCCAGAGAGATGGTTGAAACCTCCATCCATGGAAAGATTGGAGTCTGGATTAGATGAGAGGCTGAGCAACCTGATCTAGTTGAAGATATTGAAGATATCCCTGCTGAAGGCATGAGGGTTTAGGCTGGGTGACCTTTAAGGTTCCTTCAGCCCAAGTTATTCCATGATTCTATGTTTGCAAGTAACATCCATGCTATCACCATCTGCTTATGTTACAAAACTAGTTAGAATAAAATGTGGTTGCTGTTGTGAAATGGAGCAAACAGTGTGTAGAGCTCTCATGTTTATGAGCAGACACGGCCCCAAAAGGGTCCGTGCCAAGGGCTGACCTGAAAAGAAAAAGAGATATAGAAGGGGCAGAAAGAAACATACCTACCAACATTAAGTAACATAAACCTTGCAGTTTTTACCTTGTTGCCTAGTATTTCTCTTTCATCTCTCTGTTGCAAAAAGAAGGGAAAAAAATCCCTGTCATCAAGAGAATCCAGAGCCCTGTGAGATTTATGATTGATTTTCTCAAACAGTCTTCTCTTCTCACATACTTTCCTTATCATTTCCTGCTCAGAATACCTGAGGTTTTGCAAATCACTATTAGTGCCTGAAAAATTCCATTGAAGTTAAGGCAGTCAGGGACAGCTGCTGAATGCTGATGCTAAGGGCTGCCTGTCTGGGTGGAAAAAAGCTCCACCCAGAAGACCAGGTAAAAGACAAAGAAGAAAAGGAAAAAAAACTTCACCCACTCAGAAAAAGGTAGAAAAAGGAAAGAATTACAGTAACCACAGCAAACCCACTCGTGGTTGGAGTTTTCTATCTTTGGTAAGAACTAGCATTAATGCCAAAAACTCTCCAGTCCCTATTTTCCTTTCAATAAAATCCAGTCACATTTTCACATTTTCCAGTCATGATGCTGATGTTTTGGCAGACTCAGAGATGAAGGCATGACCTGGTTAACAGCAGTCAGAATGCTTTCTGTCACTGTGCATCTCAAAATGGGGTGAAAATATAAGTGACCTGGACTGATTGGTATAAAAATAGGAAAGTGGGGATGGTGATTTGATTTCTATCTGTGCAATGCTCCATTAAGAAAGCAGAATGTTTCACTGTATGCATGCTGCCTACCCTGTTCCAAAGCAGTCAGCATTGCTTTTACTTGCAAATATGTGCCTTGGAAACATTTATAACTTTATTTCCTATCTACCTGTCTTATTGAATCTCTCAGTTAGTGTTATCAGATCCAAAGGCCTTGGAAGACAAAGTTGCCATCAAGAAGCTCTGAATACAGCACCCCAAACACAGCAGCTGACACAATACTCCATCTTTGGACCTAAGAAGTATCTCACACATTTCAGTGAAGGAAGGTTCACTAGAAAACATCAGCCTCCAGAATTACAAAATATAGCCTAGCAAGTGCTCTAAATCATGAACATAATGGTACTGGAACATTTAGTTTTTCCTCATATATGAATAAGATAAGGGTATATTATTTTTCTAGTTGGTAAAAATGAACAAGGGCACCATCCATACTTTGTGCGTGTGTCCATATTGTGTACAAGCATATGGAGGTATCACTACAGCTTGTGCAGGTGTAATAAAAATTGCCCTACCTATCCAACTCATGTCAATAGTGCTGAAGAGAAGACAGTGATGGCTGCCAAGATGGCCAAAGTTAGTTTTTCTATGATTAGGTTCTGTTGAGTATATCAGGACTTTATTTCAATGTTTATATGTTATTTACACTGAAGAACACTAGATGAAGCCTGTTCTTTTAGAGTGTAGTGCTGATTTGTGGGCTCACACATGGTCTGGCAGTGACCTGAAGAAATAAAACATAGAAGCAGACAGGCCAAAGCTTTTCCAGTTAATGCTGCTGACACCCAGGAGAGACAAGTGTCCACGTGTCCTGAAACCCTAAGCCCTATTCCCTTGGCTCTGTTAGTCTCCCATCTTTACTTCTCAACTTTCTTCTCAAAACTATATGTAATTCCTGTGTGGGACCAGGCAAGTCCTGGGAGGGCTTATCACCTTGGGCTTCATGGTGACGGAGGTGTTGGCATTCCTGAAGAGCCAGGCTGCTCCCAGAGGCAGAGAATTGCATGTGCCTGGTGTTACACCCCTGTCCATGTCCATAAGTAACAAGTGAGCTGAGCATCCAGTCCTTAGATCTGGTGGATGCCTGTATAGTATTCCAGCTGTTGCTTACAGCACACTGTACAATCTGCAAAGACTAATGACATATTTAAAAAGAAAGTAAAAGCATAATATCAACCCTTAATAACTAATAGAAATTAATATTAAAAAATACCAAAGCAAAGCCATATCATAAAGATTTTGTCTTTTGCATACTTGAATCTTACTTCTATAACAAATGAGAGATGAGGATAAGAACAGATATATTTGCTTTGCCACACAGCAGTTTATTTAACATTTGAGCCCGTGCAATTACAGACCTACAACCAGGTCATGACACTTATCAGATGAGAGGATATGAGTCATCTGAGACTTATGGAAAAGATGCTGAAAGCAGAAGATCCTTAATTTGGTCAGATATATAAATGGAAAAAAAAAATTGTAATGACTCCGAATGTACCTTTCTCAGATTTGAAACCAGAAAATGTTACAGGTTCATTTTATCTTATCAATCTGTAAAGCACCTTCATACTCTCATAATTACACACACATGGACAGACTTCAAAACAGACATAGCTAACATTTGTTGAGCTGATGACTTCTGCTCTTTCTACTATGAGCATAATTTAATTTGTTTGTTTTATGACTTTTTTCTACAGCTCTAACCAGGTTATTTTTCAAGGCCAACAAAAATAAGGGCAATAACAGATTGCAGAAACATGTAATCTCTAGGCTTTGGAAGGTCTTCTGTGCACAAGGTATATATGTAAGTGAGGAATTTGGAAAGATGATATGCATCAGCTGATTCTACACATTTTGAAAAATTGAAGAATTTGGCACATTATTTTAGGGTGTATTTTGACTTAATCTCTAGCAAAAAGAGGTTTTCTTGGCTACATGGGAACTGAGGCCCAGATAGCAGATCTCAGAACTAAGCTGTTTTATAGACTTAAGTGAGGTGAAGCAGTTTGCATAAAACTTAATGCTGCCCTTATTTTCTCTTTACTGTCAGGAATAAAGTCCTTACAGATAACTTGAGATTTTATAAAAGAGAATACACATCCAGTTCTGTAATATTCTACAGACTTTCTATATGTGCTGTCTCAGTCTGTGAAAAAAAGAAAAAAAATTCTCAGTGCCTTTTGTCATGTGCTGCTGAAAGCTGAAACAAGCTGAGTTCTCTAATGCAGAACTTGACTGAGCAAAGGGTGCAACAGCAAAACCAGATCATCGGTACAAAGAAGAAGCAAAAGAAGAAAAAAATTCCAACTATTTCCTTTGGCAAGAGAAGAGAAAGGAGAACTAAACTGCCTGTTAAGCCACAAAAAGCTCTCTAATATTAGCATTAAAAAGGCAAAGATTCATATAATATTTCTTTACTTTTTGAGCAACTTATAAAGATCAAATTTAAAAGGCAGCAATCATTTAAAATGCCGGAGAACCTATTTATGAAAAAGTCTTACTATTTAGCAATAATATTCAGTTCATTGCCCAAACATCCATTTCTTGATCAAATATTTCAATCTAATATTTAAGATGGCTTTTTAGTGCATCTCTCAGAATTGTTAGTGTAACTTCAAAAAAAAAAATCAGTAATTGAATACTAGGGAGGAAAAACACCCTGGATTATTTTTATAGTCATAAATAATTCTGTAAACTCCCAGATTCGTCAATCACAATTTTATTAATTAATTTGGTGGCTCAATTCTTCCCTTAATTACAGAATCTTGGTTTGTAACTTTACCAGTACTTTTCCATCCTGGAAAAGAAAAGAGGAGAGAACTTTCTTGCCACTCCTTTTGCCAGTCAAAGGCTCATCATCTTTTTCTCATTCAGAAAGGAAGGGAAACCAGCTCCATTGATATTATCAGTAGGCCTCATTCTCCCAGAAAAAGTATCTTCAACATCTGGATGGCTCACAAATTCTGGACACATGAGAGTGCAGCCAGTATTGTGACTCCAGCCACATTATCACTCATCTATGAGTTATGTTTCCATGACCAGCAGGCTGCTTTTCCAACCTTCGTAATGGATGAGCTGTAACAAGGGCTTTACACTATGAAATACTCAAAATCAAAAGGCATGAACAGCCTCCAACCAAGATTTGGCTGATTTTGTTCAGATTAACTTTGAGATTGTTGTCTTTGATAAGAAAGTTCACTTTCCAGTGAGACTAATTTCTTATCTTTCTAAAATGTCATGTTCAGTCTAAGAATGTCACTTCACAATTGCCATAGAATATTGTAGGTTCAAAACTCAGACCATGGTCTACACTGAGCCATGGCTGGATTGGAAAATAAGAAGGGAAAACTTAGTCTGCTTCCTTTGTTGCATTTCCTTATTGTTATGATAGGCAAAATTACATCTTGATTGCTTGCTCCTTGTTCTCATAATTCTTGCAGTCTTGATTGCACAAGGCCTCAGAGTGATAAATATATAAAAATCAACTGTCAGACTTAATATTTTTAATTTTTCCCTGAAAAATTACTTTTGATTCTCCTGTTCAGGTCCCTCCTGTACAGTGTAGGTATCTATGGAGTTCCTATGTCACATCTTTAATAGCAGTAATCATTTCAAAACAGATAACAAATACTGCTTTTGTATGGGTCAGGGCAGCAGTTCTAGTGCTGTGACCTGGTTCTTATTTGGGTAACTGCATTCTGTTCTGTTTGAAAGCTTTTTAATATTCTGGTGAAATGGAACATTCTTTATATCCTTTCAGAACCACTGCTAATGCTTTGGAACATTTACTGGCTGAGGCTTAAACCAGAGACAGAAACCTTTTCTGGGGAGAGAAATCCTGCGTTAGTAACAAAAAGAACAATATATATATCAGTCTACAAGAGGCATCTAAACATGTCAGGATCATTTTCTGGCTTAAGATGGAATTTGCATTTATGATTTGCTTACTCAAAACCTGCTTTTACTTTGATTTCATAATGATGTCTAAAACACAGAGCTGTGGCTCCAACTCAGATTTCCTTTAGGATCAGACATGGCAGTTTTGGTCATATTAATCTTCCCTATTTCTTTGTAAAAGGATGAATATAACAAGACACATGAAGCCCAGAGGCAAAAACCAAAGGAAAAGATGCCATTTACTGATTTTAAAAATATATCAATAATAGAATAGATTCAAAGTCAAATAAGGAAAGCTTGAGTTATAGTTTTAACCTTAAATGGTCTCTGTTTTTCTAGTAGATTTTAAAAAATCAGTTTTTTTAATATCACTCATATTTTCTGTCCTTGGGCCAAAGAGGAAAAAATTTCTCTTAGAATTCAGAGGAATGTTACAGTTTGGACATCATTGGGTAGGGTCAGGATGTTAAGAATATTCCTTAAATCCACAGTAATAATCTAGGGGACTTTAATACATTCATGTCATTTACATTAAATTGTATATAAACATTTATAATAGACATGTTTGTATAATATATAATTTATAAAACTAAATAAAATGCAAGAACATTTCTATATTTAAATTATTTATTCTCCTCCACTTTTTTTGCTTGTGACTTCCAAGAGCTCAAAACAAGTGTCCTATTCATTTATTGATTGAATTCTATTAAAAACTGAACTTGCACACTATTTCAGACCATATTTCTATCTAATCTCTCTGTTCAGATTTGTAGGCTAATGTTAGCAGATTTGTGACAGTCTACCTGTCGGAACCTCAGAAGTCTTGAGGTTCTGGTTTAACAAAGGTTTTGCTGGGAATAAGTCATGCAAAAGAACAGGATGAACAGAATTATGATAAAACAAGGCCAGCCAGGCTTCTGTCCCTGCAGCAGAAACTCTCATGAGTTCCCAAAATGGCATGATGTCACCACCATGTCTTCTCCTTCCTATCCATTGCCTCCTTCATCCCTCCTGCCACCAGCTGTCACCACTCTGATAACCTCGTTCCCACCTCACTTATCTACTTTTTCATGAGCAGTGATAGTATTTTTTTTTTTTTTTATTTCATGGCAAGGAGAGCCCCACAGTTAACAGGACAGTATGCAATTTTTTTTGGTTTCTGATTTCCAGGTGTGTGCACTGGCCCTCCAAAGTGAAAATGTAGCTATTATTTTTCAGCCTAAGGATAACAGACATCAAGAGAAACATGCCCTAAAATATCCCTGTAAGATGTGTTATGGCCAGAATTTCTAGGGCAGTTTATTTTGAGATTAATTTTAGAGAAGAATGATTAACAGCTGTAGCAGGCCTCTGTCTTCTAGGGTTATATTAAGTGAACATCTCCCTGACATGTATCTCTGTTTCTAGAACAAACTGCACAATGATCTTAACATTTGTCTTTTGTTTAGATGCCTTTAACTTAATATAATTTTCTTTGAGAGGTTTTAAAGACACCTTTTTTTCTGTTCAATACTTAACATAGAACTGGGACCTCTGATCTGTAACAGACACCTCTAAAGGATGATCACAGCACCAGCAATTACCAGTAATAACAGAACTAACAAGATTATCTGATAAAGAAATATTTTAACCAGAGCTTGTCAAAATCAGCATGAGAAAGTCTGTGCCCTTCACTGACGTGAATAAATTTGCTTCTTTGGAGTTAGCACAAAGCACAGGGAACCATGTCTCTACATATTTCCATGTCTAGTTAAAGGACCCATCTGCAAATTGTCATTTCAGGTGAACATGAAAATAGCTTGTGTAACTTGAAGGTTTTACTCTGTGGCAAACCAGCACAGGATTTAGTCTAGTTTAGTTTAGACAGCCTTCACACCCTATAGAAGATCCCATTTAATTAAAGTGGTGACATTTTTCATATTCCAGACAAGTTTCACTATTGATTGAATTTGTAAATGGCATGGAGGAATGTTAAATTTCAGCAATGAAATTTAATTTTCTTTGATTCATTTAAGAAATGGAGCAATCATGAACCTGCAGGGGTATATCTTCCCTCCACTTCCTGCTGTTTAACATTTCACATCCAAATCAGTCCTTAGCAGGCTTGTGGCTTAAACCTAGCTCGTTTTTATTCAATAATGAATAATAAATTAAAATCTGATGATATGTAAGTACAATGTTTGCCTCACAAATCTCCAGTTGTGAGTTTATTGACAATACTTTTTGTCTCTCAATTCAGAATCATGCTTCCTTTCCCAAGAATTGGGAACAAGTTATCCCTTTTCAGTCAGTCAGATGTGAAGTACTGGTTTTGTCTGACACTGACAGCAGTTTACTCTTTAGACAAGTATCCAGACCCAAAAAATGTGACAATCCTCTAGACTGCCTAGGAAACAATGACCTTACATTTATTACCCTCCAGTAACACACTTTAAGGGAACATTTGAACTGGGAGAATTAAAGAATATTGGTCCCTTGACAGTTTTTAAGCTAGTTCCTCCTCTGGATCTCATTTAGCTGCGCTGATTGATAGCATTTGAGTACTTGATGCAAAATTCAGAGTCTAATATTCCAGCTCTTTAATGTCTGTCTAATTCACAAACTTGGCAATATTTTGAGTGAATTTTACTTTTATGCAGCTTCTGGGTAGAACTGAACATTTCAAAAAGTGAAGATCTTCTGCCTCAGTCTTTGTTTGATTTTAATATCACAGGGCACCTTCCTTTGCATTTTAACATTTCTACCCAGAATTGCCAAACACATGGACACCTTCACAGATAATCCTCATACATTGCATCCATTCTTCACCCCACAGTTACATTTTTCACAGAATAACAGAATTAATCAAGTTGAAAGGGACCACACTGGGTCATCTGATCCAACCTCCCTGCTCAAGCAGTGCCATCCTTAAGCACGTGGCACAGGATTGTGTCCAGATGATTATTGATTATCTCCAGCCTCTCTGGTCAAACTCTTTGAGGGCTCAGTCACCTGCAGAGCCCAGAAGTTCTTCCCATCGTTCAGGTGGAACCTCTGTGCATCAGCTTCTGCCTGTTGCCTCTTGTCCTATAGCTTGGTACCACTGAGAAGAGCCTGGTCCATCTTCTTGGCACCCTCCCTTCAGATACTTGTATACATTGGTGAGGTCCCTTCTCAAGTGTCTTCTCTTGAGCCAGAACAGGCCCAGCTCCCTCAGCCTGTCCTTGGAATAGAGATGCTTTGGACCCCTCATAATTTTTTCACTGTCCGCTAGAGCTGCTCCAGGAGCTCCATGTACTGAGGGGCCCAGCCCTGGACACAGCCCTGGACCCCAGATGTGCCTCACCAGGGCAGAGTAGAGGAGCAGGATCCCCTCCTCTGACCCGCAGAACTGCTCTTCCTGATGCACCCCAGGATTCCACTGACCTTCTCAGCCATAAGGACACTGCTGGCTCATGGCTTGCTGTCCACCAGGACCCACAGGTCCCTCTCTGCAGAGCTGCTCTCCAGCAGGTCAGCTCCAGCCCGTGCTGGTGCTGGGGGTTATTCTCTCCAGGTGAAGGACCCTGCATTTTTCCTTTGTTCTCTGCGAATTATGGAAAAATACTACGGTGTCACACTTTGCCTTTAACAAGTGTTTATGAAAGACTGATAAATCAGAGCAGTTTGTGAATATTTCAAAGCTGAAGAGTCAGCTTTGAAATTTCATGGGACAAACAAGTTCCTGGTGGACAATTAGACTGTAAATAGAAACAGGAAGAAAAGCTGGGGAATATAATAATTTGATGGAAAATTAATCCTTGCTAAGATACCTTGAATTTACATAGGAAGGACGTCTCTTATGAAATTAAAGTTGGCAGCAAAGGCTGTAACAAAATAAAGAAAATTATTCCTACTTCCACTTATAGTGTGACTCAACTTCAAGATTGCTTCTATTTCAATCAGTTTTTGAACTCTTAAGAAAGTGCCATAGTTATGTTGAACCCTCTATTATCTCTGTATTAAAAAGCATTTTCACATAAATTTGGATCACCAAACTTACTTGTGTATTTCCTAAGGCCCTATCCAATTGTTACCTTCTTTTCTATGATTACTTAGGATGCACAATTCAATCAGGATATTGGTTTTAATACTTCTGAAGATCTACTGACTGCTTCTTTCTAAATTTCAGAGATGCTAACAGCTGTTTAATATCACTGGTTGCAACTTCCTATTCTCCAGCCAGCAAACAAGACTTGCTGCAACATCACAAATATTATACTGCTGGGAGAGGAGTAGTGCAATGTCATCTTGTTCCACCCAGCAGCACTGGGTTCAATCACCGTTATACAGCCACTTAATATATTTATATAAAATATTTATTTCATATATAAAGATAATTGAATATCATATTTTACATAAAGCATTGTTTATTTCTTTTTCCTAAGGCTACACTGGAACAAAGCCACTTTGAGGAAGACAGTGGGTTTGGGTAAAAGTTCCCCAGCTAGACCTTGAGGGAAGTGTAGCATGTGCCCTTTGACACCTCAAGGTGATGCATTCATTGACAAAATATTTAAAAAAGTTTTTGAGAATGTCATCCAGCAAGCAATGACATTCTCTGTAGGGCATAAAAGCAGAAAGCTTCTTTTTCTCTTTTTTTTTCCCCCCACTCCTCATGTTCCCGCTTATTTGCTCAGCTACAAGTTTATTATATTCTGCATTTCAGTGAGCATTAGCCATAACATAAACAAAGAACAATAAATAAAATATATGACTCGTGTACCAGAAAGAGCTACCACTTTCATGACTGTAACTCAATACCCATCTGTTTCCTCCCTTTAGACAATTCATAAAGATAAAAGTGTCTCACAGTCCACTGCACCTTCCATATTGCTATTATCACTGTGGGAACTTTGGCACCTGAGAGCAAAAAATTATGTAACATGCACTGTAATTAGCTTTCTTTCCCTCACCTCCTTTTACAGCTCTATTGCTTACCTTCTTTGCCACATACCTCGCTGTTTGCCAATGCCTTTTGCACTTACAATATGTTTTAGTACACCCTTGCATTTAGTAAACCAATAGTTTTGATAGCTTTTAGTAAATCTGATGGTTTACCTTAAGCTAACAAAACACCTGATAACAGACCACAGAGATTAATTACATTGTGACATGCCCTTGCTTAGAGGCAATGAAAGTATGCTTACAGTGCAGTTTCTGAAGCTGTGATTTTAAACAATACACATTGATGGTAGGGCACATTGACGCTGCATTTTAAGGATTTAGGACTCCATTCATACCTCTTCATTTGGGCATCCACGCTGCACTGCCAAAAATCATGGCTCTTTGAGTGTTTCAGATCAAAGAAGTCCTTTATGTCTTTAATAAGACACAAAGTGTCTGAAGAGCTCCAGAAAAATGGTACCTACAGACATCTATGACTCTTACCTGACTATGGAAGCCTAATCAGCAGGTTCAGATGTGAACAGTTACCATCAAATCATATTCCTGATGCTGAGTGCTTCCATGACTTAGCTGCTACTCCAAAATCATGATCTCTGATGCTGGCACCCTAATGTAAGTGAAATTCAGCCTGCTAACTGGGGGTCTAAATTTTTACAGAATAGGGATGAAGCCATGGAAAGAAACGTCTCCAAAAATTGTAACATAAGATATGCTGTTATTCACATGACAGTATTATGTTTTTTTTGTCTACACTACATGCTGAAATGTGGGGGTTTTCATACAGTTATGGAGGTCTATATTTTTAAAATAAAAATGTTACTTTTGTGATAGAAACAAAAGCCTCTATGTCTCTCCTTATGAAAGCTGCTTTTTAGTTTTGGCCATGAGCTCATAAGCTGTTTGAAGCAGTCTCTCCTCCTCTCTGTTTATAAGGAATGAATCACATTTTTGGTTGTACTACAACCTGAACAATGATAGTAAAAAATTGTGAACCACTGATTAACTGAAGGAAACCTGTATTTTTAACTTCTAAGGTCTGTTCTCCAACAGGCTGTGCAGAACAAGAAGAAAGGTCTGTATGGGCTAAGACACCAACTCAGTGTAATTAATCTGTCATTTTCCAGATCCAAACACGAGTTCACTCACTGTTTATATGGAGCAATCTTGACATACAAATGGAACACTTTAGTGTAAGAAAAGGAAATTCGATCTTTTTGACCTTCAGCCCATACTTCAAGATATTTTAAAGAAAAAGTACGTGATTTTGATATTTGTACTGTTTGAGGATGCTGTGTATTTGTCTTGTTTCTCAAACAACACTGTCTTTTTGTTAAAGCCAAAACCATCAGAAATATTTCAAAGGGTCTGTCAAAACATTTTGCTGTTTAAAAGTGTACAGTTGAATGGCTTAATGGTCAGACACAGGAACTACTTAAAATACTCAGGAGCTACTTAAAAAAATTAAGTACAAATCTAGAGCATTAGAGTGGGAGTTATCAGTAAAATTCTATTGCTATTCTTGTTGACATTTTATACAAGAATCATGCTGAAAAGCAACACAGATGAGAAATTTTGTTCAGTGCAGCTTTTATTTATCCACACTTCTTGAACCGAGCAAGAAAATAGATAAAACTTATTCGAGCTCTCAGATATATTTTCACATTCTCACAGAATTTTTAAAAATGCAAGAGTATCAATCAAACTCTCTAGTGCTTTACTTATGGGTTCAAAATAGGTCTGTACATAAATACTTTCATACAGTTTGCTCTTTGAAAACTTTGTATTCAGTAAAATATTTCTGAATATAAAAAATGTCATTTTTAGGTCTGAATAGAAAAGATCAGTTTCAATTTTAATGGCTTGCAAATTAAAACTAGTCATAGATACGCCATATGTTTTTCTTTAATGTTGATTGACATACCAACAAAGTGAATAAATGAAAATTAAGAAATGACAACTGTAGAGTGCTAAAAAATTTGAGGACATATTTTGAAATGTTCTTATTGAAAAATCTATGGTACCATAGCAATATCAGGGAATGCTTCCAAATGATGTGAGAAAATCTAAGAGCAAAAGAAACGAATCACAGAACACCTTGGGTTGGAAGGGACCTTAAAGATCACCTAATTCCAAATCCCCTCTCAGGGGCAGGGACACCTTTCACTAAATCACATTGCTCAATGCCCCACTATTAACCTTGAACACTTCCAGATATGGGCACAAGGGTTATGGACAGAATAATGTAAAGAAAATAGCAAAAGTTTCCAGTGAAAGTTCATGGAAATCATGTGAAGCCAATATAAACTGAAGTCCATTCACTTAGGTCCAATGAATTTCTTAAGGATATAGAACCCCAAATATTTTCCTTAAGCAATGAAAACTCAGCCCAATTGCTGTTACCATTAAAGACTTGAGTACATTTGTCAGGTCATAAAAATGAAATTAGGAAGCACAGCAGAAAACCCAGACAATATTTAAATGCTAACATTTAGAAAAATAATGCAAGTAGTAAGTATTTATATTTCTGGTAAATATGTAGGTGTTTACAGTCTCATAGCCTTGTTGGCATAGAATTTGAAAGGGCAAGTCATGAGCAGCAGTGAGTGGAATCTGCTCAGTGCTGCTTTCCTTTCAGGACCCTCCATTCAGGCCATCTGTGGCTCTTACCTCTCTTAGTCCAGAAGCAGTAGGAAGGGGGGAAGTCACTGTAAGGAAACATGTCTTTGGAGCACACTTGTAAAGATGTAAAGATGCAGGCCATGAATGCTGTGTGCATATGGGGAAGTGGAAATGAGAAAGCAAGGCAGTGGCAATAAAAAGGCATGACAACCACCTGACTAAGCATGCAACATCAGGGGAAAACCAAAACAAGTACGGAGATGAACAGTACTGGAGATGAACTTCTCTCTCCTCTGAGAAAAGGCAGGTTTGGGAGAAATTTGGTAGCATGTAAAACAGAAACTCATTAGTCACTGAAGCATTTCACATTATTTTAATGTCATGTCATTACAGAACTGGATAGCACCTCTTAAATAATTCTTTTAACATTGGTTCCTCTGATAGATTTTGTGAAAACATCTTCAGCTCCTGGTACTTGCTGGCCAAACAGTTCTTTCCCATGCAACATCAAGAGAGTGAAACACTGCTGTACAAGAAATATTCCTGTACTCAACAAGTGTACTTGAAAGTGCATCATTCTGTTGAGCCTCCTAAATGTGTATGGAGGTGCCCACAATAACACCTGAGTTTTAAAATGCCACTAATTATCATATTGCCACAATTCTTTTGAATACCAAAAAAAGAAAGATTTCCTTCTGTTTATTCTTAAAGGAATAAAAAAGCAGAGTCCCAAAGCAGTCTATAAGCCAGTAGTGTTTTGACAAGAATAACGTAGAAAGTACACACCACATTGAATAAGGTTTGTGTGAAGCTGCTGCTTCTATAAACTTGCCTTATATGATTTAATAAAACTAAAATAATTTCCAACAGTTATGTTTATCTCCCTGAGAAGCTGTCCTTTTCAGTCGGAAGACGTTTGGGAAGTAAAACAACAAAAGCAACTATTTTGTGGTCATCACAGTTTTGGTTGGTTTTTTTTTTGGTTTTTTTTTTTTTTTTTTGAAAGAAAGCTGTTTCCTTTCAAAAAAGCATGTTACACCTGCAGGGCATAACCAAGGATTTAGCAGCACACTTTATTTATCCAAAAATATACTGATTCTGCTTAAAGTCAGGAGGACTACTCCTGCACCAATTTATTCTCTGTATCTTTCAGCTCAAATTTCTTTCTTCAGATTTCTATATAATGAAAAGTATACTAAAGGTTGCATTGGTTTTTTGGGGTGTTTCTTCCCCACATTAGTAGCTGTCTTATTGAGCTGAGTTGGTTCTGACACAAAACCAGCGTTTCACGTAAAATGCCAGCAATTAGCTGGTGACAGCTTCTTGGTGAGAACTAACCTGGGCTGAATTGCAACCTGCTACATGCAGGCTGGCCAGCCAGTCCTTTTAAAATGTCCTCTCATTTCCCTGACAAATAAATGAAAATTTAGAAGCAATGAATACCCCACTTTTCAAATCTTTTGCCGAAAAGACATTGTGATTCTTGGTATAAAGGATGCTTTGACGTCCTGTAACGGCACATAAAGAACTTTACAATGCTTTGGTTTTCTTGCTGCTGAAAAACGGATCTTGTATCAGGAGGGGTTTTGGAACAGAGCCTAATCACGAAAAAGTACATTGAACGTCTGAAGGGGACAGTAAAAAACAGACAAAAGGGAGCCGTCGCTGCAAATAAGTAAAGCTTGTCTTTTTGCTAACCAGAGGCTTGTGCCCTCTGCTCAGGGCAGAGCCGCACTTCTCGGGATGGTGGAGCGAGAGGACGGAGCAGCGGCACAAGAGGTGTGGGGAAAGGAATGAGAAGACAGGGAGATGATCAGGAGAAGCCAAAAAGCGCTGACCTAAGGCACAGGGCGCCGGATGCGATGGGAAAGGGATGCGGGCACGGCGAGCGATGGGAGGGGGACAGGCGGAGCGGAGGAGGAGCCGATGGCAGTGCCGCCGGAGGAGCAGCGTTTCCCAGGGGCGGCGCGGAGCGCTGGGAGCGCAGACCCTCGGTAAGGGACGGGGCTGGAGGCGACGAGGGGCGGGGAGGGAGGGACGGGCGAGGGGCGTGGAGCCCGCGGCCAGCCCGCCCGGGCGGTGGGAAACACGCGGGGGACGAGTCAGCCTGTCCGCCGCCGCCGGAGCCTGGCAGGCGCCCTCCTTTCCTGCGCGCCTCCCGCACACGCTCCCATCGTTTCCCCTCTCCAGGCTGCACCGCTCCGGGCTCCGAGCCACCCCCGTCCCGGCGGCGGGGGCCGGGGCAGAGCCGTCCCCCCGAGGGCAGCGCCATGTGAGCGGGAGCCGCGCCACCGCCGCACGTCCAGGATGTAAGGAGCCGTCCGCTGCTCGCACCCCGCCGCTGCCCGGCTGCCCGCGCTCTGTCGCTGCCGGACACTCGCCGGCGTCCATCGCTGCCCCGGGCCAGCATGACCGAGGTGAAAGCCAAGGAGCCCAGAGCGCCTCCGCCCGCCACAGACGGGGCGGTCCTGCTGCAGGGTCAGCCTGGCCGTGATCCCTTCCGCGAGGAAGCGGAGTCCGTCGACATCTCCCTGGACGGACTGCTTTACCCCAAGAGCAGCGACGAGGAGGAGGACGAAGAGGAGGAGGAGGAAGGGGAGGAGGAGGAGGAAGAGGCGCAGCAGCAGCAGCATCTGGGGCGGGAAGACGGCCGGGACTCCCTCTGCTACCAGCCAGGGAGCGGCTCCCTCTCGGTCAAGGACTCCCTGGACACCGTCCTGGACACCTTCCTGGCGCCTGCGGCTCATGCCAGCTCCACCGTGGCCGCGGCGCCCTGGTCCTTCTTCGAGGCGGAGGAGGCGCCCGACGGCGCGATGAGCAGCGGCGCCTCGCAGAAGGCGGCCGAAGCCGCCCCGGGGGCGCCGGGCCCCTCGCAGCTCCCGCCGCGGCCCGCCGCGCTCTGGCCGCCCGGCGACGCCCTGGTTCCCGCCGCTAAGCCGCGGCCGGCGGGGCCGGGCTCCGGCGCGGAGTGTCCCGCTGCGGCGCCCAAGGGCGACGTTCCCGGTGTCGGGGCGCTGCCCGGCGGGTCCCGGGCGGGGGACCCGGGCCAGGAATACCTGCACGTGCCGCTGCTGCCGCTCAACTCGGCCTTCCTGGCGTCGCGCACGCGGCAGCTGCTGGACGGGGCGGAGTACGAGGGCGGCGCGGTGCCGCGCTGCTCGCCCCCCGCCCCGGAGCTGCCGGCCTACGGCTTCCCGCCGCCCGACGCCAAGGACGGGCCCTTCGCCTACGGCGACGTCCAGCCCGTCATGAAGATCAAGGAGGAGGGTCTCGGCCTCGCCGCCCGCTACCCGGGCGGCAGGACCACCCCCGCGGCGGGCTGCCACGACTACCCGCAGGCTCCGCGGGCCGGGCAGGAGCCCACGCTGGAGTGCGTCCTCTACAAGGCGGAGCCCACCCTGCTGGCCGGCGCCTACGGGCCCGCGGCGCCGCCCGACAGCCTGCCCTCCACCTCGGCCGCGCCGCCGGGGCTCTACCCGGCCCTGGGGCTGAACGGGCACCAGCCGCTGGGCTTCCCGGCCGCCGTGCTCAAGGAGGGCCTGCCCCAGCTCTGCCCGCCCTACCTCGGCTACGCGCGGTAAGGCGGCGGCGGCGGCGAGGCGCTCGCTGAGGGACGGGACCGGGGGGTCGCGCTGCGCGGCGGGAGAGCTCCGCGCCTCCTCACCCTCCTCCTTCTCTGGAGGGGCGGGCGGGCGTGCCGGGCGGCGGGCGCCTCGGGGGGATGTTAAGGGGATGCTGAGGGAAGGACAAAGTTTCTTTCGGCCAGGGCCTTTTTGGCCTTTCAGGTAGTGGCCGCAGCCCCGTTCGCGTTCCCCGCGCTGCCGAGCACGCCGCGGTGTCCCGGCTCCGCAGCTGGCGATCGCGGCTGTGGGCACGGCACGCCCCAGGGATGTTGGCTTGTTGTCGCAGCGGGACTTCAGGGCCACCCCATGGCCGAGCCGCTGCCCGGCCCCGGGACACAGCGGGCAGGTTTCTAGCTTGTCCTCACTTTGAGCGATACCGCGTTCATCAATACCTAAATATTTTCCAAAATAGTTCCCAATTTGAAAGAGAACCAAAAACAAAACAAACCCAAAGAAAGCAAAAAGCAAAACACAAAAACAACACCAAAACAAAAAAACAAACCCAAGAACCCAACACCACAAAAAGCATTTGATTTCACACGAAAAAGAAAAACTGAAACACTTGATTTGCTTGAATGAAATGGTGTACTATCCTGCTAAGATCTGTATAAGCTACAAATACCTACAAATGCAATGTTGCAGTTTCAATGGGTATCCTTTCTTTTAGCAAATGCAATGGTTTACCTGGATTATTCTGCCTTGGAGACAAATATCATTGATATCCCCATCAGACTTAGTTACTGCTGAGAATGCTGCAGCTGAATGGGGGGTGAAAAACTGATTATTAAAGATTTTTTTAGTTGAAATGAAGTTTCATGTTTCCCATGTGAAAGAGGCCTTTGAAATTCAATTGACATCTATGTGATTCTGTCTCTGTACAGGAGAAAAAATCATCAGTATGACTCCACTCACAAGAGTTGTTGATCTGAGGAAGATGAACATTTTAACAGTGTCCTAGATGGTACCTTTTTTGCTAAATGGTTTAAAAGATAACTTTCTGCTTTGTTTTTTGCAATGCTTTCCTGTGTTACCATAGTAGAGACAAACCATTAAGCAGAAAGGCAATCATACTTTAGTTTTTTCTGTATCGTGTCTACAAATTCTAAAATGAAGTTTTTAGTATAAAACTCCTTAATACAGGTAAGTAGTTTACTGCACAAAGCTAGATCTTTCATTTCTTTTTAATTCTTTTTCTTCTCAAGGCCAGATATGGAAACCAGCCAAAGTTCTCAGTTCAGTTTCGAATCACTACCCCAGAAGATTTGTCTCATCTGCGGTGATGAGGCTTCAGGTTGCCACTATGGAGTACTTACCTGTGGAAGTTGTAAAGTCTTCTTTAAAAGGGCAATGGAAGGTACTATGAGATGCCATTGTTCCTAATTGTCTGAAATATGTCTTCTAGACACCAGGGCATACTGTTTATTTATTGCTCATTTTTATAAATATTGTCACTGCAGTGAATTTTTTTGTTGTTTTATCAACAGTGGATATTGACAAAGTTCTTCCTTAGTTTGTTTTTTTTTTCTAGTATTATTTATTTTACTTTACTCTTTTGCTATTTATTATTTACAGTTTATCAGTTAATCTTTCCAGGTAGGCAGAGTTAAATAAAAATTTTGTGCATTATAGAACTTGTTTTAAAAAGTATAAATGGTGTTCAAAGGAAAATATTCTGAAGTCATGATAGGAAAATAAGAATTGTTTATGGCTTTGTTCTCTTTTTCAAAATGCAAAATTTTTCTTGCTTTCAAGTTGCAAAGTTTTGGCTTCCTGGTAGTTATGGAAGTATTTAAAATTTCACTGAGCCGATTCAAGTCATAATAAGAATAAATGTGTTTGACTTGTTCCAAATAGTTGTTAAATTGCAAAGTCAAACTGCAAGTTTTATGAAACAGTAGCAATATCTAGGTTTAATTTTTCATTTTGGATTCTTTTACATGCCTTGTCCACTGAGATTTTGAATACAAATACAAGCACAGAGTGTGTTTTATGGTTCAACACATAAAGCAGTAAAACAAATCCTTCTACTTTTTAGACTTTGTCTCCTGTTTTGATTTTTATCTGATCCTGCCAGAACTAGGGTATTCAAATTTCTGTTCCATGTATTTAACAAAACCATTGTTCTAATGGATAGGATTCCTTAAAATAAAACCCTGCATCCTGTATTTTCTTGTTGTGATACGTAGTTTTTTCTGCTTTAAAGAGTTTATCTCTTTCTAAATGAAAAAAGAAATTTTGGAAAGGTAAAAGCTTAGCATAATAATATAATTAGATTTTTTGTTTCACTGTGCTGTTACTTTCTACTTTAAGCATATGCTCATGTTCTTCCTCAGCATTAAATATTCTTCCTTAAAATTAAGTATTTGCAAAGTGGTCTTGGTGGTCTAAGTGAACTTTTGAGCCAGTGCCACGTTTCTCCAATGCATTCAATGGGTTTCATGAGAAAATTACTAGAAATATTTCTGTTAGGCTGCAAAGCTCTTAAGTCACTTGCAGGAATACATTTAAGTTTCACTGCACCTGCTGGTTGGTCTCCTGGTTTGCCTTTGCATTTTTTTGCTATACTTTTCTGAATCAGCCAAATATTTTTTTTAAAAAGTTAGGGAGCTGAAGTTTTAATACTAAGCATAGTGTTATTTATGAGTACTGTGTTTTAAAATAAATTTTATTTTTGCTTTTTACCTATAATGTTGTAATAAGTTCTTTGAATTTTATTCTGTCAATTTTAGATTTCATCTCTTTTCTAATTCAGTACTCAGTTCTGTTTGCAGTAGATGAACCTGCTCAAAAACATAATATATTACATTATTGTTCAGCAGAATTATTTTAACAAAAAATGTTAAGAAGGAATAACTTGATACAAGGAGCATCTTAAAATTGTTTTCACAGACTGTTCAAAGTCTATATTGGCAGAGTCTTACCAGGTTAAGAATATAGAGTTATTTAGAGACAAATGAGAGGTCAATGCAGTTATGTGAACAAAAGTCTTAGGTTTTACATAGCACCTTCATAACTTTAATTTTTAAATGAATCCACAGACTGGGAGTCTGTTGAGGAAGGGTGTTTGGGTTTTCTAGAAAGGATTTTCAAAGAATGTTCAAGAATGTGCATCAGAAACCTGACTGTAATCAGAAAAGATACATGTTATTGAGTTTGATGGGAAGCAATGTCAGACAATGAGCAGTGTAGGCATTGGCAAAATGAACAAATACAGTTGTACCTGTTTTTGTGTAGAAAGTGCAAGACTACAGGGGGCTCCTTAGACATGGATTGATGGACTTCTTATTTTCATTGCAGTATGCTATATAATTATCAGCACTAAACCAATCCTATTTATTGACAGATATTTGATTTTCTATGGACTTTAAATACTTTAAAAAAAAATTAATATTGGAAATAATGGTGGAAAATTGCTCCTCTGTAAAAAGACACAAAGTATTTGTATTTTAAATGAAGTAGAAAATAGTATTTAAAATTCTTACTGGCAATCATATGAATTTGAAACATATTTCTTCCATGAAATGTCCCCCTGCCCATAATTTCTCTGAGCATAAATGCATTACTTATTTGTTAAAATTTTTAGTGCTACTACAGACGTGAGATTTTTAATAATAAGTCATGAAAATAAAGTGTTAAATTTTGTGAGTAAAAATTCCTGGTCAAAACTCTACTTTTCATGTAATTTCCATACAGTACTGATCTTTATGAGAAATTAAAGCCTGATTGGAAATAGCTGGCTTTTGCTATTTCATGGATTTTCTCTATCTTGAGAGATTTTTTTGTATGTTATGAGGTTTTGTGCATAGGTAAAAAAGTATTTAATATAGTAGCTTCACATTTGTTGGAAAAAGCTTATTTTCTATTTTAATTATTTATGTAATATGAGACACATTTGCTGTTTCAAATCAAACAGCCTATTTTTTTTTTGTAATTTTTTTACAGAAACTGTTCTATTTATACACCATTTATTTTACCTTCCCTGGTGTGAGGACAATACTTTATTGGTTAAATACATCCATTTGAATAAAATGAACTGCTCTGTTACTCAGAAAACTCTTTTTTTTTCCATATCTAGTTTTTTGAAATAAAACCAGATTATTTAAATTATTATGACTTAACCATGATTTAAAGCTGTATTTACTAATAATGATTTAGCAACACATTGGAATGTAACTAATACGTGCACATACAACTTAATGAGGGGTCAGAGTTATGTGAGAATCACAAAGATTGCTTAGAATGTTTCTTGGCACTGAATTCTAAAATATGGATGCATTTTAGGTACTTTCTGTATTTTGGGTTCCTGGTTCCCCATATGTTCCCCAAAAGGCTGGAGTTAATGTAATAAACATATATTTCTTAAGGCAAAATCTTGAAGCAGGTTAAACAAAGATGCAAGTCCTTTCTTTGGGAACCTGTAGTATAGCAGATATGTAAAAAAGTTAGTACTGCAATTGAAGAGGAGAAAGGGGACAAAGATACTGGGTTGGTTTTACTTCGGAAACACTTATCTGCATTTAGAGGTTGTACATTTTCTACTGGACTCCTGCAAATAACTATTAGTCTGTAGATTCACTTAATGTACAAAGAAATGACAAGGCTTTTAAAAATACTTTAAAGATCTCCTTTGAGTACAATGAAAACAAAGAAAGTTACTGCTATTCATACTCAGTAAAGAAATTTGAAGAGATGAAATTGAATTTATTGTGCTGATGGGGTAGTGCTGTTCCTGTCAGTGGGATGAGTGTGATGAGGATTTTGGAGATAAAAATAAAAAAAAATCAGAAATAATATTCAAAATGCTTTCAAATATGTAGAATTACTGTATTTGTATGATAATTTGCTCTTGATAACCAGGTGTTACTTAACTGCTACCAATATATCTCATTCATGGTAATAAAAAGTAGAGGCAAATATTTCTAACAGGCATTAAGAGAATGAAGATTAAGAGACAAACTTTTACTTTTCGATGACTAAATTTCCAAACAGTCATTTGTGATGTCTTATAAAAATTCCATAATGTGAAATGATGCAGGGCAGCTATGATCAAAATGCTTGTGGAATACCACAATGAGATGTTTTTCCCTTGAGAGGAGCCCAGTGTTCAAAATTTTGGGATTCTGGAACTGTTGCTAACAGAGAGTTTCTTGGTAGCCTGCATTATTGCCTCCTTGTTGAAAGTGTCTCTTTTGCAGTAGTTTTACTAATGAAAATTTGGAATTACCTAAATCCTGCAAAAAAATTCAAGTGCTGTTTTTCCTATAATAAAACCTCTTCTTATTTTTCTTCTCTATTTATATTTGCACTTTGCTTATATTGTTGATATCTAAGGAAAAGTAGTTGCCCAAACCCAGAGTCTGAGACCAACATGAATACATGATATTGCAGCAGATCTGTCAGAAACTGACTCTTGGTTTGTTTAAATACCTGGGAATGTGTTACAAACTTGATCAAGTGATTGTAGAACATTTGTCTGGTTTTAATATGTGCTTTAAGGTCAGGGTAACTCTGACCTTAAACTGTTGCATCAATGGCATCAGGGAACAAACTCAAGCACATGTAGCAGATAACATTTAACTGACCACGTGTGAACTTTCCTTTTTCTGAGATCTGAATTTGGTAAACTGGCAGAAAGTAAAATTTCCATGAGAGTTTTCACTGTCTGTATATGGAGAGGTTCTGTGGAGTGTCTGATGATGAGCTATACCTACACAGTAAGAAGGTTGATCATGACTTCAACCAAACTTTCTGATAAAGTTTATCTGACCTTCTCAGTGTTATGATAACCAGTTTTGTGATGGCAGTGTGATTCACTATATTCATAGTGCAACACTGTGCATAAAGAAAAGTGTTTGTCTAAACAGTTATGCTTTTCCATAGCTAAAGAATCTAAAATGGTACAGCATGCCAAGTATTAAAAAAATGCCAACCACTAGTAGAAAATCCTCTTTGAAAAGAGAGAAATAGTCGTGTAGACACCCCTGTAGCTGTAAACTTGATGGAGCAGGTGTTAAAAGTTCCTTTTTCTCACAGCCCTGAAGGGTTTTCTAATTCTTAATCTAACTTTCCAGTCTGGATCTTGGGATCAGAATTTGGTACAGCATATACCAGTATCACCTGATGGTGATAAGGTGTCCATGAAGTAGAAAACATGCAAACACACAAAGCATACACATGGCAAGTTGAGAAATAAAAATGCTTTTAACTCAGTATAACAGATTTGATGGTATTGTAGTATTCATGATGTACAAACTGGCAGTGTTTTGATAGATATCTATATTTTAGAATCTAATTAATCAAATAGAATCTAATTAATCTAAGATGTTTCAATCAAGATGCAGCGATATCTGGGTGTTTTGCACATTACTTTTTTCTTCCACCTTTATTTCTCAAATAGTGGATGACCCTGTCCCACTGGTTCATTTGTAGGACAAGGCAAGGAATTTAAGAGAATATGCATGAAAAAACTTATCATGGCAATGTGTTATGATAATTCCACTAAAATAAGAGTGATAGGATGACTGAAAGGGAAATATAGAGTCTTGTCTTGATAGAAGAATATAACAGGGGTCAAAAAGAGAACAACTGATACTTTAGTGCTGCATACCTCTGAAATAGTTGGTGTGTTTATAAAGTAGGTTTTGTGTTTAAATCCCATGTTTTGTATTTGTAAGAAACAAACCCCCAATTGACAAATATGCTGACACTTCCATCATTTTACATATTTATATCCCTGATGTAGTTAATTACTTAAAAACTATGACAAAGGAACAAATGTGACACAATGCCATAAAAATAACTGGAAATAGTGATTTGTAGATACTGCCATATTCTCCTGAAAGATTATTAGCTGTGGGAAGTTTTTACTGTTGTCAGTAAAACTTTATACATTTCAAGGTGTTGCTGTGGTAAACAGCCTAGGCAAACCAATTGTTTCATATTGAAAATCAATATTAAACAATATTCCTAATTTTACAGTTCATTATAGTTTCAATGAATTATGAGTTAATCGTGTTTCATTTTTTTTTCTTCTTGTTGGAAATGATGGAACAGACAGGGAAATGTAAAAAAGATTAAAACACAGGATTGTAGCTTTTGACTTTGTATGGAAGTGAAAGAATACAAGATAGTTACATTTAATTGTTCTTTTTTGTAGGTATCATTTAAAAATTATACTCTCTTTGGAGATTGCTCTTTGGAGAAGTGATTTTGGAAGGACAAACAATAGTATTGCAGGATTCACAGCAAAAGGCAGCAAGATTTTGAGATCCTCCTGTATAAGAGGAGGACAGAGTCAGTCAATGATGTTATAAACAATTATTTTTATTGCTTTGACTATGAAATATGTTATGAAGAAAGAAATTCTTCATTATTTCATTTAGATTCCAGGATGGAACATATTCACAAGTTCTTCTGTTTTCCACTCTTTGTCCCCTTTGGTCCACTAAATCCTTAATTCTTTGCTGAGGAGCAGACTTGCATCAATAGCAGGTCCTTCTTTACACCAATATAGGCTACAGAGTGGAAGCTGAAACACCTACTTAAGAACTGAAAGTGAGAATTTTACTTCAATGAGCCAAGAGGGAAATCAAATGTTTATCAAAAAATTATGCATGGTAAAGTCCATGATGGATGTGGGTTGTGGTTAAGTAGTTGGAGTCAGAAGTCTCACTTCAGAGACTTTTTCTATTTTTATAGAAAACACATAGAAATAAAATAATTTATAAATTAAAGCCCCAACAGCATTATCTGAAGTGTGTGGAATCTTGGAGACTAATAGCATGGGATGGCATACAAGGACAGGGGGACTGTGTAGTGTAGATTCCTAGTTCTTCACAACTTAAAAAAAAACACACGATGAGAGGTAAATTCAACCCACATTTGCTGTTTTGCACTTTGAAACAGTACAAATTATGTTATATTTTGATCCAGACTAAATTAAATATATTTTAACTTCCCATTTTACCAAGGATGAGCTAGGCCAGACTGCCTAGCCGTGGGAAACCATGTCTTGTCAGAGCATGTTCAGGGTAAGGATTACCCTGTATTTACTCTGACAAGTCAGGTTTTCCACAAGCTAGGGACTAGCCCGGTCTGTTGTCTTAGCTTCCAGAAGTCAGATTTTTACTCAAAAGCTACATCTGCATCATTATCTTTTGTTTAGGTGCACAGATGAACTTATTTTCCATTCTTTACATTTTAAACCCATGTTTTTTGTCTGCTCCCACAATTCTGTTGTGGCTGTTGTTTTGTTTTGTTTTGTTTTGGCTTTTTACCTATTGATTTAATTGGTACTTTTTCAAAAGTTTATAAGACGTAAAACATACTTTTAGAAAATTATTGAGCAAAACCTTGAGGTGAGCCTTCAGGAAGCAAAGTCGATGTTTGGCAGTAAAGCAGAGGGAGACATTTGGCAGTAAAATAATTTGCAAAGAGATGCAATAGATGTCTGCAAGCTTTAGACAGAAATCTAAAACTAGACTAAGTAAAACACCGTGATGTGTTCTGGAAAGGTTGGTGGTTTTATAAAAAAGCATTGGCAGTTAATAGAGATACAGGGAGGCAAAGTCACGTTTGGGAGAGAGAAAAAACAAGGTGAGATAAGAGTGCAGTTTGTAAAGACACTGTATGTACTACTTTCAGCACTGTATTAAAAACCTCCCAGTATGGCAATAGTCATTACAGGACTTAAAATTGTGTTTACCTGCTTACATTAGAACTTGCAGCTTTGCTAACAGTAATGGATTTTGATGGAAGTTTAAAAAAAATACTATTCTACAAGAATCAGGAACATTTAAGTGACAGATAAAATCATCTCTGTGTTTTCTTCATCAAGCTGGTCACAGGCCAATGCATTGAGAGTGACCCTCAATGTGCACTTTCAAAAAACAGTGCAAAGTAAACATGCAGAGGAAACTTAACATTAGGTGTTTTTGAAGGTGTGGCAATTGCCAGAAAGTTCCCAGGTTCATATTTTTGTGGGAAATGCTAATAGAAAGCTTTTCCTTCAAACTTGTGCACTAGTGACTGTAATACTATCTTGTTTTTTTTTTTTTCCTGAGTATTTTGTTTGCTTGTTTGTTTTGTTTTTTGTTTTCCTGGTTATAATGACAGTAGTCATAGACAAGATACTGGCTATCAAGCTACCAATTGTATGGTGATTTTATCTTGATGGAGGTTTTGGGTACTTCATTAGTACATGCATTTGGTATAACTGCAATGCTCAAGTATGGAAGACAATTAGTTCAAATCTAGATGATCCTGAAGATTGAACTTTTGCAAATACATTTTCAAATACATATTTTATCATTCCAGGAAAACCTTCCAAATATTGTGATCTAAATATTGTCCAGTAATTTTGAAATTAGGCAAATATCTGGCATGTGTTCATTTCTTACACAATCTCTCCTTCAGATGGCTGCTGTCCCTAAAATATTAATGTCAAGCAAGTAACAGTTTCTCAGAACCCAGCTTTGCACAATGGTAGAAGTGATTTCAAATGGGAACATTTATCTACTGAGATGAAATCCACACAAATCACTGCAATTAAAAACTGAATTCTTTACTGATGGAACTGAAAACTGCCAAACAACTGAAACTTATATGTTTTCCAAATAAGTTGTAGCTCAATCAGAAAGAGTGGAATACACTTCGGGACAGAAGGTGTCAGGGAGAGGTGGGGTAGAGATGAGTGGAATGGAAAACTCACATGAAGGTGTAAGTCAGGTACAGGATATGACTGGTTTCCTAAAAGTCCTGAAAACAAGGAAGATGTTAACAGTAAGCATCAAGAGGTGCCTGAATTTTTGTCACCGTAATCCCCTGAGAGAGTTGGGTTAGCAGCGTTTTGACTTTTAAGCAAATTTTACTGTGCCTAAATTCTAGTAACTGATTTCATTTCTGGCCTGGTATACACTGGGCAGAGACACTGTTTAATCCTGTCTAATCTGAAACTTCAGAACATATGAACATGGAACTGTACTTTTAATAACTGTGATTCAATTATGATTTGTTTTGTAAATGTGAAAAATGTTGTTCAGCCTTAGTTTTATAGTAAGAAGGACAAGGTTTGTATGGAGTCAGACCATCTTGTGAAGAATTAACAAATTCCCTAGAAAAGAGGTCCAGAAGAAATCTCTTTTCAGGGGACCAAAGAAAACCCCCAAAACAAGAAAAGGACAAAGAAAAACTTTAACTATGCTTAAGCATTCCCTTGTAAATTAGCTGTGCAAGCACTAGAGTGCCATGGAGGTGAGATAATACTCATGGATTTTAATTAAACTAATGGAGTTTTAAAATTGTTGTTGCTTATCAAAAGACTGAATGCTTTTTGTAGCTTATAAAGTAAAAGAAATACAAGGAAAAACTGCAAGTAATCCCAAGTAAGTGTTCTGCTTACTGGTCTGCTGCCAATAGCAAGATGGATTTTTATTCATTTGTCTGCTTTTGGTAATGTTTCCTGTAAGGAGGAGTCCAGAATTAGAATTAATGAGACAAAGTAGATGAGAATTTCTTCTGATTAAAACATTACTAAGCCACAGAGTTACAATCCCCTTCTATTTGTCCTTTTTGGCTGTGTTGGCTGCACCTGGTCAGCTGGTATTTCAGCAAGTTTATTACATGACTGCTTGCCCATCAGAGGTATTTGCTTTGCTTAAAAGGCTTTTTTTTTTTACACTACCCCAGCTTCTTCATTCTGTTTGCTGTCAGAAACTCCACATCAATCCAAGCAAAATGCACTAAAGTTCTTTAAAAATAGGATTGATAACTTCACAGAAAAATAAGTTTTAAAGAAACAATTGGTCTCTCTTTGTGCTTGATTTACTTAAGAAATACTGTTAGTACAATAATTTAAGCAGTTCATGCTGACTGCTAATTATTTTGGAATTTCATAGATGAGGAGTTTTGCCCTTAAACAGACCAAATAAAGCATTATATTCAAATAGTAACATGATTGGTCAACGGTTAGCATAAAATGAAGGAGTTCTTTAATGGTTCAAGTACATGTTTTTGAATCTTCAGCTATTTTTGCAACATTTATACACAGAAATAATTTTTTCATCTTAGAAAGCATGTTGTTCACACAGTTTTTCTCTTTCCTGCAGGGCAGCACAACTATTTGTGTGCTGGAAGAAATGACTGCATAGTCGATAAAATCCGTAGGAAGAACTGCCCAGCATGTCGCTTGAGGAAGTGCTGTCAGGCTGGTATGGTCCTGGGAGGTGAGCTGTTTTTCAAGTGGATTTATAAAAATAGGCAGTCAAGTACCCTACCTTCAGTCTGTTGAGGTTAAACAGCAGTACTTTGATACTGTGAAAGAAAAACCACATTCAAATATTATTTTTGGAAGAATTACCTAATGCTTTATACTTAGAATTTTTCTTTAGTGAATCTGGAAACCCTGACAAAACACTTTTCTGTACTGTGTATCCTTACATTCATTTTCTTGAAGGAAAAGGAATTATGTCTTAGGTATATTTGTTAATAATTTTGGATCAGGTAGTTTGGTATAGGTAAAAAATATGTAGATTGAAATTGACACTAGAATCAGGAATCAGTACTGTGCTCTTCTAATTTGTGTTATACTCTTCATCATTGCTTTGAGTACATGTCAACAGAATTGTATCCTTCTGTTCCACCAGAGAGAGACAGGCAGCAGTTGCACCAATACTGCAGGCTTTGCATATTAGGTGCTGGGAAATCCCATCTTTGTATTAGTTCTTTCTGTAACAGATTTGGGTTTGTTTTTTTTTTTTGATGTATCATTAAATGAAATTGAGCACTGTGCCTTTGAAAACCTACAGGGAGAAAATGGTGTATGATTAGGTAGTCACATGGCAAGTTTTGATGTACTTACAGGCAGGAATGATGCTTATTTTTGCTGGTTTTTTTCTCCCCTATTTTGTATCAGCACAAAGCTTGGAAATATGCTGAGATTATTATATTATTAGCTGAAATAGGCTAAGACCATAAGAAAACGGACATATTAAAGTGATAGAAAGAATATGTTCCTAAAGGGAGTTAAAAAAAAAAAGAGGGGGAAGGACAAAAACCTGCTTTATTTCAAATTTAATCTGTTTTAGCCCATCAAAGCCCTCTGTCTGTCTCTCTCCCCTGCTCAACCTACATTCCCTCCCCCACATTTAAGTATTGTTTTTTATCCCTGAAGGAAGAGCTGGCGCTATATCCTGTACATCATTTCATTATCTTGCTGATCAGCATTCCTTGATAATGTCAAACATGCATATAGTTTTCAGACTGATTGTTTGCACAGCTCTGTGTTTCCAGCTCCTGTAAGCTGAATGCCAGCCCCATGGAGCTGGGGTATTCTGCACACACAGCCCTTGTGTCGTTCTCACACAGTCAGTCAGTGCCACCTCTCAGTTAAAAAAAATAAATGGAGCTGACAAGCACACTGGGCTGAGGGGAGGGGGACAAAAGGAGAACATCTCCTTTGGATCCTTGGATCTCAGATTGAAGTAGTGTTTTAAAAGTAGAGTGGCAGTGCAGTAGGGAAACATTATTAATACAAAGGCGGAGCCTAAAACCTTGTTTGCCCAACTTTGGAAGAGGAGAAGGCGAGGGAGGCAGAGGTCCTATGTAGGCTGTGGAAAATGCAGAGTAAGAATGAAGACTCAGGAAGAGGAGTTGGCAGATGTAGTGCCTGCCTTTTAAAATTTGGGAGAACATGCAAGATTTGATCAATTTGACCTCTAAAATATATACCTGCCTAAGGCAGGTGTCTTAGACTAGATGATCTTCAGATGCCTTCCAATCCAAGCCATTTTATGATTCTAATGGGTGTAAATTAATAGAGATAAAAATTCATTCCTGACTGTGAATTTTGCACAGCTAGGAGTTTGATGATGATCTAACCTAAATTTTGATTTATGATACCCTGGATAACACCAATAACTAAACTCTGTGTGTTTCAACATCACAGGTAGCAGTTTCAACAAGCAGAAGAGTGTGAGATGGCTCACTATTATTGTCTAGTCCTTTTGCTTCAGCATTGTTCTGCATAGTAATAGGAAAAGTCACCAGCAGGCTTGACTTCATTCTGCACTTTGTGTGCAGTTATAGATGCTGGTTTCCCTAGTGTTTTTTAATATATGCATTTTTCTCTGGGTGTAGGTGCTAGGAACAGAAAAAGTTGGACACTTTTGCCAGCAATATTGATCAGATGGTATGTCCTCATTAGTGTGTTCTCATAGTAAGATGCTCCATCCTCCTACAAAACCTGAGGATAAAGATGCTCTGACTTTTATTTCATTGCTGTAACGTATGAAGAGAGTAAAATCTTCATCTTTCTCATCACCTTTTCGGATCACTTTTTTTTTCTCAGCTATGACAAAGCGAGTGTAAATATTTGCTTTGTATTTAATACTAGATTTTTGTACCTGGCCAGTTTGTTGTGTTGCTTAGTCTTCTCCTAAGTATACCTAATCAAAGCTGTCTCCCATTTTTTGAGAAGCCTGTGCAGTCTAGTTTCACTGGTTCTTAGAGAGACATTGCATTTCAGCAGATCTCTGCCCTGATATCTCCACCTACACCATCTTCTGGAAAGGACTAATCTGGCAGCAAATAGAAAGCAAAAGAGAATAGTTGGACAATGGAAAAAAGGAAATACTGAGTGGAGCTGTGACTGTGGCACCTCTATTTTTTTGTCAGGTGCTCTTAGTGATGTCAACAGTTCTGGGGAAATTAGGAAGCTAATTGTTCTATGCAGGCTGAAATGGAGTGCTTAGTACTGAAAGGAAGAAGAAAAGACAAATGTAGACCAAAAATGAGGAAAACTGGAGTGAAATGATACTACTTGTAAATGAGGGTTTAAAATTCAAACTGCAAACAAAATCTCAAGATAGACTGTTGGCCATAATACTCTTTCTATGGTTATATTGTCGCCCCTCTTCTTTTGCTTGTCTGCCATTTTTACAATTCCTTTGTTGTATCACATGAGCAAAATTTCCTACCCATGACTTGATGTGCTGATCAACACAATATGATTCATATATGGAGTGTTACAGGGCGTAGATAATTTTCCCAAAGACATCAGTGATCAAAGGGCTGGGAAGCCTGCCATACGAGGAAAGGGTAAACATGAACTAGCAGTGTGCCCAGGTGGCTAAGGCCAATGGCACTCTGGCCTGTGTCAAGAATGTGTTACAACCAGGATTAGGGCAGTGATTGATTGTCCCTCTGTACTCAGCACTGCTGAGGCCACACCTCAAGTGCTGTGTCCTGCTCGGGGTCCCTCACTACAGGAAAGACATTGAGGAGTGTGTCCAGGGAGCTGTGGAAGGGTCTGGAGCGTAAATCCTAAGATGAGCAGCTGAGGGAGTCAGGGTTGTTTAGCTAGGAGAAAAGGAGGTTCAGGAGGGACCTTCTTACTCTCTACATCTGCCTGAAAGGAGGTTGTAGCAAGATGGGCGTCGGCATCTTCTCCCAGGGATCATGTAGCAGTATGAGAGGACATAGCCTCACACCCTTGACTGTGCCAAGGGACATTCAGCTTGGACATTAGGAGGAAATTCTTCACAGGTAGGGTTGTTAAACTTTGGAATGGGCTGCCCAGAGAGAGAGGTGGTGGTGTCACTGTCCCTGGAGGTGTTTGAAGAAAGGCTGGACATGCCACTTAGTGCTGTAGTTGACAAGGTGGTGATGCATCAAAGTTTGGGCTTGGTGGTCTTAGAGATCTTTTCCAAGCTAAAAGATTCCGTGATTCTCTGATTCTGTGAATTGGGTTTGTTCAGCTGTGAGAAAAGAAGGCCTAGGGGACACTTCATCACTGGTTTCCACTATTTAAGGGTGACTGCAAAGAAGATGGAAATGTGGAAAAGGCAAGGGATAATGAGTACAAGTTACTCCTAGGGAGATTCTGATTAGACACAAGAGAGAAATATTCCACAATGAGAAAAATCAGCCATTGGCATTATTGCCCAGATCACTGCTGGACTCATCACTGTCGAACACTTTTAAGATTCATCTGGACATGGTGCTGGGTCATCTGGTCTAACTGTGCTTTTGCCAGGGAAGGTTGGACTGGATAGTCCATGAGGTTCTTCCCGTCCTGGAATTCTGTGATTCTGTGATAAAAGCCTATACGCAAATTTCCAATTCTTGGAATAAAGTACATGCTTAGAGACATCCTTGAGTATTTTAAATGAGTTGGAATTGGCAATACTTTAAATCTTTTTTTATGTTTACAACCTGTATAGGTCAAGATTTTTTGTGCATTTTGTGATTTCTGCCATTTAGAACTTACATAGAGATATTTTTGTTCTTTTACCTCTGATACTTAGTTTCTTAATGCTGGCCTTGAGTTAAATGCAGACTTGCTATATTATTTAATTAACATGAGAAACACTGAAATTTTACAGGATATTAATGATAAGCTTCCAAAAATTACTATATTAATTAAATTATACTTACTTCTTAGGGAAGTACACCTGTCTTCCATTGAATGTCACTGAGTGGCAACCATATAGATAAAAGTGTAATATTTTATTATATGAACAACAGTTCCATTTTTCAACCCTAAATTCAAAGCAATATCAAACCCCTGAAATTTTGAAAGAAATTTTAAATCAGTAGTAAGTAAATTATAGGATAGCAACCAATAGCACTAATAATTTATTTCCATATATGGACTGTTTCGTTTTTCTTAATCTATAGAAGGAATGTATCAATAAAAATATGCATTTCACAGTACTGTGTTTGTAATTTTTTTTGAAAATATTAATTGTCTTTGGGCTTTATAACCTCATAACTTGAGACATTAATCTATCCCCTTTCTAATCTTAAACCTAATAGGATAGCAGGTAGCTGGATCAGATCCTGGAATAAACAAGTGCTCAACTCTTTTATTTATTATGAGTGAATCTGTAATTTTTTCAGGCTGATTATCACAGATTCCTTGTTCAGCTGTATTGCTGAATGACTGTGTCCTTCATTGTTTCAATCAGCTTTCAGTCCGCAGTGCAGTGATTACATGCAGAAAAAGGTGAACTAATTTTCCAGGTAATATTTTCTGAGGTAGGATCAAAGGGTTTATTAAAACCAAGATGTGTTCCTTCTGCTTTGCTGCTTTCTCTATGTTGTATACACCCTCCTAAGGTGTGCACGGCTTCTTTTTCTACACAAAAAGCAAGAGCAGAGTGACCTTAAAGTAAGGGCCATTGTGTTCTGTCAAGAATAATACATCATTGATGCTTTTCACCTCATTACAGGGTAAGGAGAAGGGTAGTGAGATGTTAAACTTCTACTGGAAACCCAGTCCTTTTATTATAAATTGTCTACCATCAGTAATGTCTAATTGTCTGTATGATTCTGTATACCTAGCTAAAAAAATATTAAAATACAGAATTAGGTAGTAAGGACAAAATCATAATATATTTGATAGTGGGATTAAACAGATTTTTTAAAATGTTTTCTAGGTACATTCTAGAACACAAACACTATAAACATGCTATTCGTAATAATCAAGGGTAGGGGAACAGTGAGTATGAAGAAACTGCTTGAGTGGTTAGCTGTGTTAAAGTGAGGTAATGACAATGTTACCAAAAATTTTGTGCTGTGTAAATATGCACAGACATATAGTATTAAGAAGTATATATTATAGTATTAAGAAAAACAGTTGTCAGAGTGGATTGGTATTATTTACCCATTATGGGACTAAGGGGAGACATTTACTTATCTTACAGCAAAGCTTACCTGCTTTGTAAACAGCAAATGAAAAACTAAGCTATTGTCAAATCTCCATTGTTTTCCTTATGTTCTTTAGAGTTTTTATTAATTTGATGTGGTCTCCTTTGTTGTAGATGGGAAAGTTTGCTGCGAGTTATTAATAGTCACCTCTCTTGTAGATAGGTAACAAGTGGAGTTGTTTTACTGATGGCTGTTAAGCAACATAATTAGCAATAAACACACGAGCAGTTCTGCAAACCAGTGTGACATTAATTCTGATACATTTAGTTACTTGGAAACAGGGGTACTTATTAACTACTAACATTTCCATGTGATAACTATTCTGTTTGGTTTCTTTCTTTACTTGTTCTCTGAACTGTAAAAGTATCTGAAGCCATTATTTCTGAAAATACTTGAAATCATTATTTATGAACTATCAAATGCATTGTTACTTCTGTTTTCCTTCATGCCTACACAATACTTAGTGGGAAATTCCCAGCAAGTTTATGACTATGTATAGGTTTGTTATGATAAAAATTGGCTCTAGGTCTTTCAGCATAATAAATTGTCTATTCTTTTGTGGGTTTTTGTTTTGCTTTTTTTTCCTTGGTTCAGCTGTAACATAAGATGCAACTTTGTGTTTGGGTCTTTACTAAGAAATTTCAAATTAGAAATATTTTTATTCTTACCATAAGTGGTAAAATGAGCATATGATTGTTGTGGCACTTTATACTAATCTAATTAAACCTGCAGTTAAGTTAGTGGGAATATGAACCCTGAATGTCATTGCATGGTGAGTGTTACTGTTTTTGCCATCACCCCTGTGTCTATTTCTATTCCCCTGTCATGTAAATCAGGCCATAAGTATCAGTATTTTTATTGCATTTTTTGACCTTTTTCCCTAAGACAAACTTGTTTGGCAGAACTAAAGATCTAGCAGGGTTTTCATCATCTTTGAGGATCTATTTAAAGCAAATAACCATACTAATGTATCTGTGCTTATTTTGGGAAGGCAGTTCAGCTATTAATTTGTTTCAATTAGTGTTGTTCATATCACTGTAGTATGGAAGTAACAATTAAAAATACTGAGACAGGGAAATTATCCTTTAGGAAATGAAATATCTTCTAAGAGTTTACAGTATTTGTCGGTCTTTCACTCATCCCCCTGGGCCCCAAAATAAGATTCAGCCATGACACTGAAATGCTCTTAGGGAACTGGAGGAGAGGAGTTTCTATGTGTAGTAATTAATTACTAACATTTTTGGTTTTGAATATTAGGGAGTAAAAGAAGCAGTATCTTTAATTGACATTGAATAGAAACTGAATTGTAGAGCCAGCTGGCTCAGCTGTTGGCATATGACAGAACAGCGGGAATCGAACCAGAAAACCCTTTATGAGGTTACTGTAACCTGGAATTCATGGCAATAATTTTAATGGGTGGGTGCTGTTCATCCCTTAGTAAAAGGAGCAGGATACAGAGGGAGAAGGTCTAAAGAATTTTCCATTATCATTTTTCAATTACATTAATAGTCAAAAAATAGAAAATTTATTCTGAAGACAGCTCTGGTTTCCTTGTATAGATTAAAAGTCTATTCCAACATTATTGGAAAATACTAATGTTCTTGGTTAACTCTTTCTAACAGATCAATTTTTTTTTTCAGGTCGAAAATTGAAAAAGTTTAACAAAATTAAGGTTGTGAGAACATTAGATGTTGCACTCCAGCAGCCAGCAGCCCTTCAAGATGAAAGCCAGGCTCTAACCCAAAGGCTGTCCTTTTCTCCAAATCAAGAAATACAGTTTGTTCCCCCAATGATAAGCGTTTTACGAGGCATTGAGCCAGAAGTTGTCTATGCTGGTTATGACAATACAAAACCCGAAACACCAAGTTCCTTGCTGACCAGTCTGAATCATCTTTGTGAGAGGCAACTTCTTTGTGTAGTCAAGTGGTCTAAATTACTACCAGGTAATATAATTTCTTATATGTAGTGAATTGTATTTAAGCAAATATTTCATGAGAGGAGCAGTCTAAAGATAATACTATTGACTACCTGTTAATTCTTTACAAATTCTGAAATTATTAAGCTTTCCCTTATCAGATAATTTAACTAATCAAATGTATTTTAATAGGGAAGCACATTTGAAAGAATCCATCTAAATATTTAGATTCACTCCAAGTAAGCACAGGAGCTCCGACAGTTCCTGTATGTGATTGTAATTACAGCCTTTCTTCTGTTTATTCATTTGATATAAAAAAGGTTGTATATTTGCTTATTCTTTATTCTTCTTATTACTAAAATTAATTTTTGAAAGCACCAAAAAGTAAAATTTTTATAAATAATACCAATTAGAAGTAAGCTGCTCACAAACAGACTGGTAATAAGAAGTAATTGAATTTATGAAGATCCACAACTGGATTGAAAAAAAAGATCCATTTTGTATATTTATGTGTGCTGTATGGTGATAGGGATCATCATCGTCATCCTGGGATATGTAGAAATCAATATATTGAGGAGAAAGCCTGGAAAATAGTCTCATGTGAGCTCAGTTTGACACCGCTGCTGCAGAAAGCAGTAGTCTCAATCACTGCTCTTCCCATTGCATTTGGCACTTAACAGACCTCTTGAGTGAATTGATTCATCTCACCAAATGGGAGGAAAAGAAACCTTGTTTTAGCCCTCTGTGTTTCCTGATGTCTTCATGAACTGAACCAGTTCACTGAGGAGGAGCATGAGTGCCGAAGCTTGCTTGAAGGAGGTAACAGGACCACACAATGAGGATCAGGAGTGCTCCTTTCAGTGGCAGGAAGCTATTAGTTTCACTCAGATAATTCGTGGCAATCTTTAAATTTTTCAAACAGCAAAAGCGATCAAACACAAGCTCACAACTGAATATGGTTCTCTTAAGTTGAATGCAAGAAAGGTGCTCATATTGGATGTTTTTGTGTGACAGCTGCATCTTATGGTAAGAACACTGATGTTCAAGCTATTGACATTCAATGAGAGTTGGCTACAGTGATGATGTTACAAACTGTCATATTTTTACCAAAGGAAAAAGATATACATTCCTATCCTCTGAAACAGTCATTTTTGGTAAAATAAATTTTGGTGTGAACATTTCAAAATACTGGATGAGAACAAAAAGACAAGAGGTTAACTAAGATAGGCAGTTATTACCCAAGCATTGGAGAGCTACATCCCCAAAACTGCTTGTCTTTCTAGGTGTTCTCAGTTTGATAGCTCAGATTTGTAATCTCAAAACACCTACTTAGCTGCTGTCTAAATGAGAATGATGAAATATTTTATCTTGAATTTCATTTCCAGGTTTTCGGAATTTGCATATCGACGATCAGATAACCCTTATCCAGTATTCCTGGATGAGCCTAATGGTGTTTGCCATGGGATGGAGATCATACAAGCACGTCAGTGGTCAGATGTTGTATTTTGCACCAGATCTGATTCTAAATGAGTAAGTAGAATGCTCCCATGAATAACATGTTGAACTTTTATGTGCCAATGGGAATGTGACTCCATTGAGGCTAAGATTTCATTCATTATTTGTTCTGTTTCAAAATTAATGGCCAAGTCCTCTGACCATATCAAAGTTTAGTATCTTTGGGAGTGGTTTTGTGGGAACCTCAACTATTCTGTGTACATGGTCAAGCAAAAGCAGTTCAAACAGAATTTTAATTATCTAAGAAAAAAAAAATCATGCTGTCAGAAGATTTACTTCAATTTTTATGAATAAGTCATGAGTTAATGTTTACTAAATGGGACTGAGTGTGGGTTTTTTCGTTGTTTTTGTTTGGGTGTTTTTTGCAAATAGTTTGCCTAAAATCTAAATGCTCAGTAAAAAAAATACTTATCAAGTAGGAATTTTAATATAAGGGAAAAATTATATGAGACTGCTCTTTTCTGCTGGGGGATGGCAGAGGCTTTTTGGCTTGGATTTTCCTTCGCTATGCTTCTTAATTTAGATAATCATCATTTCAGTCTTTGTCAGTTTTCCAGCTCCGCAAATTAATATTGTCAGACTTGTAATTTTATATTCTTTTGTTATAGTACATGGGAGGTTGCCAGGAACAGTAAAACATAATTTAATCCCTATATTTATTTTTCCTTAATAAATTTTTCTCCCTTTTTTTTTCTTAAAATACTAAAAGAACTGTTATGAAGCAAGCTCAAAGAAAAACAGGTATTTTGTAAGACATGTTGTTTAAGGATTAAGGGGTGGATTTGCAGAAGATCTGGACACCTGATTTTAAAATCTATAGATGTGCAAGATCCTCCCAGTGAAGTTCTTTGTAGAAGATATTCAGTAGAGCCGACCCTATAGCTCCTGACCTTTTCTGTTTCAAATGACTGTAAATCACTGTGAGGTTGTTGAGTAATGAATTCTTTCCTGTCCCATTTTTATTAATTGTGCTGTACAAATTGAAATACTTAGAAGTGATGAGATTGAATTAATTTCTGACTGTATTGTTGTCCCAGCATAGTCTTATACATCTTATGGTTACATTCAGAAGAAACACAGAGTGAGTTGATAGCTTTAAGCAGTAATGTCATGTCCTTGGAGTATCACCCCGCTTGTGCACCACTGCTGACGGCTTGTGAAGAAGACTTTAAGTACTTTCTTTGGGAATGGTGTTAAGATTTATGAACCCTGATTGTAATCCACCAGAGACATCCAGAGACAGATTCTTATTATCAACTCAGGATCATCTATGCGGGGTGCTGACAACATATTCCTCTCTTGGTTGTAGAACATCTCACTCATCAGGGTCATACTAGAGATGTTATAAACAAGGAGATATAAAAAGTGAACGATGCACTGAATCATATCTGCAACTATTTATTGGAAACAAGTTAGCTTTTAGATCAGTAAAATGTAAACAACTTTATCTATGATGATGTCTAAGTTTGTACTTTAATGTTCACCTTAAGCAAGGGTAACTGCTGAACTTTGCCAAAAAAGTTAGCTGTCCTGGTCATGCATCCCCATGACTTTAGCTGAGCTGGACCAAACCCTCTGTGGCTGCACTGTCAGACAGATGAGTTTATATGCCTGAGAGGTGCCCCAGATAAAGCCATTCATTAGCGGATAGAGATGATCCCTGACATGACTCACCATGCAGGAGTGCAGGCACTAATGCCAGAATCACAGGAGTGTGTGCCTAGAGGTAGAAGGAGATAATAGAAGGTCCTTTTGCAGGGGCAACACTCACCATAGTTGTTTCATAATTACCAGGAAACCACAATCAAAGCTTGTGTCACAGCCATTCTATCATTTAGTGAACTGAGTTGTAATGCTTCTAGGGAAGTATGTGTTTGGTAGCATCAATTTCAGACCAAGAAAGCCAGTAGTGCTAGTTAGACAAAGATTTCTTTGTGTTAACACCCTGCAAGGACTTACCGTTCTTGTATTTTGCAGTGTCTGAAAATTTGAGTAAGAACAACATTTAAGCTGCTAAACCCTAAAAGCTGCTATTGCTCTTCATAGATAGTAATTAAGAAGAGATGCTACCAAAAAGGAATAGAAAAGGAGATTTAAAGTAGATGAAGAAACAAGTCTATTCAGGTCTAAAAGATTAAATTTCTATGGTTATGTCATGTAAGAGCTGGTACAGATATCAGATGTTGAACAACATTGAAATAACTTTCATTCAAGCTGACAGTAACACTTTGACAAGAAAAAAATTCAATGCATTGAAAAAATCTTTTTTAAATGGAAAATATCCTGTTTTGTTTGCTGAGGTCACTACCTGCAGTCAGGTTGGAATGCTGATCTGAACTCACTAACAGGTGGGCAAGCAAAATTTAATCTTCTGGTTATTGTACCTAATTCATCTGGATTGTGTTGCCACCTTTTAAAATCAGTCCAAATTATTGGATCATCAGGTTAATATGCAATGAATTCAGTCTAGATTAGAAACTTTGTAATGCTACCATTGCAGTCATTTCAGTTGGAAATTTGTCCTACTAAGTATATGCAGTAATATATACTCAATATACCAAAATCACAAAGAGAAAAGTGGTATCAAAGTGCTGCAAAAAACCCCACAGTTTTATGTATTTCTGTGTGATTTGTTCTGGTTACTTCTGTGGGAGTTCAGGAAAGGTTGTATTAATGTCTCCATGTACTTAGCATGTAACATTTTAACTGTTTCTTTAATGGCATAACATGCTACAGAGTAATATCATTGCTGCTAGAAGTACCAGGCTAGAGTTGCTACAAAGTATCTTGATACAGATATTTTTGGAAATCCTAAGAATAAGCTTTTCTATAGACTTTCAGATTTGTCTTCAGTTCTGTGCTTTGAAACCTTTACGGAGATAGACAAATCTATTGACTTCTAAAATAAGATAGTACTTCACATTATTCATCAGGGTATTTTTAATTAGTAAATTCCCTTTATTTTTAGTGGTTAGAGTTCAGCTTTGATAATTTTTGGTTTCTTTTCTGGACAGCAGTAACAGATTTAACATCCAAAATAATAGCACATTCATTGCAATAAAAAACTAGCATAGGAACAAAAATAATCAGAAAATTGTTTACGTGTATAAGCTTATCTTTAATTTTTGTAATGTGATAAACTGCTAATAAGACCTTTCTTTCGAGCAGTTAGTACTGGAGACATTCTTTGTCTTTGTTTACATGTTTTTTAATTTATTTTTTTAAACTTTTCTGGGTGTAAGACAGAGGATGAAAGAATCATCGTTCTATTCCCTGTGTCTATCCATGTGGCAACTCCCACAGGAATTTGTCAGACTTCAAGTAAGCCAAGAAGAGTTCCTGTGTATGAAAGCACTGTTACTTCTCAACACAAGTAGGTTCTTTTATTTCTTTTTAACACATCACTACTAAAAGGGTTTTGAACCATGTTGTTTAACTTGACAACTTGACAATCACTAAGCTCTATGGCTTCACAAATGGAACTGTCCTAGATGGAATGTTAGTATTGTAAGACTAAAAATATTTTTTCTAATGTTTATAAAGAACAAAGAATTTGTGATTCATTGTTGGTTTTATTGTACTGGGGAAATGTTGGATCCCTTTTGACATATGGCCATACTGTGTTACACATTTTCAAAACAATTGTGCAGTATTTCTGTGTGGAAACATCGGTTCAAGTGACTCTACACAGATTTAAAAATCTCCAACCAAATCAAAACAATCTTAAAAGTATTATAACACATTTAAAAATATTTAATAAATTATCAAGACTGAGGGCTTTATCTTGACCAAGATCTTAAAGCATGTTTGCTGAGATTTAGGGAAGTGGCCATGACAAACAATATAAGCAGTTATTCAGCTTTTTATAGTTATAAATAGGTGAAGTTTAGCACAGATATAAACAAATGGAAATGTTTTTCTTTGGTTTGTTTCTCTGGAAACAAAATCTGTGGTCACTTAATTATACGCATCTTTTCAAGAATGCAGCATACAGCTGCATTCCCCATTACATAGGAAATGTGACTGCTCGTGAACTTATCTTCCAAAATCTTCTCTGAAATACTAAAATTTGCATCTGCTAAGGCCATAATTGTTAGTTATGAATCCCCAAATAAATTTTTTTTAAAGTTATACAGGTGCTGTTAGACATGACAATAAGCACTTTTGAAAAATATAGTGGAAAGAATGTAAAAGTTTTGTTCTCAACACACAAAGGGGTCAGAGGAGAGATGTGCAAATCCTGCATGACCTGCTTCTTTGTTTTACAAAGTTTAGTTAATTGATAAGGAATTAAAATTTAGTCCCTCTCAATCTGTTCATGCCTGGTATTTGCATAAACCCATTTGTAAAAAAAAAAAAAAAAAAAAAAAACAAAAAAAAACAAACAAAAAACTGGTCTCAGCAGAGAGTAAGTTTAAAAAGATATGAACATGGAAATTACTAAAAGAATGGCAATATTCCATACACTCTGCTAAAGCAGTAAAGGTAATGTGGATAAAAATCTAAAAGTCCTGATATAACTCCAGCTGCTTTGTTAGAATATTAATGTATTTTTTTTTTCAATGCTTTCCCCCTTGTTTTCATCCCAAATAAACTCTTTTCTATCTTCTAAAATTTCAGTTAAATTTAGATAAATTTGTGACAAATTTGTGATAAATTTCAGCTATCTCTGTTCCAGAAAGTTCATATCAAATTCAAAAAAGCATGACAGTGTTGGTCCAATCCCTCTAATTTTTGAGTGCATCAATTTAATGGAATTCATCCAGTTACCTTTCTTTATCAACTGCATTGCATTCAGAAACTATTTTTTTAAGATGATATGTTTTGTATATGCAGGAAATCACTTAAAAAAAAAAAAAAAGTATTTCTACCTGTTCTGATGAGTTTTGCTTTTTGTTCTCTCCTGCATTTATTGTCTTATAGGAAAAAACAATTTGTCAGATCTTTGGGAAAAGAAACACACCTAATACTTGTTGCTGAGACATTTAGTAAACATTCGGTACTGTATAAATATAATTCCACAAAAGTATTTTCAAAAAGCCATATAACCTTGTTGTTGTTTTAAGGTGTTTCAAGACTACTTTTATTTTAGTCATGATGTTCATCTTAATCCACTTCAACTGTGAAAGTACAGCCATTTCAATCTTACGTGTACTAACAGTAAATCAAATCTAATCCTTTAGTCTCTCATTGTGTCTTCTGTTCAATTATTTACATGAACTGTTTTTGACATTTTTAGATTATTCCAAAGCAGCAATAATTTGAAATAAACTGAGTGTCAATCTCAATACATTTCTAATTTTGAATGGACCTCCAGCCTAAGTTTTAGCATTATATTTGATTTCACAGTTTTTTCTTTGAGTTGGCTGAGGCTTAAATGTAATGCTCTCCAGACTTCTGATTTAAAGGAGTTTCTAAATCTTGTTACATAAGAGTTTGGCTCGGTTTGTGCCACTGCATAAAAGTATCCTCATTCTTGACACATGTTCAGGGAAGGGAGCAGCTCAAATAGATAGCTACAAGGAACATTGGTCATTAGGTGGGAATGTGTCTTTTTGCAGAATTCAGAGGAAAAATGCCATTCATTGATGGAAGATAACTTCAAAATTAATTTGCAGGGGAAATATAAAGACTTAATTGCTGGTTTAGAGATGTAAGTCAAGGGTAACTTCCATCTGACCCTAAACTCCATCAGAGCCACTTTATATGAAAACGTTCCTTAGTTCTCTGTAAAAGAAATATCCACAATAATCCAGGCTTTGAAAATTAAACTATTCTTTTTCCATGACACTTATCACTAGTAGCCACTAACAGGCTCTTTTCTCAGTGTTCTCTCCATGGCCTCAGTTTTATTCTCACACCTGACCTTTAAGAGAAGAAGGAGTTCAACCAGTTTCTCCTCCTTGCTCATTCTTCTAAAAAGCTGTTCACCTTTAAGTCTCTGATCAGTTCTATTAAGTGAAAGAGGTTCAAACAGGAGGTCTGAGCCCTGGCAGCTTTACTGTCTGCACTGCTTTAGAGCTGTTAGTTCATTCCTTGACTCCATTTTGAAGCACTCCAGCTAGATCTCTCTACCACAGATTTGCTGTGAAGAGGGCAGACCCTCAGCAGGGTAAGCATGCATCAGTCCATAACGTGTTTCCCCAAAGACAGGAGTGGCTCTTTAAGCCCTTTTTTCCCCCAGCTAACACATGTAACCGAAGCTTAGGGATATTTCTAGTCATAAGGCAGTTAGCAAAATGAACTGATTGCTCCTGGTATATCCTTTTAACTAATTTTATCACTGGTTTTGGAGTAACTCCTGAAGGGGAAGAAGTACCTGGCACATAATAATGAATTGCACTGTACAGCATGAAATACTGTAAATTTTTCCTGTACTTGAAATTTCAGTGCCTTTAGAGTAAATTGTAGCCCAGCTGATTTGGTGTTTTTTTTTTAGTTCCTTTGGAAGGTCTAAGAAGTCAAAGCCAATTTGATGAGATGAGAACAAGCTACATCAGAGAACTGGTGAAGGCAATTGGTTTGCGCCAGAAGGGCGTTGTGGCCAACTCACAGCGTTTCTATCAGCTTACAAAACTGATGGATTCCATGCATGATGTAAGTTGATTTGTTAATGCTTTCTGCTCTTTATGTGAGAAGGAATTTCCTAAAAGTAATTCTATGGAAGGGAATCATCAGCAGTGCTAAACAACAGAAGAACAAACAAAAAACTCCCTTATTGTGTATATTTGTGTGAATAGATAACTCTATATTCAACATCAGTATTTGTATTGTGCACATATTTTATGGTATACCACATCAAAGTATTTGTGAAACATGCATTAGAGTGCTACCATTTTGTTTAATTTTTAGTGTATTATAACCAGTACAATTGTGGGCTTTGGTAGGGGTGGTGTATATGTGTGTGTGAGCACGTGTATACTTGTTCAGGAGAATAGTGTGAGGTAGAGGCAATTCAAGTTGCAAAGTCAGACTACTAAGAATTAGTGAAAGGCAACCAAGATTGGATTTCCAACCTTAGTTCAACTGGTTTTATGTGGGTATTCTGTACCACTTTTTCAGTATCTGTCTAGGTTTAGAAATGGAGTAATCTATGACAATTCTAGATACCATACCTTGGACTCTTGAGCTCAGTGTTGGTTGTGAGGAACTCCTAAGGAGTTCAAGGTGGACAGGACTTTTGCATCTTTTTATTCTTCAGAACTCAGCAAATCTGCATTTTATTTTAATTCAATCTATTCCTTTTAAATGCATACAGTAAAATAATCTGTGAGGAAGAGAAAGAGGGAGAAAGGCTTGCTGCAAAGTAACAAAGTGGTATTTGATCCATGGAGTATTTTCATTCAAGTCCTGTTTCAGCTCAGGTTGGTAAGGTGGTGGGAGATACAAGGAAAAGAAAAATCATCATGCTGGAGAGATTGTGTGATGTTAAAGCCTAAGGTATCAGAAATAGTCCAATATTTAACAACATAATGGTCACTGGTCTGAAATAAAAATTGGAATCTCTCAGGGAGGCTAGAAGAGATGTAATAATCATGTGTTGAGCAGTTGCTTTCAAGGGATTAGAGTCTGTGGAGTTCAGTGTTTGCAGCATACACTGATATGATCATAATGAAAACCATATCAAAGCTCTCAGGTAAGTAGTAAATGCTGCCTCTCAGAGCAGTATTTAAATAGCAGGTAGTGACCAAAGCACACACATGAATGTGAGAATAAGATATAAGGTTGAAAGCTTGTTAAGTAGTTGCCATTGCTTGTCACATACATCTTGAGTGAGGGTGATACTACTTTGTAATATTAGTGAAGCAGTGGTTTTATATGACTTGCCATAGCTATATGTATGGTTTTTGCCATTAATAGGGTCTGACAAGTACCCTCATTTTCAAGAAAGGACAGGGTAAGGTATAGAATGATGTGAGCTGATGAATGTGTAAGTGGTTGACAGCATGTTTATGTGGCTGCATTACTGTTAGCCTGATTGATCATGTTTGTATTTTATCAAATCCAGCTGGTGAAACAGCTCCATCTCTTCTGTTTGAACACATTTCTCCAGTCCCGAGCACTGAGCGTTGAATTCCCTGAGATGATGTCAGAAGTGATTGCTGCACAGCTACCCAAGATTCTAGCAGGGATGGTGAAACCTCTTCTCTTTCATAAGAAGTGAAATGTCTTTTCTCTTATCACAGAGATGATACCTGGGTCATTTTATGTTTGTTTATTTTGGTCAAGATTTTGCAATGTCAGGACTTCAGCATATTTGACATACTTACCCTGCCGACTGCTTTATACCTGTAACATACACAAGCCATTCAAGCTTGATGTACATATTGTGAGTTCCTGATTCCTTAACTGCAAAAATCACAACAGTCATAAGAAATGTTTTGTAAACTTGTCTAAGCTGCTTTTTAGATTTGCATATGAATGACAGTGAATAGACTTTCCAGATTTCTAACAACAGTTATACATTTTTCTTACACATTGTACACTCTTGAATTTCTGGTGTGACACGGTGCAAAATTTTTACTTTAGCACATTGTGTGCATGGGTACATGTGGGCACGTGCATAATGTGGGATTTCGGAGGAATTAAAATAAATATTGCCCACATTTTCTTACAGATATTTTACTTTTTATTACTGCAATGCCATCAGAAATAAATAATGTGCTAGGCACACAGTGTACATTCATACTCACATCTGTGGTCATGTTGCATTGAAACTCTTGATCCAGCATACTGTTTTCTGCATCATTCAGTGGAGCTCTTCTTCAAAAATCAGAAAGTTTAGGAAAATTTCAGTGTGTATTACACCAGAAGTAATGTGTATGCAAACCCACTAAGCTTTGGTTTGTGTTATTTTTCCTTAAAAGTTCAGCACTTACTAAGGCTAAATCACTTAGCTGTAATCCTAAATTCATCAACTCTTACATTCTCTATTTCAGAAGCTTTAAATAGAGATGTTTTCACTGACTGCAACTCTTAATAATCTTAATGTTTTGAATTCCAATGCTGAACACTCAATCAGCCATTAGCATCAAATTATAGTGAGATCAGATGCAAAAAGAAATGGAAAATATGACTGCAAACATTTTGATACACATCAGACTCATTTCAGTATGATTTACTGGAGCTACATATTTTCTATTTTAAAAGCACACCATTATAAATGGAGTAACTGTAAAAAAGGAATTGGACTCAATTAGCTTTATATTCATGTTTTACCATAGAAATGAATATTCAACTAAAAAATTACAATGTGGTGATTTTTGTTCCTTTGATACGGTTATGAAGCAACTCATGCATTTAAGGCAGTAAATTGTAGATATATTCAAAAAACAGAGAAACAGATAAACCTTAAGAAGAATTTATGAGTGTATTAAAATATGACAGATTTTGCCAGACATTACAAATTATATGTAAACATAGGAAATTGTGAGTCTTGTTTGGATACTTCTGGCCTTATGCTTTTGCTTTTGCCCATGGCTTGTTAGATGTCCCCATTGTGTGCCTGTGTCCTGCTGGTGATGTGTAGCTTGGTCTGTACAGACATATCCTTGTCACATGGACAAAGGCCCCTGGAATACAAGTTCAGTATCCCCAGCTAAATCAGGGTACCCCTCATTAAAAGTATAAGTGATGTTGCTTGTTGGTAAAAATTACATCTTGGTTCTTGAAAAAACTGCGGACAACTGACAAGTACAGGAATGTCTCAAGGTGTCCTTACTGGTCATAATTTCCTAAAGCCAACGAAGAAGAATCTACATTACAACTGGGAATAAGAGCATTTTTGAGATCCCCACATATCAATACAAAACCCACTAGAGCTGGTGCAAATGTGTGACCCTAGACAGACTTCTGTGTTAGTTGACAAGGTTTGTCATTTCTAACTGCCCAGGAAAGCAATGTCTTTGATATTCCATACAGTCTGACTTTAACTGTGATCCTTAAAGCAATTATGTTTTAATAAATAGCACAAAATTCTTTATTTCTACATTCTGAATTTTTTTTTCTTTATTTTGTGTTTGCAGTCAGTAAATGTGATTTTCAGTAAAAAAAATCCATTTCAGTCATTCCACTTTCATGTAACAACTGTATTTCTATGCATTCTTTTGGAACTGAAGTATTGCCACATGATTTACCACCGAGTAAGCAGACCGTCTATGTTACTGTTTAGATTAAACTGATAACAGAAACTTCCCACAGTAAAAATTACTCCTCACCATGCTAATTTTGAAATTAGACGACAGATCAGGCAGTATGTTTGCCTTAGGAATGCATGAATCTGCCTACATCTGTGTTTTACTCAATCTCTAAGTGGCTGACATGTCACCGTGTCCCATGAACTTGGCAGATTAGTCTGAAATGCACTATATTAGCCTCAAAGGCATAATCAAAAAGGAAAAAAAGATACCTTTTGGGAATAGATGACAAAGCTTAAAAACATTCTCAAATTGTATTTCTGAAAGGCCTCTAACTCACAGAAAAAATTCCCAAAAGTTCGTGGCCATGATGAATTCCCTGCACAAGATAGAATGATTGGGGAATTGTGTCTGCTATAAGTCTGAAAGTCCTGTGATCATTATGTGGTTGTATGAAGTTTGGGAAAAAAAAAACAGTGATAAACCCAGATTATAAGATGGCCTTTAATGTCCATTTTGATATTGTCATTTGCTCTGGGTTATGTAGAGACTGTGAATAGTGGAAAGGGACCTGGGGGTGCTGGTCAGCAGTGGATGAGCATGATCCAGAGTGTGCCCAGGTGGCCCAGAAGGCCGATGGCATCCTGGCCTGGCTCAGCCAGGTGTGGCCAGCAGGAGCAGGGCAGGGACCGTCCCCCTGTACCCAGCACTGCTGAGGCCACAGCTCCAATCCTGTGCTCAGTTCTGGGCCCCTCAGTGCCAGAGAGACATTGAGGGGCTGGAGCGTGTCCAGGGAAGGGCAGCGGAGCTGGGGAAGGCTCTGGAGCACAAGTGCTGTGAGGGGCAGCTGAGGGAGCTGGGGGTGTTCAGCCTGGAGAAAAGGAGGCTCAGGGGGCCCTCAGCACTCCCTGCAGCTGCCTGACAGGAGCGTGCAGCCAGGTGGGGTCAGCCTCTTCTCCTGGGTAACAACTGGTAGCAGGAGAGGATGTGACCTCAGGCTGTTCTAGAGGAAGTTCAGGTTGGATATCAGGCAGAACTTCTCCATTGAAAGACTGGTTAAGCATTGGAAGGGGCTGCCCAGGGAAGTGTTGAAGTCACCATCCCTGGAAGCGTTCAAGAGATGACTGAACTTACTTCTGTGGTTTAGTTGACAAGGTGGAGATCAGTCAAAGCTTGGACTCAATGGCCTTGGCAGGTCTTTTCCAAACTAAATGATTCTGATTCTGTGAACATTGATCAGTACACCTGATTTCTTCCTTCCCTACAGAAATCTTGTGTACTATGACTTTTCAATCCTGCAGCAATGTTCAGAGAGGAATTACTTGATTTTTTTTACTGAGTACAAGGTTTTATAGTTGTGTGTGCCTATGTCCTTTAACAGTTTTTTAAAGAGCAAAGCATTTTGGACCTGAGCTTTACAAATAGGTCTAAATAGACATCTTGTAGTGCTTCTCAATATATTGAGTAAGGCAGAATGCTGGATCTTCTTATGGTGTGTTTATACACTAGGAATAACAGGTCTCAGCAGATGGACTTGTCTTATTTTCTGACATTTAGGATGTGCCTGACTACATTTTAAAAGTGTGAAACCTGTTGTATTAATTAGAAAGCTTGCCAGCCATCTTCTACAGGCTTTTGTTTCAAGCTATGACTAAAAGTTCTTCATGCACTGAATAATGCAGGCTGTGTCTGAAACTAAGCCTCTCCTGTTCTGTGCAGTTGAGTATTTTTGATCAAAGCCCTTCAGCCCTACCTTCTGTTGGTGCTTGAGTGAAGCAAGCAAACCAACCCATGAAGTCATCAGCTTCCTTTTTAAGTCATCAGCTTCCATATTTATGGCTTTTAAACAATGTTTTGGGGGTTGAGGTGCCTGGCCATGGCAGCTCACTTGTGTTTGGAGAGGTGAGACCTCCAGCCTCTGCAAGCTGTTCTCTTTGTCCGTGAGCTGCTCCGCAGTTGTGCTTGCTGTGGTCCAAGAAACACAAAAGATCAAACACTTGGCTCATGTTTTCAAAGATCTCAGCTGTATCCACAGCTGGGACCAGCCTTTAGGGGTGGAGGAATGTGGGTTCCTTAACACCTAGTCCATGACAGAGGGAATTGTGTTCTGAAAAGTTTTCAGTTGATTTCATGGCACTTTGAAATGGCCTGGTTATATGTGTGCATAATAAATATACATAATAATTTCTGATCTGCAGCTGTTTCTTCAGCTGCACTGGGGTTATGCTTTCTTGTGCTGTATGTGTGACATATAAACTTTCCCATTGAAAGTAAGACCTAAATTTGTGTTTTCTGACAGTCAATGCCTTGTTTGTACCTTAGCTGGGTTTTTTTCTTTCTTTTCAAGTAGTTCTCTCTCCATTACCTTTGCTGGGAAGGTGAGGTGCTTTCCTGTGTTCCTACCGACACCCAAATATTCATCTCAGTTACCACTGATGTGCCAGGGGCATGAACAGCAGGGATCCTACAGGAATCCTTCCTCTCCTCTCCTCCCTGCCCAAAATTAAGGTTGGTTTATCTGCAGAGCAGGAGAGGATGGGGCTGCCCTCCCCCCCTGCAGTGCAGCTCTGAGCACACATTTCTTGCCTTACATGCTGTTTGTGGCAGGCTGACCTTTCTTTCATTCCAAGAAGTCAGCTTGCAGCCACAGAGCTTATATCCAAAGCCCTCCCAACTTTCCACGGCTCAGAAGCCTGTGAGCATACTGCCAGGCTGGACTGTCAGCATTGCTGGATTTATTGGTTTGTACTGCTTTGTGTCATGGTGACCTGACTTGAACAGAGATTTGCTTTTAGTTTAGCTCTCTTTTTCCCTTGGAAGATGAAAAGGAAAAAAACTCTAATATTTTAGGTATTTTTTGGTTTAAAATTTACTTTTTTTTTTTCAATGAACGCTATTAATTTATTAGATTGATGTTATTTGCATGCAGAATGGTACTGTAGCTTCTCAGATGCTTGGACAGGAACATGCAGTAAAAGGTGACTGCACAGATATTAATAACTAAGTTAAAATTTATCTGCGTGTTTACCTTTAAGAGAAAATAAATAACACACAGAAAATAGTCTTTAAGTGCTCTTGGAACTATGCAGCAGTTGCATAACTTCAAATACATGAGCAGTGCTGCTCCTTTGTTGATTTTTTTGCTCACATTTAGGAATTGTTTTCCCTGGGTTGAGCCCACAGTATGGGGCTCTGTATGGGGCATTTAAGCATGTATAGAGGACATCAGATAGTGGTGAGCTTTCATTTAATTCTAGCATATCCTTTAAAACTGGCACCACTTCAATTTCTTGCTGGTGTGGGGTGGGCTCATTATAAAAATACCATCACAAGCCTTTTAGTCATAGATCATGTTTTTCTGACCATGAAAACTGTGTTACCTTTTCACCTCTATGGGTACAATAGTTCCACCCATTTAACATTCAGGCATATCAGTGAGGAAGTTCTCACAGTGTCATTTAAATAGTCTCACTCTATTGCATTTTCCCACACTCAATTCAAATACCTACCCAGCCAGTTCATGACTAAAATCTCATTTTCCTTTGTGGAGGACAAAAAAAGAAATAAATCATTGTCAGGAAATCAGAACACTGCATCAGTGAGCTTCAAACAAGGGGCTAGATTGAATGAGAAGCAGGTAGGGAGCATAATAATCACCTTTGACTTTGCATCAGAAATAACTGGGCAGAGAAATAGAGAGACCTTTGTGTTATACAGGTGAGATTTATGTGAGCATCACCATAAGCTGCTTATTCCAGGGATGTACAGTTCTCTCAGAGGCCTGTTTTCCATATGCTGGATGGGAATGTAGGAATGAAGTTACACTTCATACCCTGTATTGTTGGGTGATGTCCAGTGTGGGACTCTAATCTGCGATATCTCCAGTTGGGAACAATGTTCTCACTATGGTGCTGCTCAAAGAAATTGATTTATTCTGGCAGGCTGTCTTGGCTATATGGAGCATGAATAAGGGAAGCACCAGAGCAACATGTGCATGGCAGTGTGAATCCACAAAGGTGTGGGTGTGATCTTACTGAGAGTATTTGAAAAAGAAACACCTGGCCACCTGCAGTCAATATGTTCCCAACCATTTCCCTAGATTCCAGCAACATTCCTAAGAGTAAAACATGGATTTTGATGGAGGCATAATCTGTTGTAGACAAAGGGCAACACACTTGACAAAAATTTACCACTGTTAAATAGAAAAAACTGTGACATGATTCTGTCAGGACAGGCTCTCAGCTCACCTATGGTGCATTACACACAATGGATGGGAATAATCATCTTTTGGCACTGTCATCACCATACACCAAGCAGTGGCAGCTGAGGATGTCAAGGCTTTTCATTTGAAAATTTAGATGTTTTTTTGTCCTAAAGCTCAGCTTACAGAACAGTCACACTGCACTGGCCAGTTTATTTCTTTATATAATTTTACACACTCACAATAATTTTACACTTACAATAATTTTACACACTCACATCCCCAGTTGATGTTAGAAGCAGTTCCTAGTGATGGCTACAGCCAGCTTAGGTTTTATTGGGAGACAGAAACTGCCTCCCTTTCTCAAGCTTCACAATACAGGTCATGTGTCTGTTTGGCTGCCCACAGCCAAAAGGTTCCACAAATCTGACATTAAAAAAAAAACAAACAAAAAACCAAAAAGAACTCCAAACATCTGAAATTTTGAAAATACTACTTAATGAAGTTTTCCACTTAAAGTATCCTTAAAAGCAGTCCCTGAAGACAGACATTAATTTTAAGAAAAACTACATGATAGAGAAAAGCACAAACCAAAGCTGGGCACTTCTGGAATGCATGATCTGTTGAAGTTTCTGAATTTCTTACAGCATCTAAATCCCAGTTTCAAATACTTGTGAAACATTTATTCTCCCCTCCTTCCTGTGCCTTCAACACACCTGCTTTTCCCAATGGGTTTCTTGGATGTGTAATACATTAACACTTTGTAGAGTCTTTGTAATCCTTAATGGAAAAAATCTGTAGAAAGACAAATAATCCTTAATTTTGAGACATCTTTGGACTGGTCTTCATATTTCTCTGTATTTAACATTCAGGATCATGACAGATACAATTTATGCTTTGCTGCTATTTTTATTTTTGGAAAAAAAGACTTGTATAAGATTTCTGTATTTTCCTCTTGAGGAGCTTTCATCTCTATATTTGTACAACTGAAATAATAGCTTCAAATATTTTTGCAAAGGTGTTGTCTTGCCACATTGTGTCATGTCCAATAAACTGGGGATGTGCTTGCTTTGTTGCAGTATGAGATGTGCAAAAATCCTCTTGGTGGAGACACTTGTGCTGCAGTCCTGCAGGCCAGCTGCTGGGGGGCTGATTTTGGGGGAATACTTTGGCAGCTCCAGGTTAGAGACAATGCATGCTGATTAGTCTTTGAGTTCACACCTGTATGGCTGGGAAAGGGTAGTTGGGGGGGGGGGCAGAATTGTCTTCCACATTTTTTGCCATTCAAACCCTCTACAAGGCAGGACACAATGAAACCTCATTTAATTATTTAATTACTTATTTATGTCTTTATTTCTTCTTACATGGAAGGTTGTGACTTTAATCAAAACTGAAGCAGTCAAACTGCCAGCTGATAGAAGCATCAAAATAAATTACAATGCATTTCTGATCTCCTGGCATAAACACATCCAAAGGGAAAGTTTATTAAAAACTTTATTCAAAAAGCCTGCCCTGCAGTGCAGAAGGTCCAAGCAGAGCAGCACTAGCAAGAGGTGCTGATGTGAGAGCACAGACTGTGGGAGAAGAGGTGCTGGCATGGCACTGCTGGTCCAGACCAAAATACTCAGCAACAATACAGCTGAGTAGAGACACCATTAGCACAGCAGCCTACACATTGGGTCATCATTAATTTGTAACTATTTCAAAGCCAGGGTTTCAGAATAAATTGTCCCTGGACTTTACAGAGCCAGTCCACACCAAGAGCTGGGGCTTTGTGCTGCCAGAATTGGTCAGTGCCTGATCTGCCCTCTGAGGTGCAAGATGCAGCACACCAGGATGCATTCATCCACCATCCATCCACCCTGGGATGCTCAGTCATGGGGAGAAGAGCTTCATTGTTGCTGGTCATGGACCTGGACTGGTGCAACCTTTCCTTGGCTGCACCAACAGGGCTGCACAACATCACCCTGGCTTTTAGGGAACTGACTCCAGTGCTCAGTGATCCTTCCCTCATCCCTCTGCTTCCCACCCCGCTGCCCTGTGATGTGGTGTGCAACAGGCAAGGAGTGTGAGCTGCAGCCTGGAGAGGGGCACAGGCAAAATGGCTGGGAAATGCCAGGTGTTCTCCATCAACAGGAGAGACCACCCCCCTCCTTTCCTGTCCAAGGCAATACTGGCAAAAAACTGGTTTAGATGTCACCTCTTGCTAAGGATGTGCTGCAGTGTTAGTGTGCCCTCAGAGAAGGATTAGTCATGCCAACAATGCCAATACTCATGGACATAATTTCCACATAGCACAGAACATCTTGAAAGTGATGTTGCAGGTTCATTTCTGAATGTCCTCATTCTTGTCAATTGATATCTTGGATGTTACCAGTGCTCCATGTACACATCACAGTTTGACAGCACTGGGACTTACCACACAGATGATTCATTTTCCAAATTAATTTAGTTTTAAGCATTCCATGCAGTATAAAACAACTTGGGAAGGCATTTACTCAGTACAAAAATACATGAATTTCTTTTACATGGAAGTTCTATTAACAGCTAGCACACAGAAGAAAATAATCTCTGAGACACTTGAACTTCAAGATGCCAAAGTGAAAGAATGTGGTCCTACTTAAATATGCAGTGGAGCAGATCTTCATTGGAACCTTTATTTAGGCCCCTGTTACTTATTTACACAATGGTGTTCCTCAGGATTGAGTGGAATAGCTTTGTGTGTGCATCTATCTATCTATCTATCTATCTATCTATCTATCTATCTATCTATCTATCTATCTATCTATCTATATGTATCTATATATAGATAAATATCTCTGTATGTAATCTATAGATTTATAATCTATCTATCTATATATCTATATCTGTGTATCTGCTCTGTCCCAAATCAGCCTCAATGCATGCCTCTTTTGCTCAAGCATAGTCTGGGGTTTTATTCTTTTAAACAGACATGGTAATAGAAGGGTATAAAAAATAAAATAAGATTACTCATTATTTGACATAGCATGTCCAAACCCTTTGAGGTAGAAGGTTTTGCTTTAACTTTTGCCAGATGAGAGTCCCCCTAAATGAGATAGGATTTTTATTGTGACATCTCAGACTCCACAATGATGCAGGTGCTCTGGAGCCTGACTCATCCCTGCACAGCACAGTGAGCTTCCTCTTAAACATACTAACAAGTAAAGCAATAATCACTGCCTGCCTACAGGGAAGGCAGAGCTGGCATTTTGTGATTGTCTAAATGAAAGAAATGAGCGGTGTCAGAGATGCTGCCCTGTGGGAATTCAGATGAAACCATCATTTGCTTTCCTGTGTGTCAGTAATGAAGGTGCTGCAGCACTGGAGAAGGCACCAAACTGAGCCAAGGCTGAGGTGGTGCTCTGAGGTCCAGTATCCTCAATCACCCCCTGTGAGCTGCCCTGGCTTTGGTGTTACCACTGTGTCACTCAGATGTTCCTGCAGGGAAGGCTGACCTAAACCTGTGCCAGGGAAAGAGCCGTGCTCGTTTCTTCTGCCTTCAGGTGAGGAGCTATTTGTGAGAGATTCACACAAATAACAGCATGATAAACACTCTGTCTTGATTGTCCCTCTGGATATAAACTATCCAGCCAAGCTAATTAGCTAAAAAGCCACAATATTCACCTGAGTTTCTCATGCTGATGTGCTTACAGATGTCATTATTATGATCATGCTTACATTTGGTTTCTCAGGTCATTTAGGAAATATTTCAAGGCATCATTTGAACAAAGATGAGGAAAAAATATTAAGGCAAGGGTTTGGCAGGGGCAGACTTGGTTCTGTGTTGCTCTGAGGGTAAATATGATTGTGCTGGTTTGTTTTGTATTGTCTGAACTTCAGGGGGATGGGGAGGCAGGGAGAAGGGCCCATCTGGAAATGTTACAAATCACAGCTGGAAGAGGGTGACACACTCCTATGGCATTCACTGCACGTTTCCCAGGGAAGGTCTGGGGAGAAGGACATTGTGCAGAGTGGCCATATTTCCCATCAAAGGCAGGCAGTTTGTCCTAATTACAGAAAAGAAACAGCCCTTCACAGGACCAAACAAAAGCACCCCTCGAGCAACAGCAATAGCAGGAAATAATAAACTTTTAAAATGACAATTTAAGATGAGATTTTATGTAAGGATATATCTGCATCACAGCTGCCCAGCAAAATTTATTTGCACCTAAATGTCTCTGAGGTCTCTGCTATCTGCCTGATTCCTTTAGATGCCCCTGGAAGGTGCACCGGGGCTCCCCAGTGTGGTTTTTGTCTTTTCTTGTGGATTTTCCCTGCTGAGAGGCATCCTGCTTGTTTTGTGGTAATTCAGGGCTCACAGCTGTCACTGCTTACACAGTCTCTGTTTCCAGCACTTTGTGCTCAGCCTCCCAGCTCAGGTGCACTGAAACCCTTGTTACCTTCTGGTGAGGCGCTTGCAAGCAGCACATGCTCTATTCATGTCCTGCATGACAGGTAATTTATTTGGAGGAACACTCCACGGATCAAGCTCAGGTTTCTTATCCCCCTTCTGCCTGGTTTGGGAATTGTCCTCTGAAAGGCTTCTCACGGGGCTTCCCAGTGTGTGGCTGTCTCACCTGCTTGTGCACTGTGCTGGTGTTTCCCTGGGGCTGCCCTGAGTGTGTGGTCATCCCCGGACCATGGAAAGCCCAAACGAGCTTGGCTGGAGGGCACTGCCCTGAGCTCTGCTGTGCTGTGACATGCTGGGCACCGTCCACACCCCACCCTGCCCCAAGCCCACCCAGGGCTGAGCCCCCCCACCTGCTGCCATAGCCAGAGCACAGAACTGCAAACCTTGTTTTGAAAACACCCCAAACCCAGATGCGCTGCACGTTTCCCTTTGCACGTGTGGGGTTTTTTTGTAGCAATACAAAAGCAATAACTGCCGACAAAGCTAAATCGCTGATGTTTTTCATTCAGATGGAACTGTGATCCCTTCTAAGGGCACCCAAGAACCATTAACAGTAATTTTAAATGAAATACAGCCGTGCTGGGTCTAACTAATCAGTTCCTCAATTATACTGGCAGAGAGATGTATTCCAATTACCCAAGTACTTTCAAGTGAATTAAGACTCCTTTCTGTACCGGCTGTGGAGGTCACTCAATGTTCCCATGAATCCCTGCATGTTTACATTAAAAAAGCACACCATGATCTTTGGCAAAGGCACTTGCTCTAGGTTAGTTCAGCTTTTGAGCTTGTTGCCATAAATACAATAGAAAAGAAGCCAAGCATTGCAAAAGAAGCCAAGAATATCTTTCAATACTTTGTTTCTATACCAGCGATTAATCCAAATGACACAGGAAAAGTTTTATAAACATGAAATAAAATTTTAAAATATGAAAGTGCAGATACCTTATTTACCATGTTTAATGAGCAGTGTCTGTGTTAGAAAGGTTGGTTTTGAAGGAATGCATCATGCCAAACTAATGAGAAAATGTTCTGAACCAGGACCTGAACTGACTTTGCCACCTGCTCAGTTTATCTCTATGCTGTTTCCCTGGATCACTGAAGTTTCTCCTCTTCAGGCAGGAGGCTGTGGCCAGCCTGGCTCATGTCAGCACACATTCTATACCAAAGCAATTCCACACATCACTTTCTCCATAGCTGACATTGAAGCCTTATCAATAATAAAGCCAAAAATACTAATTTTTTTCCAAACACATGAGAATCATACCTGGTAAGGAATGCAACCAAGTAATGAGATGTGTCTTCATCCTTTCTGGTAAGAAGCAGAGATGTCTCTGCCCTTGACAGTTTTAAAATAGGTGTTAGTGTGGTAATTCAACACAGTTGCATTGATTCAACAGCAATTTAAGTCTTTTTACATTTGAATGTTCAATGAAATGTCAAAACACAGCATGTCAGACAGAACACAGGCTTCCCGGAAATAAAAAAAATAAAATTGTAGTTATTCCCTGATGTCAAGTAAAATGGGAATCTGTGAAAATGAGTATGAGAACTATTTTAGAGCTTAGACTAGACTGCAAAGTAGTGTTCATTCATTCACTCCTGCAGATCAGGGGCTCTGAAGCTGAGAAGCCTCCTTTCCCATGGAAAATAGCAGAAAACACAACCTTTTTTTCCCCCCCAGATTTTTAGCATTAAATGAATGAAGTGTCATTTTTGATGAACTATCAACATGCAGATACTCTCCATTTCCTCCTGTGCCTATTCCCATTGCAGAGCTGTGCATCTGTGGCATTTCCAGCTCCCGACACTGCTGCTTCCATGGGCCCCAGCAGGAGTGGAGGGGAACCCAGTCCCAAGTGCTGGCCCCAGAGGGAGCTGTGGCAGCGCTGCTGCAGGCACAGGCACAGCCCGGCTCACCAGGCACAAAGGGCAGCAGAGAAGGGCAGGTGCCTCAGGCCATCTGTCCTTGCTCTTCTCTTCCTCCCAAAAGCCCCCTGGCACCCGGGAGTGTTGCAGGGAGTGATGGTGACAGCTTCCATTGCTATGGCTCCACACTCACGAACGGTTCACTCAGGGGGGGTTCTCTACACCTGAAGTCAGGGCACCAAGCCTCAGCTCAGCTCTAACCCCTCGCTGCAGCCCCTCTACTTGTCAGGCTTTTCCAGCTGAACTAATGCAGCCAGAAGGGGCTTTGCCAGCCCAACTGCACCCCTGGTCCCAAGGGGAACCTTGCCTTCTCCCTGGCCCCATCCTGCTGGGACACCAGGGTCTCAGCAAGGCACAAGGCAGTTTGGTGACTGCAGGCTGCAGGTGATGCTTTGATTCCTGAAAGCAGAGTCCACATCTCTCAAATCCTCAAGCAAGGAGAGCTGTGAAATGCAGGCTTCACCTCAGAGCAGTTGTTAGAAAGCATTGGAAGGGAAAGACTCTTTTTCCATCTGGTCCCTGCTGCTTGGCTTGTCAACAGTCTCAGTGTGTTTCTGTCTCTGCTGTGCCCCTGGGCAGAGCTGTGGGCACAGTGCCTGCACAGGAGGAGCTGGCAGGCAGGAGGCACAGCAGCCTGAGCGTGCCAGGGGCAGGAGCTGGCAGCTGGCAGCCATGGATGCAGAAGCTGTATCCGTCCTCCCTGGCCTCCTGCAGTTTTCTGCACTGACCAAGCCCAAGCACAGTGAACAGGGAAAGAGTTTATCAGCTGGCTGGTTTGATCTTGTTTAAGAAGCACAGGTTTTTTTAGTCTGTATCATAGCAAAGCCTGATTGTTTCAGGGATATTAAAGTCTCCTGAGTTTCTGGTGAGTTCCTTCAGAGAAAAGGCAAAGCAGGCCACCTCACAGCTCCTGTGCCTGAGGCACAGCTGTAACTCCAGCCCATGGGCTGTAAAAATTGAGGCAAAAAATCTTGGGGAGACGCTGGGGAGGGCATACAAGGGAACTTGCAGAGGCCACTGCACTCCCTTGCTTCCCCCACTGGCAGTGCTGTTGGAATGGAGCCATGGAAGGCCCTCCCTTGAGCCCATCCACCTGCTGAAGTCCACAGGCAAAGACCTCATCAGCGAGATTCCGCCTCTCAGGGCTCTGCTCCTTGCTACCTAGCATCCAAAGCTGTCATTTTCTTTTCCTCAAAAGCCACATCTTAGGAGACTTCCATCTGATCAGGACAGTGTATGACAGATTATTGTCTGGTATTCACATGCCCATCTACGTAAAGCATCCTCAGGGCTGAAATGTTACTCTAAAATGCAGGTATGGATAGAAGTAGAACCAAAGTGTTATTACTTGGAAACAAGAAAAAGCTGAACCAGAGCCCAAATTGAAAACAAATAAAAAAACAGTTTGTGTATAAAGGATTTTTATTTTGAAAAACATTTTTTCAAATTTTTGAAGTACAGTGTAAAGTACAACATAGAATTATGTCTGCAAAGTCAGTTTATGCATGTCATGCTGGTTATTTACATGTAGATATATACAGAGTGCAGAGAATTATTGAAACCACACTACAAAATAAACAGAGAGTTCAATAACATAATTTAGTAGGACTTTATTAAATAGATATAGTTATTGATTGTATATATTTTCCTATTAAAATACCATATAGTATCTAAAGTAACTCTTATAAACTCTAATACCTCCAAAATTGCCATAAATATGATTGAAAATTGAAACTATCCATGTGCCCTGTTCAGCTGTTCTGCCCTTTGCTCCAACAGAAACTCTTGCAGAGATAATGGTGCTATCTTTAGTGCCAGAGCTTTGATGACAATTCCCAATAAAACACTTGCAGAGGCAAAACAGCTTTCAGCTGAGGCGTCCAAGGGTTGGAGCACTGTGCTCTACTTAAAACAACAAGAATAATGTGATGGCTTATTAAACACTGCCACACACAGGACAATTAAAGAACAGATATGATCCTCAGTGACTGAATTCGGATGCCAAGGATGTTACTAAAACAAAACAAAGCAAACTCCCAAAGCCCATGCAAAATCTTAAGCAAAAAAAGAAGAGACCTCCCAATGGGTACAGACAAAGCCTGACTGACAGTGGACTTAATCAGGAGCAGGAGCTGGATGGGCTGGATGCTGCAGCAGCATCTTCAGGGCTCTGTGACCAGCCAGAGAGAGACCAAGGTTGCCTATGGCTTTCATCTCTGGCCACTGAACAATTCACCTAGGCCCCTCTGCTGAGGGAAAGGACAACGCCAAGCTGGATCATAGATTATCACATTAGCAGAATATTCCACCTCCTTTCTAGGGGCTTCTGGCCAGCAAACCTTCACTATCAATTGCCAAAGGTCTGTCTTTGACTTCACTAGAACTTTGAGACTTTCCATCAGTGGAGAAGATCCATCCCAGTCAGGAGGATGTGCTCTCCAACTGGGATTTCTCTTCTTGCCGCTCAAGCCAAAATTGCACAACCTTCTGCCTCAGGAAAAGAAATATCAAGAACAATGTGCTTTTTAGTTTCATTATTTATTCTGATGCAATCTTATTAAGTAGAAAATAGGCCAGGGGAGAAAAGTTAACAACAACAAAAAAATCCTATTACTACCATACAGTGCTTTTTTTTGTTGTTGTAATTACTGTTTTGAACTGCAGAATTTTACAGCTTTTCCTCTCCTAACATTTCTTTCCTAAAGGCACATTACAATTCAATCCAATTACAGGCAAAAAATAGATATTAGCACCAGAAAATATATAAAAGGAAAATAATTTACTATCATAGAATAGTGCTGGTCAGCAAATCTGTGCATCTTTTTTTTCGGAAATAATTGTACAATGATCATTATAGATTAGTTAGGGACATAAGTAATAATGATGGTTTAATTTAACTGTTTTGTTACATATAACTCTAAATGCCAAAATATGGCAAGGACATTTTAATACTGAACTCAAAGGAATTACACACTAAAACTGTAATCTTTATCATCATTAACAAAAAGTGTGAATATAGAATATTAATAAACTTTACATATCTATCATACAATATATCCTTCACACTATTAATCTGATTCATGTTGTGCTGCAACATGTATCAAAATGTTTAACAAAGAAAAAACATGGCTAATTATATGTTGTGGGTACAGACATTATTTCTACAAGACAAACAACAACAACAATGTATCATCTACCTTGAGTTCTACAGTGATATTTGGAACAAACCTGCTGCATCCTTTTAGGAAGGATATTAATAATAACAACAACAACAATAATAATAATAATAATAATTTTAAAAAGTGTTTAACCTTTGCTTGTAGAGTGAGTCTGATCTCCATGAAGATCAGTAAATCACTATGAGCTAATTTAATTCCAACTGCCTAATTTTCTGGTAAGGCATTATCAAAATAATTTATCTCCATTTAAATGTTATATAGATTTCTGATTCTTTGCTATTGTCATAAAAGATTTTTGGTCAGACCTGAGAATATCATCATTAGAGAAGCTTTGGTGCTGCCCCCTACCCCATTCAGCCTTTGCAGCCCTCCTTACTCAGCTTTCTGGTTCCCTGCTCAGCTTCTTGTAGAGACAAACTCCCTCTTTAAAGGCAGGGGAGGGCTGGGGCACCCAAACCCAGCACTGAGACCCTACAGAAAGTGCCACTACCTGCTGCACAGGAGAGTACAAGAAAAACCATAGAGTTCCAAAAATGAAAACCCCTGCTCCTGGAGAGTGAGTGGCTAACTGTAAGTAAGAATGGCGATAACATTTTTCAGATTGAAATGCCATTTTAAAGCTAAATGACTTAAAAGTCATTTATGGCTAGTTCAGGACAAGGGCCTGACAAAGCTGCAGAGCATTGCAGAGGAAAACACAGATTTGTGGTTCTGTGAGCAGCACATTAGTGGAATCCAGTTTCTTATGAAGTTGTCTTCTCCAATCCTAATTTTGGTCTAATGTGAGATGAATGTGTGGGAATGCATGAACACCTCTCCTCCACAGGGATTCTTCCAGGTCTGTCTACAACCCTCCCCTCAGCCCTCACAGGCTCTACTTGCTAAATCTGTAACTGAACTTGGAAGTTTTACAAAATTTTTAATGAACTTGGCATCTTTGACTTCTCTAGCTTGCACTCAGATCAGCTGCTTTGAAAACACAGTACTGGAGAATTGTGAGACACGTGCAGGGGATGTGAAATTACCTAAGCTTAGGGGGTTTTCCCCACTTATTTTTAAATCAGGCTAGAACAAAGCAAGTAAGAGCAAACATTTTTTACGTTTTCTATTTCACAACTCCTCAAGAATTTCACAACAATTAAATTGCCCTTAAGAAGTATGAGGAGTCATCCAGGGATGTTCAATACAGGTTTTCTGCTGACCCCATGCAAGAGACAGAAGCTGGGATCTTTTCCCCCGATCACTGCATTTTTCTGCCTGTGTGAGATGTGCTGGGCTCCCAGCCTCTGTTCAAAGTTCTGCTTCCCTTTCTGCTCCTTTTGGCCTGCAGCAGCACTTTTCCTGGGAAGGTCACCACAGGCAAACCTTTTGGTATCCTACAGCTTTTGGATTGTGAAATACAGCAACAACACAACCAAAACCATGTTGGTCTTCTCAGGGCAATGGCAGTCTCAGGCATAGCTTAGACTAAGAAAACTTGGCTTGCCTTAAAATGAAGAAAGATTCAACTGGCTGAGGAAAGACCTTTACTTCCTTTCACATCTGCTCTGGGCAAATTAGGTGAGCACAAAGTCTGCCTTCACTGCCAGTGACATCTGGAACAACCCCTCATCACAATGCACTGGGCACAGTCTGGATTTAAGATGAAGTGAAATGTGTTTTGGGATTAACAAAACTGTTTAGGGTGAAGAAAGAACCCAGGTCACTCAGTCCCTAATGCCTGGGGTCTGTCCTCAACTGCCTGCAGCCAGTCTTGCTCAGACTCCCCCTATGAAAAAACAATTTTTGGAAAGATGTTCTTTGAGCCTCTCTCTTTCTCTGATCATCACTCAATAATTGAATTAGTGAGGAGAAAGATCCTGCAGGGTTCTGACACCAGCCTGAAATCCAGCAACTGCTCTGAAGAATTCATGCACTACATGTAAGTAAAGAAAGTTCTGATGTGCTACTTTGTGTTGGCAATGAATCTTACTTTTCAATTTAAATAAGAAAAAGGCTATGGAAAGAAAAAAACAGCAGGTCAAAAATTACTGATGTTTTTAGCCCTAACAGCAGTTCTTCAACTTTCTTCAACTTTCTTCAAGCAGTGTACAACTTAGAAATCAACAGATGATTTGTATGTTGATTTCTGCTACTGAAGAAAGAACTGAGCTTTGACATATGTATGAAACTAAGTCTAGATAGTTCTATGAACCAGTGAATACTTTTGGAAGCACTGGTGTTGAAGTAATACTGAGATGGAGGTTAAATGTCATGGTTTTCAATCAGGAATGGTAAGTAGCCAAGCAAGCAGCGCATGTTTTCCCTCAAGGTGTACAAGAAAACTGTTCAGACTGAGAAAGCTACTTAGTGTTTCTGGGGGTTTCTTTGACTTGGTTTTATTTGCTTTTTTTTTTTTTTGGTTTTCAGTCCTACCAGGAGCAATCAATAGGTCTTTTCAACATCTTTGAAAAGTAAGGATTTTTTATTCTGTGGAGAGAATCTTTGTCAGATATTTTAGAAGAAGTCAGGAGAAATAACACTAAGTAGTTTTATTGCTACACGGAGCTTTTAGCATTCATAGCTTATAAAATTGGCTAGTTCACAGGTCATTTGTCTTATTTTCAATGAAAAAAGAATGAGTTACAATTTATCTCAGGTTTCAAAACATACTGCTGTTTTTCACTGCTCACTTCACATGACTCCCAATCAGTCCAGATTCAGCATCTCCTTGTTTTCTACAGATGTTCTGGGACACAGAAGGAATGTCTTCCAGATGATGGTTATCATTGAAATAAAAGTTGTTAATATTATCTATGCTGATACAGAAAGCAGGAAAGAAATCTACTAAGTATTTGAATGAAACATTCATAAAACATATCACATTTTGAATGAGCATTCACTGTGCAGGCAGTGTATAAACTGATATTATCAGCTGTATAAATTCTATACCATATTGTAACTCAATGACTAACAGAAGTCCCAACTTCTGATTTACAGTAAAGCAATTTCTTACGTGAAATGATTAGGATCAATTTTAGAATTAAGTTTTCTAAGGGAGAATTCAGATCACAATAGAAGTAGTACTTACATTATGAAAGAGTCCACGATTTTCCATATTAAAAACCATAGATTACAAGAAATGTCATAGAGTGCACTGCCTCTAAATTTCACATTTCTGTGAGCAACATCCTCGGACCTGAAAGTCTGCTGCTAAATAGCAATTTTTTTTTATTTTTTATTTTATTGCTTTAGAGTTCCTTACCCATAAAGGAAGAACAGAACAACCCTTTTCAAACAATGGAAGTTATTTAAACAGAGTACCATCCTCAGCACAGAAACTGTTAACTGTTTCATCACATTCTGTTCCTTTGGCAGGGAGCTCTGTAACCTGCAGCTGCAGCATCTGAAGGAAATCTACCACTCAAGCTAAGGGGCTGATCCCATATCTGTGTCAGATAAAAATCATAGTGCTTATTATTTGTTACCATGGATACCATGAAGATATTGCTGTCCACTAAAGATTACTAGAGGAAGACAACATAATTCTCAGGAACTAGTCCTGTTTTGCCTTCATAAGTTGCCTTTAACCAGCCTGGTTCCACTGATGGATACACTGCAAAAAAACATACACAACTTTTAACACTGTTAAAAATCCCATACATGCCACATATATTTATTTAGATGGTATTTATTCAAGAGCAATTGAAAAATCAGGGCAAAACCTGAGAGCTAAAACAGGAATTACGCCCCCATTTTGTAATACAGTTCAGTTTTTTATAGGTTCTTTTTAATGTGTAAGGCAATGTAGAACAAATCTTACCATTGGAAAATATTGCCCCCTGTGGGAAAGACAGCTCATGACTATGCTCAGCCTTACAGGAATACATGGCTTTTGCTTGTCTAAAAGAAAAAAATACAGGTTTGCAATAAATGAGATATCAAGGAAAAAGGTATAAAGGAAATTAAAACCTGGGAAATGTAGGAATAAGCAGATGTACAAATGCTATATGATAATGACTGGTTACACAGCAATTCAGAGGAGTAGAATTACAGTAGATAATAACTTCAAGCTTACTGGAGTTAACAAACATGTTATTGCAGAAAAGAGCACTCCATCCCACTTACATATTTAAAAAGCAATATAATTTGGAACTTTTAAAATGAAGTTGTTCATTCAAATAAGTACTGAAATGAGCACACTTTTTAAAGCAAGCCATGGATTGCCTGGAGACAAATTCAAAAGTGATCATCAAGTCATCAAAGGTCTAAAAAGTTATCCTGTGAGAAACTATTGTTAATAGGTCTAGAGAGGAAAATAATACTTAGAAAGTAAACATGAGACAAAAAGGAGTAATGATTCTGTGCCAGAGAAGGAGGACAGGAAAAGTCAGCTCTTGGGGTCTGGCACTATGATTCTGCAAAGTACAAAATGAAGGTTTGAATATGAAGATTGAAATTAGTTCTTTTTAGGTTCCTGCATTTCACCTAATACCTTGACTTTAACTTACACACTCAGAACAATTTTACATGAGCTACCAATTTTTCTGAATTTCTTTAAACCCACACTACATTAAGTGAAGATGAACTTGTTGATTATTTTACCTTTGTGTGATAGATTGGGGAATTGCCAGCTGAGGTTTCCTTCTAGCCAGGATTTATCTCAGTGACCTAATATGTGACCCATGGTAAAGTTTAAAATTTTTTGCATACTTTTTTTGAGAGTGTGTGTATGCAAGTGGCATGTAATCCATCACGTCTTTCTTCCAAAATAGTGAGATAAAAGAGGTGCACGATAGATTAATTAACAGTGCCACATCATAGCATTATCATCATTCATTTGAACCTTTACAAGGCTATGAGAGTGGATGGACATATTCTGAAGTTTTTATGTGAGAGCTTTCCAGAGATGATTTGTCCCTATGAATAAAAAGCCTTGCAGTTGATTCTCTGACTAATGACTGGACTAAATGGCATCTTTTGCTTTCATCTTAAGATAACTAATTGCTCCTCAAGGGTTACATTCTCAGGATGAGATTTTCAGAGGAGGTCAGGAATTTTGAATTGTATGATATCCAAGGGGCAGTTTATTTTCAGGGAAACATTTCTGATTTTTAGTACTGTCATCCTGGTTACATCCCATCAGCTAACTACAACAAGATGAGCACTGGATCCCTGTTTGCTCACTTTGCTTAAATGTCAGCTTGCTCTCTGGCTGGTGTAGACTGCTCTGAGTAGAGTTTTCCCGAAAGAACTCCTTGGTGCCTCCTGTTGTGAAGAGTTTGCCACCTACACTTGACAAGATAGATGTCTTGATTCATTACTCTATTTAATCTGTACAAGTTTACACATAATAATGTATATACAGAGGGAGCTTAGATAACATCACCGAAGGTCTGAAACATTAACTGAAATGATTTAATTTTCTTTTTCCTCAAAGCCTACGGAGAGCACTACAGATGTTCTAATTATCCAGACCCAAATCAGTAACACTATGACAAAACAGCCTGTTGGGATGGGTTGACCCGTGCATGACTCCTTGTTATGCAAACCCAACACACCTGTGTGGCATAATCATGGATTTTACACATCTGAAACAGCAGAATAACTGTTAAAGATTGCTGTAGTTGTAATGAACACAAAGTAGTAAGTAATGAATTTACTAAATCACAGGGATTATTTCAAATCTGAATAATTTTACTATCAAGCCAGGTCCCCATGTTAATAATGGGACACCTGAGTAATACTGTGACAAAAGACATTTAAGGCAATATTTAAATGTGAGGCAGAATTTCTTAAGTCATTCTTGAAATATGACATGTTGTTTTTACTGCCCTTAGAAAAAGTTAAGAAATTAATGCAATTTTCTCCTCTCTTCTCTAATGTCTAATAAGCTATTCTGTTTCAACCTCCAATTTTATCTGATCAAAGGATGTTTACCTCAAAAATAAAAGAAGACAAGAAAACAGACTCGGTCTTAGAATTATACAATCACAGAACTTCTAAGGTAGGAAAAGACCTCTAAAATCATCTCCTATAGAAATATAAAGGTTCTCGGCACTTGACATTTACACAGATAAAGAAACAAGTCAATTTCTCAAAAGCTAATGAATGATAGGATTCTTCACACTACCCTGCTCCTGAGGCAGTGCAATTACACTCCAAAGTTATGTACAAATCATCTGTGATGGTATAATGAGAGACAGATTTAAGAATATTTACTCATAATTCTAGAGCAATTTTCAAGCACCTGGTTATTGCTTCCACACTTGATTTGATTATTTAGGTTCTCATATTGTTATTACTCACTTCAACCCTATCCATCTGGAGGCACTGCTCATGAAATGAGCTTGCAGGTTCTTGGGCATTTTGTTTGTGATTACAAAAATGGACATTGTTACTGATGGTGTTAATGCTGTTCTCCCTAGAAACAAGGCTGTTAAAAAGCACGTGGTAACATCATCATCATCTATTACAATTCTTTTAAGATGATGCTAATAACCTGAGAGGAGTGTGAGTGATGTTGTTTAGGGCAGAGGAAAAAAACCAGCATCTTCAGAAAATGTTATCCACATTTCCTAGAAATCCCTTCTTTCCATGACCTTATTGGGTGGATTCCAGATGAGAAAAATGCATTTTCCATTTCCATTTACTTACTTCCTATTATGGTTGTTTTGAGCCCATAATGATAAATATATTAGCAGTCACATCAGATCATAAATTCTTTTGCTTGACTACACACAGTCAACAACACCTGAGGCTCTAGTAATAATAATAGAAATAATAACTGTTTTGAAAGATAAACAAGCTTTAAAAGTATGCTCCTGCCCTAATGACTTTTCAGTCTAGCAAGCAAAGCCAGAAGAGGAATGAATGAGGAAAAACATATGAATCTCTCTCAGATGACTCACCAGTTAATATTATCCTACAGGAAGAAGAAAGGTTTATAGAGCCCTGGAGATGGAAGACTCAAAACCAAGCCTGAGTAAAACATACTGGTCTGGTCTGAGCAAGACATTGCTGGTGGTTTGGGATGCAAAATATAGCATGCAAATAAACAAAGAAGAATGACTGGACAAGAATATTTAATCATATAGTTGGGAAGGGACCATGGGTCTAGAGCACTTCAAAACATCAGTCTGCTCCTAGTGAAGTCTCAGCCTGGCACCTAGAGACCCTGAAAGGTTGAGCCTTTTGCTGTCACCTACTCCTTCCCATTTTTCTAATGAAAATTCTTCTTCTAATGCAGTTTCTCACTTCAGGAGATTTAACTTTAACATTTTTTACGTCTAAATCAAAGTCAAGAAAGAGTCAGGGATTATGTGTTGGTGCATTTCTGTACAGAACCTGAAATAAAGAGACCTCAGGCCTGACTGACTTATCTAACTGCAACATTTGTGAAAATAGGAAAAAAGCTCCCTCACCCTTTTCAAGTGCATGCTAGATTAGTGACAGAGACTGGTGTCACTGTACACAGTAGCTTAATACCACAGTAAGGGAGACTGATGAATAATAAACTTCAAATCAGGAAATCGGAAGACAGAACTCAAAGTAACTCTGTAATTGGAAAAAGAGAGCACAGGCTGGACAGGGCATCAAATTTTGGTCTTCCTTGATCAATCCTAACACACATACTGTGGTCTCTTGTTGTCTTTCTGATCAGAAAAGCCCCTTAGTGTTACAGGAGCATAGACTCATGTATACAAGGAGAGAAAACAGGTCAAATAATGCATTAAAAAAGATGACATACAACTCATTAGAGACCTGTTGCATCATACAAAGTCAGAAAGCAGGGTTGCAAACACTGAATATAAGAAGAAACTAAGTAGGACCAGACCACTGTGGCAGTAAAACTCAAGTGCAGCATTACCTGCTGCAATGCAGAAAATAATGTGAGACTGCAAAACCATACAGGTATTTTTGATCTGCCATCTGTGCAAAAGACCACAGCAGGCAACAGGTGCCTCAAGCAGGGAGGAAGTTACTTACATTCTATAACGCCTAGGCAAGCACTAGCTTGAAATTCATCTTAGCAGGGTTAATTACCCATGCAGAAAGTCCAACACTATCTTGACTTGAGTATTTCTGGTATCAAACCAGGCAGCTTAAAAATAGTTTCTCTGCCTTACACTTGGTCCTGCATACATTAATTAGTTAGCAGAGTTATGAACACAGGAGGCATTTCTACTGCATGATCAAGTTGTAATTACCATGATTTCTACATTTCTACTTCAGAGCCAAAAACACCTCCAAAACAACAAAGTCTAATCTACAGTTTTAAATCAGCCTTCATGTTCATAAAATGCAGCTAAATAATAGCTGGCTCTGAATTGAAAAATCACACTCAGACTTAAGCAGCACTATAAGAACAGCTAAGCTATTACTGATTTCTACCTCATTCTGCCTGCTAACCTCCCATTTTCCTTGCTCCTGTTGCTCTTCTGCCTTCTCATGAAGGCTGAAGGAGAGGAGCTATTCAGCCTTTCAGTGTTTTCAGCTTTGTTATCCCCTCTCAACATCCATTACCAAACTGCTACTTTTTCCTTTGTCAGATTTTTGCTTCTTAGATGCTTTTTATATACAGATGGCACAGGCTCTGAAGGAACAACAGAGGAGAGTCTGAAAGAAGGAAGTAATACAAAATAAGAAAAGGAACAGTGTTGGAGATGAAATGAGGAAGGACTGGTGAAGCAGTCATTGCTTTCAACTTAGGGCACTGGCTTAAGAACATTCCAGACCCTTCTTCTATACTTTTTTCCTTAAAATTATTGCCCTGATCTTTTCACACCCCTTCCGTCCCCTGCCATCCTCATTTTTGTTCATCTTACAGTTCATGGTACTACACAAAACAAGAGCCTTGAGTCCTCAGAGCTGCTTCTCTCACAAAATCAGTAGGCCTTTGCAGGAGAGCTTTTCCATTCCCTCTCCTGCTAGATCTGCCAGAAAGGACAGACACATTCCATGGCCAAACATTTCAGCATGTTGGCATCTTCCTTTACCTCTGTGCTACTTCAGGCTACTACTTCTGGATTCATGGATTGACATCTTTTTTTCATTGCTTGACAGTTCTGGTAAGTTATGGGTTTATCAGTGAGTAAAGCAGTGATCTGCTCTAAATCTCTGTTCTGTCTCAAAGAATTTTAAAAGTTGGGATAGTGAGAAGACAGATAGATGTTTTCATACATCTATTTACTTATCTGCTTTGTCTATTAATTGTAAGGAAAGTAGTAATGTACAGAAGATACTGCTTCCTAGACAAACACTAGAAAATGCTAAATTAATTTAATATAAAAATGAATCAAATTAATGAAGTAAATGCAAACAATTGCAAAGAAAATGCCAATACTTTCTGCTGCACACTACCAAGAGGAAAGGTCAACAGTTTCTTCAGACAGACAACAAGGCATGGAAGGTGTGATGGTAAAGACAGAAATCTTGATCAAGTTAATCTTGAACTTTCTAAAGCAAATGTTATTCCAGACCTGCCTATATGAGCAAATTACCATAACCCTGCTGAAGCCATTCCATACAAACAGCTGGATGGAGAAAAGACAGCACGCTCATCTTAATTTAAATACTGGTGATTTTTTCTTGTATCTGTGTCCTTAAGCAGACAGCTGACCTGAGCCTCTCACTATTTCCCCAGGTGAGAGAATAACCAGACTGGCTGCTATTCTCTGTGAAATTTTGCCTTCACTTGAAGAAAGGATGAGCTTAGTAAACCAAAAAAATTCACATGCCACATGATGCTGTCTAAAAGACACAGAACAAAGCTCCAACACTTCTCTTCAATCCCTGAGGCCAGCAAAACAGAAAGGATTTTACAGGATGTCAAACAGTTTGTAGCACTTACCGTCCTGAAGAAACTTGTTTAAGTGAACCAGCACTTTCGAACAACTGCGCTCTTGCAGCCACTCTGAAAATAAATGCAAAGCCTTGCTTTACACTGCCCACACTAGTTTCACTTCTAATCATCTAAAGACATGTACACATTTGAATTTTATTTTTTTTTAATTATTCATTTACATCCATATTTACCAGACTTTTTAAGGGGGTAACCGAACTGGAGCAACAGACTTCCACATGCTCCAGTGCCATGCTGAGCTACCAATGGAAACCTCAACCTCTTGTGCTTAAAACTGTATTCATGGATGGGCAATAGATATATTGGAAATGCTTTTACTGAAAGTCTGTCACTATCATGCTGGAGCCCTGAGCTGTGCAGAATTCTCTGTTTAAGTAAGACACAGGAGTCTGTGAAATGACTACGGTGATCCCTTCCAGATACAAAGTGGAGAGGCTGAATGATATCCTGCAGTATTTGAAAAACTTCTTGATGCTCTGCAGATCTGGAAATACTTGTTCATTGAGACAGAGATATTCTGGGTCAAAGTCAGATCAGGAGAGATCTTCTTAGTTTTCAGTGTTCTGAAAGCACTGAGAAACATTATGAACCCAAATCTCAATAGGCTAAATCACAATCTCTATCGCTTAGAACTATCTTCCTTTCAGCACTGAAGAAATAAAACAAAACCAAACCAAACCCCAGCTGCTAAAAGTCAACTATTTATCACGCAGCAAATGAAGACACTTCAGAGCTGAAGGTTTGTTTTGTTTTCTTTTTCCTTCCTCCAATTTCGAACTTTGACAAATAAAATCTGATGATTTTTCTGAGATAACATCACAGACAGTAAATAGCATTTCTGCTATTTTCTGAAATATTAAATTCCAGAAGAACCAGAGATAGTAATACTAATCATTTTCCTAGGAAACATTTCTACCTTGTCTCCAGCCTAATAAAGTCAATGGTAGTCTTTCAACTGACTTAAACAGACTTTGTGCCATCTCCTTTGTTTACAATTTTAACAAAATTAAATAAACAATTAACAAATGCAGAAATATTAAAATCAAGTATTCATGCATACTTTTTCAATTACTTATGAACGTTTCTGGAATCACTTTATAATAGGCAATACTGAACCAACACAAATCTCTAAAGGGCCTTAATGACTTACACAGATCCTGGTCTTTGATAGCCGTTACTGGATGCAGTATCTAATCTTAATCTCCTACACATTTTGGGAGGCAAGTCAGGGTTTGGTGGAGCCTTTAGTGTATCTTTGGTATCTGTTGAAGATAAGCTCTGTATAGATCCACTGCAGCTTTTGTTACCTAAAGAAAACATCAAATTATAGGGAACATTAAAGCTGATTTGAAGTTGTTACAAAACATGTATAACTGTGCCAAGCAAATGTTGTGCTGTTTTTTTCCTTTTTTTTAGGAGTTAAAACAGGCAGAGAAACTACTTAGTAAGAGCAAGAAGAAACCATCTTTCAGACAAAAAGGCAGGAGAATAGACTCAACAGAAAGAATGAGGAAATGACACTAAAATTGAGAAGGCTAAAAAATTACATAGCAATTACATGGCTAGATAGTACAATCACTAAAAAGTGACAATAAAAGCATTCATAAAGTAGTACTTAGCATAAAATTGAAAAAAATTCACAGGGAAATGGTTCTCAGGAAGTCAACTGATCAACGCAATGTGAAATCAGACCACAATAGTTTGTATGAATTAACATTTTGATATCCACAAAAGCTTCACGCAATTTAAAAAATATATTTCAGAGTAAATGCCAATGATTTGCCTTAAACAATTGCCACTGTAACTTGATAAAGGAAATCTATATGTTTATACACTGTATAGCACACAAAAGAAATCCTTTTAATGAATATAAGCCATGTCCACATGTGTTCTTCCAGGGGACTTATCAGTGGATTGCTGCCTTTGGATGTTCTGCAAGATGAAAACAGCATCTGCTTCTCTCCTTATGCCAAAGACCAACCAATGCTTAATAATGCTTTACTGTCAGAATACAGAGATCCTAAAATATAAGCACAATACCTCTAATATTGATATTTATAATCTATAGTATTATTCTGTATCAAATTATAGATGAATCGTAGGAGGATAGAAAGTGATCTAAATTTGAAAAACATTTTTTTAACCTGTGTGAACTGTGCAGGTTATAAGCAATAGAAATATGCCAGAAGCAGTTTGAAAACTGAAACAACATACCACAAAAATTAAAAACAAGCAAACAAACAAGACTTATGAGTATCATTAGCTTTCAGATCCAGCTCTTGTTTTCTGACGCATAAGATAACACTGATGTGATAAAAGACCTTGGAAATTACCTTCAGCTGATGGAATTGATCTAAGAGAAGATGCTGAAGACCTTTTCAGCCCAGACAGACTGTAGGAACTCTTTTTGGTCAGATCTGTTGGTGGAGAGGCATTTTCTGGTCCAGTGACAGAAGCTACACTTTGGCAGTCTGATTCCACATCTGTCTTGGTTGCATCCTCCTTCGACGAGGACTCTGGACTTGTAGTCCACAGGCCTGAACTTTTCTGGCCATTAGAAGAAGAGGGAGAGGCAATCCATGGAATCCCTCCCGATTTCTCTCTTGGCTGTGAGGGCGTGCACTTGGTGGTGCTGTTCTGCTCAGAGGAGTGAGAAGACAGAGATTCGATGCTGCCCATGGGAGTGCTGTCGGGGCTACTGCTGTACGAGTCACCTGGGGAGGAGGCAGGGGAAGGGACAGAGAGAGAAAAACATAATCTGCATTTTCTAATCATGTACATTTCTTTCATGCCACTTTTAGCTCTTTTGTACCTTGTCATCAAATTCATTAATTTGTGGTTTCCTGTACGAAGAACACAACTCTTTTTTTTTTTTACTTACAACTTGAATGCTCATCTTGCCCGTTTACAGAGCATTAGTCCCTTGAAAGTCACAAGATTGGCTAATGTATTTCTTGTCAGATGCATTTTCTGTAATTTTTTATGATTCCCTACCATATGAAACCTGCAGCTCTTTTCTCACCCCATACAGATTTCCTTTATTTCTTGCAATATAATTGTGTCCATGCTTCATTTAAATGAAAACTTAAAACCATCTTGCACTATGAAAATGTTATTGCCAGAAGCCTTGGCTCCCTCCTACCTGCCACACCTAGAGATATTTGGTAAGAAGAGTACTTCTGCTTCTACCTCAGTGTTTCAGGGCACAAGTGAGATACTAATTGGAACTTGTTTACACAAGTGCTGAGTTTCAGCTAATAAGCAAAACACAAACGGAGAGCTGTTGGGTCAGAACTAGTGGCAATCAAACTGCCACCAAACGTAGCATCACAGAAGTCATACAATCATTTGGGTTGCAAAAGACCCCCAAGATCATTGAATCCAACCTTTCACTGAACACCCCAACATCAAATGAAGCATGGTACTAAATGTCATGTCATTTCTTGAATATTTTGAGGGGTGGAGACTTCACACCTTCCCAGTTAGTCGGTTTCAATGCCTGACAAGCCTTTCAGTGAGGAAATTCTTCCTGATGCCCAAACTGAATCTTTCCTGGCATAGCCTGAAGAAGCTTGCATGCACTCTGTGAAATACTTGCATAGAAATATCCTGTTTTTATACTGATATTCATTCATTGCAGCCACACAGTGAAAAACACCTGAAACTTGCCCAGTTTATCCTCTGGTGAGTGTAACTGACTTTTCCTTTCTAACTTCTTACTTGGGACCCCATGTCATTCACACTGGCAATCCATGCGCAGGGAGCTATTGTTATTTAGTATTTAAACTCTGCCTGGCTGGAAACAAGTAACACAGGCCTATGGAAAGTGCAGCAGCAGTGCAAGAATATACTGAGGATAGATTTCTTAACATTACAGACTTCAGAATTACTACAGTTGCTCAAGAACAGATGCACTTTAGCTGTGGATTAACTTACTGATCCAGTCTCATCCAAATCTTTTTGAGGATCCAAGGAACACAGAAATTCTTTAGGAAGTCTGTTGCAGTAGTGCAATTGTTAATGACTTAAGCTTTTAAAAAGTTTCAATACTCCTTAAAAGTCCAGCCAGTAAGTAAAAAAGTGGTGACCCAAATGGATGAAAATGAATGAAGTAAAAATTTTTAATTACATCTATAAAAAATTAAGTAAACATTCTAAACAAGAAGTTGATTATAGATAAAACTCCCTGCCGTTAAACAGTAAGCCATATGATGAGTATACTGCTTCTCTCAGGAATATTAGAGTTGATTTCCATTCCAGAAAACCTAAGAAAGTTTCAGTGGTTTTGGCAGCTGAGGCAGGGCTGACTTTGAAGGAATGACCACAGTTTCATGCATGTGAAAAAAGCCAAGTGATGGTTTTGATCTCCTACCCTTTACTGAATTTCATTTTTTATAGGAGGATATAATGTTTAAATTGAACACTGTATGCAACACAAGACTTGCCTATAACCAAACATCTTTCCTCACTCAGAAGTGAGGAATGCAGCCAGTCAAGAGTGCTGCTGTGACTCTCAGAGGTTAAAAAGCTGATGATCATTGGAATACAGCATCTATAGGATATTATTCAGGCAAAGTTAAAAGATGACATAAAAAGCAAGATAACCAGTATGGAATGACAAACTTACTGTCAGGATCTGCTAGACATGGTGTGTACCTTCCTTTGGGTTTACGTGAGCCTGTGGAGAGACAAATTGCTCTTGTTCTTCGTGAACTCGATCGGGACTGAGGCTGGGGCAGAGGAATATTGGGGTCTGGTGCAGTGTGAAATATCTGCGTGATTAGAAAAAGAGAAAAAAATTACATTAAACAACAGAGATACACTTACACTTTCATTATTAATCCATTTGTTTTCCTCCCCACTATGCTTGAAATTAACACTAACATAATTTCACACATTACAAAAGAGTAAAGACACAGAATATAAGCTTTGCTTTGATCTCATTTTACAACTCAAGAACCACAATACTGAGCTGTACTTAATGCTTTTTTGTATTAATTTGTTGAAATATATTTATTTTCTATCTCTTGTTAAGAAGGGCTTAACAGTTGAAATTGTAAAACAAAATAGGTGCCTACTAATGACTCTTCTCCAAGAAGTACCATATTTTTAAAATATTATGACAAATTTGATTTTTTTTTTTTGCTCTATGTTCCAGAGAATGTTTTTATACATCACAGAAATATGTCACAAGCGTAACTTATTACAATCAAATTTGGATTTCAGAAAGCTTTATTTGACCAAACAAGTCAAGTTTAATGAGGAACAACTTTACATTTAAGGCATCTCCTGCTTCGTATCTCTTACATACCAGTGCTGCCACTGGTCAATTTTGTGCTTCATTGCTGCAGAAAAAACTCAATTTTTTACCATGCTATGCCAGAAGGCATCTCTGAAAGGATTTCTGGGCCCTCTAGCTTTAAGGCATTCCCAAAAGAAGACGAAGCAAACCATGAAAAGACACCTTTGTGCCATTCATAGAAGTGGAAGAAAGCAAATATACTTCTATAGTAAGAAATACTTGGATGGACATCTTGACATGCTCTCAGAGTACATTAAAACTGTAGTAAGCACTAGTGAGTAGCACATCAATATAAAAACATTTCTGTAGACAGTGAAATAGAGCAGGAGTGGCTTTGGTTGTGCAGTCATAGTCTTTGTGCTGAATGAGCTCTGATTTTCTGGAGAAGAAATTCAGTATTGGAAAAATGCAATATATATGTTTTGCAATCAGAGCCAAGAAGTCTATCAGGTTCATAGCCATTTTGAGGAGTCCCTATGAAATATGACACCAAGCTGTACTGTCAGCACCTACTGATCAACCAGTGCAGGGGATCCTGGTACTGACTGGGAACTGCCCCTTAGCTGATTAGTATGCAATGAAAGAAATTCAAATTTTTTTCACTTTGTTTTGTCAACCAACAGAGGAGATGACATAGCTCAACTAAGATCCCCAGAATAAAATTCCTTTTGAGTACTAAGTAAAGGAGGTCTTGAATGTTCGGCTGAATTCTGAAATCCAATAGTTTAAAATTAAAACAAAAAATCTGAGGAGCTTTCAGTGAAGCTGATACCAGCAATGGTGGTGACTGAAAGCAAGTGTGTAAGATTTCCTGCTCAAGTCCTTCTCAACCCTTCTAGTTGGACTAATGGACTAATCACCACTATGCAGCTGACATGTTCCCTAAGGACAGCAATGGCCAGAAACATCCTGACCTGATGCACTCAGAGAGGGATCCCTGCATTCACCCAGAGTGAACCTTCATACAATGGTAGCAAGAAATAGCTGGAACAGCCAGGAGCAAAGTTATGACCTTCTATTTCCTAGACTCAGGAAGCAATCTTCAGAAAGCAACTGAAGATTCAGAGCAATACCTTCAAAGCATGGAAAATTATGCCTTGGATCATTATGCCTTGCACAGCCATGAAAGACTTGCTAGGAATACAGATTCATAGCATGGAGTGGGAAGAAGCTATTATTTCTATTAATGACTTTCTACACATTTTGAACTCTATTCTTAAAGACTTAATGATGGTAATGAAAATGAGAACTTAGTTCCACTTCATAACAAAACAGATGATTTCTTTCTACCTTTTCATAATGTTCTATCAGAATTTCAACGACGATATTCTGAAACTTAATGTTCATCATAGCAGCCACGGTTTCTTCTTGTGCTCTCATCAGAGTTGGTCCAAAGATGACACCAAGGTTGGATACAGTCATTAGATTTTGTTGACTGTGCAATGATACCCTTTAAATGAACACAAACAATATGTGATTTAATTAGTGTGCTAAACTACAATTTTAACAGGCAAAAACTTGCTAACACTACTATTTTTACAAGATTCCAACTTGATGTCTCTCTTTAAAATACATTTTTAAAACAACCACTTACGCTAGAATCGAAATACAATGTAGTACAACTACTATGTTTCCATTAAGGCTCCTATCATGCAATAATTTCATGGATAATGAGTCTGCCCTCCTAGAGTAGTATTTCAGTTCCTGATACACCTGACCAGGAGAGGCAACTGTATTTGGAGTTCTACACAGAGAGATTCAGAACACCTACAGTTCAGAAGTCTTAGGGCAAGCACTATCTCTCTCCAATGATTATACAGGTCCTCACATACTTTCAGCTGGTGCTGTGTGGTAACAGAGATCTATCATATACCTTAGTGTTCATGCAAAGGAATGAAGCTTAGTTACTGAAAACACTTAATTTGCAATAGGATCTCTTTATCAATTTGATGAAAACATGGGATCAATAGATTAAGTGAAATTATTGTTTCTGTGTGATAGATAACATTAGATGATCATAATGACATCTGGCTTTAAAATATATTAACCTTTAACTTCTATATATTCTGTTATCACATACTTTACCTTTTCAGTTTTTTTTTCTTTTAAATGTAAAATTTAAAGGCTTCGTTTTCCCAATAATTTATCAGATAGTTAAATCTCAATCAGTGATATTCAATGCCCCATTTGTCTACTCACTACTAAGATTTGCCAATTGAAATCTGTATCATCATAGGTCTTTTGAAAAAACTGCCAGTGATTCCTCAGTCACAGCTGCCCTATTGCCTCATTTCTGAGGAATATTATGTCAAGTCAGAATTTTAAAATCACTTTAATGCCTAATCTTACTGAATCTGTTACCAAATGGAACTTTTTAATGAGGGACTGGGTCCCATTTTCCTCATCCCTCTCACTGCCATCTGCTACTATGGTCAAGCTGAGCATTTTTAGCCATTTCCTACACAATTAAAATAACTCTTTCTACTTTTAAAATTAAGAAATAGTAAAATGTATAAAACATTCCCTTCAATTTGGGGCAGGAAATTTTTAGCAACCCATTTACATCAAAAAGTAGGAGAAATATGTAAAAGGGTTTTGCATAGGAGGCAGCATGATTATAAACTGCAGGAAAACAAATGCCTATCTTCTTACATATTTCTTATATTGCTTCAATAAGTTATCTCAAAACTTTCCAAAATGTTACCTCAGACAAACACACTGGCAGAGATTATTTGGTAGCCATATAATGAAAATGATTCCACTGTTAAAGCACATTTTTAGCTTAATCTAACTTTCTCTGAAACACATCTTATATTCATCTTAGATGACTAAGGGTCTTCTGGGAAGTCCACTAGTATTTCAATGAAACTGGAATGTTGTATAACTCAGCTCTAGATATGCTATAAAAAAACTTTAAAAAACCCTCCCTTTGCAATGTTACTCTGCTGTGTGCTGCACAGTAATTGCAGAGGTCTGTTACACAAACACTACAATCTTATAACGTAAGAGAGAAGGTAGTGTTTGTCTGGTGTTTGGGTTTCCTTGGTTACAAATTTGGGAGCTTGGTTAATAAAAGAAATGGCAAATTCAATGACACTGCAGCAGGAAAGGGCTTTCTACAATGCATTTCAAAGGCTCAATTTCTTGCAAAAGAGAAAGAAGCCAGGGCTGTAAATGGATCATTTTGATAGCCACTTTCCCCTGACCTACTCCTACTGGTGCAGAGCTACAGCACAGACACAAGCTGAGGTAATCATGCATTTCAGGTAGCTGTAGGGCATTCATGGAAATGCCATTGCTTTCTCCTCAGAATCTCTTCATTTGATGTATCACCAGCAAATCTGTGATACTGCCAGAATGCAGACTCCCAACTGCCTACCACAGAAAAGCATTATGTTGTTAAATCATACCAAAGAATGATTCATTCTTTACATTAGACATATTTTGACTAGATAGGTTTAAAAACCAAAAAATGAGCTACCCATGTGAAAGTAACCCCAAACTTGCAATGTTTGCCTAGCTACTGACTATGTATCCATGCAGTATCATGTCTCTCTGGGGTGCTTTTAGGATGCTTAGGTGCTTTTTTGCCAGTTTTGTTTGTTTGTTTCTAGTATGATCTACATCCCACATCTGATCCTACTTAAATTTGCACGGTAACACAAAAGTCAAGCTAAGCAAAGATGCAAAGACTTAAACCAAGAAAAAAATAACATTATCCTTATTTTATAACCCAGAGCTACAGTATTTTAACTTTGCTGCAAAAGCATTTATAAAGGAACGGAACAGCTAAAAGAAATATAAGGAAGTAATTATGCACTTTGAAATTGGATTTTCAACAAAAGAATGATGAAAACAGGAGGTTGGATTTTTTTTCCCCAAGTTTTCCCATTTCCATAAAATTAGACACCTAACCTGCCATTTATCTATTCTTTGAAAAATTTCCACACAGTGGTAGGAAAAAGATGAGGGAGGAAGACAACTAATACACTCAAGAGACTAATTTTAAATTCAGTCTCATTAGAATTGCTAGCATAAACATCAAGTTGGCAAATTATATGGAAATTAGAAGGGGTGAATTTTATGTTGGAAAGAAAGTACTGAAGGCATTCAGTGTAAAATTAAGATTACATCTCTATGAAATGAGAATCTCAACAAAGATGAGAAAAGTGAAAGTTAAAGGGAACAATTAAATAAGGGAATACTACAGGTGTACTTTTCTTTGGAATTGCATCTGAGATCACACTAAGAATAAAGAGAAAAGCAATGAAAAGAAGAAAGTAATCCTTGCCAAACAGTAATTGCACTGACAAATAAGTTTGTTCCTATGCTTATATATTCCTCTAATTTTGAAGCTTCCAGACTAGCAGCTTTTACAAAATTGTTAATCCTTCATTAAATACTTTCACATTTTTGAGAGTTCTGAGGGAGGAGATACTGTATTTTTTATAATTAAACAATTCTGTGAGTAAAGAAACTTATGAAACTTTTTTCCATCTGGCTCTCTATGTCAGCCCAAGTATAACGAGAGGCAAGGTCTGCATAATCAGGTTTTGCAATGAATGCATTTACAGCAGCTTGCTATAATGCTAGCTCTCCAGGGGCCAATGACATAATGGGCTAAAACAATTTTTTAGGGCTAAATGATTTCCTGTCAGAGAAATGTTCAAAGTTCTCATTTCTATAGCAGGAAGCAAAACTGCATTAGGTTCCACTGCAGACAGCCTGTAGCTTACTGCAGCCTGTAGCTCAAGCTGTGATCAAAAAAGCAAAACATCTGGGTTGTAGTGAATTGAATGAACGCAACATGGACTCTTCTCATGTCTTCTAAATGTCTGAGTCATGTGAGCCTTATCTGAACAACTACTGTTTCACTATTTACATTCCCAGATGACACATAAATGTACTGATACAGCATCCTAAATCAGAAAGAATAATACATATTCAAAAGTACTGAGCAAATACCAGCAAAACTAAACCAAAGATGTACAGAAACTTAAGAGAAAAAATACTCGTCTTTTTTTATCTCACAGTACATGCCAAGTGTAATTCTGTGAAAACAAAAGGTCACCAATTTAAAGAAATGCAAAATGTTTTCTATCTGATAATTAAAAATGAAGGGAATATTACTGGAGATTCAAAAGTTAGACATCTATGTAGATATCAAAAATATAAATGAAAATACTTCAAATTAGTGCTTTCAAGTGATACTACACTTCAGACTCGCTAGAGAGAAAAATAAGATCAAACATCAAGAACAGAAATTATCATATCATCTATCTCATTCTATCTCCTTCCTAATCTATCTCATTTCTAAAACACTCTGAGACTTTGAGACAGATTCAAACCAGTTTTCCATCAATCTCGGCATAGTGTTAGATGTTTCTTCTATTTAATTGGTTACAAGTCCTGTAGCAAAAGCATGAATGAAAACATTGACTAGGTTTATTTTATAAACATAGTTTGCCATCCTAGTAACACTTAGCATTTTTATTCTGTTTTTACAGAGAGTATTATTCCAGTTAAGTTGAGAACAGCTTTTTAGAAATCAAATGTAATTTTGAGTGTCATTGTTTCAACACAGATAACAGAGTAAGCAACACTGACAAATTTAAAGCAGAAATGATAACATTTTACAATATTACCAAAGAGAAAAATAAAAAATAATTACTTGACCAAGTGCTTAATAAGGATGTCCAGCATCTCTCTGTTCTTCTCTGGTAATTTATGCACAAGTGCATGCACTGCCTCAACTCTGTAGTTCTGATCATCTGACTCTATTAAACAGAAAACAAAATTTTGATAAATCAGAACATGTGCTAAGAAGTGACTACAAATGGCATCAGTGTCTGCATGCTAACACAAACATGCATTAAGAGCAGCCAAACAAAATTAGCTTTCAAATGCTGAGGAAAATTTGATTATATTTATTACACTGTGAAATCTGTATTTCAAGGAACTCGCCTAAAGCAATTACTATCAATACTGGAACCAACAAATGAATGGCAATATTGACTTGATGCGCCATTTCAGTGAAGCCTAAGATTTAATCTAAGAAATACAGATTAAAATAGCTAAAATTATTTTTTGTCTTTTATTCTTATAAAGACAAGAGTAAACGGAGAAATATCTTCAAATTCTAAACTCTAGTAATTAGAAAAAATATCTCTGCTATCTCTGTATCCAATTACTCCATTTGTGAAAAGGAGTTCACTTTTGCTCTTTCTAATTTCTCAAGGCAAGCTAGGAAAATAGAAGTCCCTAGACGAAAGGGATGAATGTTACAAAAGAATTATCAGCCGATATAAAACAAACAACAAACATCTAAATGAGGGTTCAAAACTTCATGCAGAAGGCAGTCACACAGAACCACTAAAAAGATCAGAACAAACCACTGAACAGCTTCATCAAGTGTGACTTCTCTGTTTTGAGGGCTGGATCACTGAATATTAGAGCAAGAAGAAAAGTAAAGATAGTGACTGAGGAGATTAGGGGTTAGAAACAATACTACTTTCATGAAAGCATATTTATCA